>NC_143019.1:18858326-19159159 GCF_055824585.1 Amblyomma mixtum
GCCACAGTGAGCAGGTACCCACTGAAATGTTATGCAGTGGCCTGCGGCAATAGCTAAATGATGTAGATATCCGATGTCCAGGGAAACTGGCTGGTGATTCGTTTTCTTCAGCAGGTTGGCCAGGATCTGGAGAGATGCTTTCGAATCGGTGAAGATAACCCAACGGTCGGCGGTTCGGCGCAGGATGTAAGAAACAGCTTCATTAATGCCGTGAAGCTCAGCTGTCGTAGAGGATGTCCTCCGCTGCAGCCGGTAAGAAAGGGCATGGCCTGTTGAGGGCACATAAAGGCGACATGAAGAGGATTCTTTAGTAGTTGAACCATCGGTGAAGATACGGGTGTGCTGCCTATATTCCTCCGTTAAGTAGGCGAGAGTAGTTTGCAGAAGCGCTGCCTGTGGCATGCGGCTCTTTGCATTCACCCCTGGAACAAACTTCTTCACCTTTAGAGGAGAGAGTGTCCATGGAGGAAAGGCCAGAGGTAGTAGTTTCTATGGCTGATTAATAGTAGGGATGGGCAGGAGCTGCACTGCCTGGCCAAAGCTAGAGTTGCTGTGAGTTAGGTGGACACGGTGCAGGAAGTGCTTCTTCCCTTGAAGAACATGGCGGAGATGGGTACGCATAGTTTCCTGGGCGGCAATCACCTCTAGTGGGAGACATCCTGCCTCCGTTACTATTCCTGATGCAGAGGAACCCTTTGGGAGGCCAAGGCGTATTCGCAGGCAGTTGTTCCGTGCGGCAACGAGAGACTTATTGCTTTGAAACACTGGTAGACAGTAGCGCAAGGTTCCTTCAACGTAGGCTTTTTCAAGCAGAAGCATTGATCGGCAGTTGCTACCACACCTTGTTCCCGCCATGAACCTAAACACTTGCGATGCTGCAGTGATCCTCTCGCGGAGTTTTTTTATCTGAGGTGTCCATGACAGATTATAGTCGACTACAACACCCAGGAATCGCTGAGATCGTACATATGGTAGCGATCGTCTGCCTAGGAGCAGCGGATATCGGGTCATCGTTTTTCTTGTACACGCCATTGCAACACTCTTTTCTGGCGAGAGACGAAGACCTCTGGAAGCCAGGTACATCGAAATGTGCAATAGCGCTCTCTGTAGACGTTGCTGGGTGATATAGCGCGAGCGTGATGCGGTCCAGATGCAGATATCATCAGCATAAATTGTTATACGGACCCCTCGCGGAAGGTTTCTTCTTATGTGTATAAGGACAATATTGAACAGGAGAGGGCTGAGCACCGCTCCCTGTGGTACGCCCCTCTCCACTGCGTGAAAGCGTGTTGGACCGTTTGGAGTGGTCATAAAAACTGGCCGTTCTCTTAAATAATGCCCAATCCACTTGTATAGCTTTCCTCCAAGGCCAAGACTAGCAAAGGCTGCGAGAATTGCATGGCGAAAGCCAGAGTCAAAGGCGGCCTTTATGTCTAGGAAAACGGTTATCGGGATGTACCCAGCATGAAGGTACTCCTCAATTGATGAGACTAGGGAGATGATATTGTCAGTCGCAGACCTGCTTTGACAGAACCCGTTCATTTCTTGGGGGAAC
Source organism: Amblyomma mixtum (assembly GCF_055824585.1). Classification (NCBI taxonomy): domain Eukaryota; kingdom Metazoa; phylum Arthropoda; class Arachnida; order Ixodida; family Ixodidae; genus Amblyomma; species Amblyomma mixtum. The sequence continues at coordinate 18,859,882 of NC_143019.1, forward strand.
TCATTTCGGCTTTCTAGGAACCAAGTTATGCGTTTGCAGATCATGCGCACCATGAGCTTACCTACGCAGCTCAGTAGGGCAATGGGCCGGAGTGATGCGTAGCTTGTTGGCTGCTTACAGGGTTTCAAAACAGGCACAATTTTCGCCAGCTTCCATTCCGTGGGGACCTCACCAGTCATCCAGGAAGAATTGTAATACTCCAGGAGTCGAAGACGGGAGGTGTGGGGCAGCTTTGCAATGGCTTCATAGGTCACCTCATCATGACCCAGAGACGTGTGTCTATTTGTCTCCGCGATAGCTGTGGATAGTTCTTCCATTGTGAAAGGCAGGTCTAACGCTGGCACTGCCGCCTTTGGGATGCCTGATTGACCATTTGCGGAGAGTGTCGAATGCCCTGACCCTGCCGACAGTAGCCTGCAGTATTCTTCTGAGACTTCTTTTATAGATTTTTGTTCGTGAAGGGAGAGTGCAGCGAAGGGGTGGAGTTGTTGAGGTGGCGTGCGCATACCTCTAACTATCCTCCAAATATTGGTTACTGGTTACAACTTAACTAAGCTACTTGTTTGGGCGAACTCTATGGGTTGACTTCGGGCGAAAGTGGTTCCGGCGTGCTATTGCCCTTTGTCATGCTACACCATCGCTCGAGGACCTCCGATACTCGGCGGACGGATGTGTCACTGCTTAGCAGTCGAGATCGGACTAGTCGCTACTAGAGCTAGCCTCACTGTCTGCGCCGAACAACAGACACTGTCGACCTCACTGTCTTTTTTTGGCCTTCTTCGGCGTATAGCTCGCGTATTTGTTTAATTAGAGGATCTGGATTATACTACTTGAATCAGTTTTTTATCGGGCCTGCGAAAAAGCACCTCAGTGGAACTTTTGAACCGCTGTGTACTCACAGCAAATTCGCGTTAGTTGTGCAATAAACTCAGGCTGAGCTGTACATAAGTGCAAAAAATCTTTCTTTCTCTTGTGCCGGCTGTACTTTTATTCCTTAATCCAGTGCAATAACTCAGCACGAAGCACTAATGTCTCTATGCGACCGTTAGCTTAGAGAAACGTTGAAGCCAGGTTGTTGACAAATCTTAGTACAGGCGCTTGACGCTTTCTGCATATGCTTTATTCGTAGTGAGCAATGCTTGACTATAAAATTTTAAACGCATTAGTATGTTCGGCTGCAGTTCACGTAGTCGAAATGGCATAATTCACTGATAGCACGAAATTGATTGCTGCTGGACGCCAGCCGCACTGCTGCGCAGGTCGCGTCACTGCACCTGCATAGGCGGCTCCCACACATCGAATGTACGTACTGTTAACGGTGTAGTCTGACTGCGCGGGAGTCCAAGATAGACCGGTCTGTGGATGTTTCTGTCAGTCTGATCTATTGGGCCTGTCGGCGGCCCCCTAGTAATGTGTCTGTGGATGTGTTGAGGGGAAGGTGAAGTGCGACCTTGCGGATTAAAGCATCCCTGCTGAAAAAAAGTTCAATGATGCAATGATGCAATAACCTCATAGATCATTCATCATAGAATATCACACAATCTGTATGACATATCATACAATCTGTATGACATATCATACAATCTGTATGATATATCATACAATTCGTATGATATGTCATACAGATTGTATGATATTCTATGATGAATGATCTATGAGGTTATTGCATCATAGAACTTTTTTTCAGCCGGGATCCAAGGCGTAACGACCCAACGCGACTCCCATTTCTCGACTCCTTGAGCGGGCGCTGCACATCAAGCAGCTCCCGAGAAACAGGCAACCGTCCCACCATGAGCAGCGCCGCGGAGCCCATGCAAAGGCTACCGATATTAGAGCCCACGCCGGATGCCGTATGGGTGGACACTACTTGCACGGGTGATGAAGCGACCGCAGCCGTGGTGGACTCCTCCTCATTCACTATCATTACAGAGTCCCTCCCCGCAGACGCCACCCGAGAGGCTGCAGAAGAATCCGCCATTGCAATTGTCATCGCCTGCATGGAAGCCCGGTACATTTTAAATGTTCTCAAAACTGCGAGTCTAAATTTTCCGCGAGGCCGAGTTTATGTCCCTCCTTTTGGTAGACTGGGCAGGCCCATTGAACCCCGCCCCGCCATGAGGAGCTCATTCGGGTGCCTGCGCAATCCGGGAATCCCGGAAACGAGGCCGCCAATTTTTTATCCTGAGATTCTTTTATTCGGGCTTAGGTGTCCTCTGATCACGTATTCAAGAAGGAGCGCATGCACTCATTTGGCGAGACAAAATATGCCTACAAAGCCTTGCGCCTGCTGTACCCGCTCTGCCCCCCCCCCCCCCCTCCCTCCTTCCTTCTCCTTACAGTTTCCTAGATAAGCAGCAAATAACGCTGTGGCACAGACTACAGACACGCACTCTCCCCTCGCCCATTGCTCCATCACACTGTGATCGCTCCTTCCCAACTCCAGCCTGCACCCTATGTCCAGAACCCTTCGCCTCTTTACTCCATATCCTATCCCTCTGCCCGGCGGACCCTACCATGCGGGCTTAGAGCAACTAAAGGCGCTGAAGGACTGGGAAACCCTGCTGCGCTCGGAGGACCAGGCCGTGCAGACTATCGCCATCGGTCGGGCCGCCAGAGTTATGAGCCTTAGGGAGTGCACTTGAGTGCAGGAAAGTCGTTCGGGGACCCAGGGACCCGCGTGCCCTGGATTCCTTCATTACAATAAAGTTTTGCTGTCTGTGTTAAACGGTGTAAACAACTGTCTATTTCAGGTATGTTGTAAAAACAACACTAGGGTGACATTCGCCTTTCCTAAGTCTCTTCAGTTCACCTTCCTCAACTGCCAACATCGCGAAACACGAACCCTGTTGACAGGCTGTGCCTACTAGTCGACGAACCGGAGCAGCGTTAGGAAAAATTACAGAATCTGGCCACCTCTTACCGCTGGTGATTGCCGCGGTGTGATCATGCTCTAACAGGTCGATAATTTTGGTTGTTTTAAATTTTGATCAGGTAAAGACAAGCCCTGATGTTCACGTCCCCCTCTCATCTGCGTGAAGGTTCTGCTCAGCCGCTGGTGTATACCTGGGGACAGGTTGAAAGACCATCCGCTGAGTGGTTTTGTTGGCAACGCTAGGTGAAAAATTCGTCCCGCTGGGACAATAACCCACCGTTCACCGTGCTGGCGTCGTCATCAGTCCTATGTGAAAGCTCACGGTGATTCAGAGACATCTGCCGATCAGTACAACGATTGCCGCCGTGTCGTAGCGCGTCGCCGCTATTGTATGTCGCGCTACTGGGATTTCGTGTCAGGCGCGAACTAAAGCTGCTACAATGGGTTATCGCTTCGTTCGGCAAAGGGAGTTACACGTTGTTGTGAAAATGTAGGTAGCGCAACCACGGGACAAACCACGAAGAAAGACAGAGACACACACAAGCGCTTAGTGGTTTGTCCCGTAGTTGCGCTACCTACACTTTCATAACATCATGTACCAACTAGGCCCAATGCAAGTTTTATTGGAGTTACACGTGTTCATTGACAAAGCGCTTCGCATCCAAGATGACAGTGACCTCGACGACACTGAGTAACGTCACTGTTCTGGTGTATAGCTTGGCTCTATTTGAACAACCATGGCGTGGGGAAATAATGCCCCGAGTGTGCTTCGAAATGACTTGAAAAAATATATGGTCCAACATTTCTACAAATCCTTTAAGGCATTCCATTTGAATTCGAAATGAGTAAAGAATAAAGAATTGAACCTTACGATGTCCTCGAATCAAGAAGAGCGATCTTTTTACGCCACATTGTTAACAGAAACATGGAATACTAACGCCGAAACTGTTTTACGCCTTAAGGGATATAACACCTTTTATACTAAATTCCATTACGCCCAGCAGTGGTGTATGTATGTTGGTTAAGAAGTGTTATAATTTTAAAATATTTCCTGAGTGTTCAAAGCTGTCTTATGATTGCACTGTGAATTGTTCTCAGTTAAGTAAAAAAAACACAATAATTAGTTTTTTTACCGTGCCCCCAACCTGGTGTTCCGTCACTTTTCTTCGAGCAAAAAAAAAATCTTTCTTTCTTTATCAAGCAACACTCCAATTTCCTTTGTGGTTGACACGTGAATGTGAATATGCTCATGGGCGATCCATCGAGAAATAAACTGACTGTTTTATTGAATGTATGCGGCCTAAATGACGTAATTGATTTACCTACATGAGCTACGCTACACTAGCATCTTTATTTGCCGCCTTGTTAACAAATACAACCTATGGGAATGTTAAGGCTGGAGTGCTCGCTTGGGATCTAAGTGTTCACCTGACTATATTTATTTAATGTAAACTACACGTTAATAACTGGGCGCAACAAACGACAGTCACGATGCGGAAAATCAGAAAATTCCGCTTATCAGTTTTTCTAATAATATTGCTCTTACCTCGTGGGAGGGTGTGCAAAGACATAATGCTGCAAATATTTGCTATGAGGAGCTCATGCTCATTCTAAAGCAAATATATGAATGTTCTATTCCATTGGAAACTATTAAGCAGAAAAAAATATACGGAAACCGCGGGGCAACTCCAATCTTCTCAAGAGGATAGCCAAGAACAACAAATATTATGCGCAATTTATAATTCCAAGAAACGCGGAAAATCGCGGAACAAAAAGTTTTGTTATTGTTTAGATAAAGACCTTAAAAAGGCGAGATGTGACTATGCCTCAGCTACTAGGCCTTCTGATATCCTCTGGAGTAAGAGGAAACGTGTTCCTCATGAAATGAACAACAATCTGAAAGCAGATAACTCCGAGCTATCAGGAAAAGAATTTGCTGATGCTCTCCGTAAACACTTCATTACCATTACTCATAACATACATTTCGTTAATTATTCATCGAGCTTTGCATACAATGGAAGCGACATCTTTCTGAATCCTGTAAACGATCACGAAATAAACTGCATTATACAGTCTTAGCTATATTTCCTGTAAGCATATTAACGCCTTAGTAGAACGTTAAGTTGGGCGAGTTGGTATAGGTTCATGGTTGAAAAACAGCGCACAAAAGACTAGACACAAGAGTAAAGGCGACGACAGGACAAGCGCTGAACTCACAACTAAGGCTTTATTTCGAAAACATGGGTATATAAGGAAGGCATAATCATGAAAACAAAATTGAACAAACAAAACTATGACAAAGATAAAACTATCGTGCGCCCGAAGCCCAGAAACCGCCAAGAAACGTGATCTCGTTATCACTTAAAGCAACCGAAGGTTTGCTAACGCAGCCCCGTTGCTCCGTTGCGATGAGTTGCCCGTAAGCGATGAACTACAGTATTTAGATTTGCAACTGCGGTTCGCCCGTGAGCATGTCTGCTGGAAATACAACCCAAGGTCTGTAAAGCCGTTGCTGAGTTCTCAATCGGGGCACTCAAAATTGGTGAAAAATTGCATCGTAAGTTCTTGCCTGAGGTTTGCATTGATGAAATCCTGCCACCACTGTGTTGCTGACAGTTTCCGATCACAACTCACGAGGATAAGGAATGCCGGCTACCAAGATGCAATGGTGAACGAGGCTTGCTCAAGATTACTTAAGTGTTTCAAGCGACAGATGGCCCTGAATGCACCACTCAACAGTCCAGAAAAAGAAAAGAAAAGCACCTCAGTTGTGCCATATTTGCACCAAGTCTCCCACGGACTGAAAAATGTATACGAAGAAGGTTCAACGTTGATGTTTTGCTGTCTGATCCTGTCAAGCTTAAACAAGTGTGTGCTGCGATAGAAAGGAAGAAAGTGTCGAAAAAGAAAAAAGGTTGCGGTGTCGCGCACACGGATTCGTTTGTCAACTGCCGCACGTGTGTCGTCTACAGCTTTCCCCTTTCCTGCGGAGCCCGCTACATCGGACAGACCGGCCGTTGCTTGAACAAGCGTTTGCAAGAACACAACAACAATTTAGAAAAAGGCAATGACCAATCTTATCTTGTTACCCATTGCAAGGGGTGCGCAGTGATGAAAAAGAAGAAGAAAAAGTGCACTGCTTTGTTAAGTCAAGCAACGGTGTTGTATTCTCACAGAGATCAAAACACGCGGGAAGTAGCAGAAGCATACTTCATCGCAACGGAGCAACGGGGCTGCGTTAGCAAACCTTCGGTTGCTTTAAGTGATAACGAGATCACGTTTCTTGGCGGTTTCTGGGCTTCGGGCGCACGATAGTTTTATCTTTGTCATAGTTTTGTTTGTTCAATTTTGTTTCATGATTATGCCTTCCTTATATACCCAGGTTTTCGAAATAAAGCCTTAGTTGTGAGTTCAGCGCTTGTCCTGTCGTCGCCTTTACTCTTGTGTCTAGTCTTTTGTGCGCTGTTTTTCAACCATGGATATTAACGCCATGGAAATAAGGCCATTTAGGTTGGGTCAGATCTTGCTTCACGCAGCCTACTTTTTAACTTTTGTCTAAACAAGGCGATTTTTTCGAACGAAATGCAGGTCGCTCGAGCTACTGTAAATAAGAAGAAAAAGACAAAAAAAGACGAATAACTACTGCCCCGTATCTACACTCCCTGTAATATCAAAAGGTTTCGAAAACGTCGTCCTGAGCAGATTTACAGAATTTAAGCAAAAACATAAACTGCGACCATAAAGTGGCGTCCCTAATGGACACGGAACCGAATTTATTTTGCTGGCGCGAAAATATCTTATCGTACCAGAAATAGAAGAGGGAGAGCTAGTACTCGGGATGTTTGTAGATTTCTCAAAAGCGTTTGACTATCTAAACCATCAACTGTTGATACAGAAACTTGAGGGTTACGGCTTTCCAGGGAATGCAGCTTGTCTTATCTCTTCACATCTTCAACACAATTTCTAAATACTTGCGGTAGATTCTTACTTTCCTGATAAATTGTTAGCGTCTAGCGGGGCACTCCAAGGTAGCATTTTAGGCTATTTTCTTATCAATATGTATGAAAATGACATTTGAACTATTAACCCCGACGCTAAATAGCTAAATATATTATCTATGCACATGGCACAAACATATTTATAACCTGTAAAGTAGATAGTGAGCTCGTTCACAAAGGAAACCTAACGCTATATAAATTAAATCAATGGGCTCTTAAAAATGGTCTAAAGATAAACCCTATCAGAACAAAATAGCTGTTATTCCGAAGCAAACTTAAAACGGTTATACAGTCTAACCCGTTTATAACGAAGCCACTTATAGCGAAATAGCGGTTATAACGAAAGGATTTCTATTTCCCATTTTTGCATTTTCAATACATTTTGGGTCCGGATTTAACGAAGTAAATAAGAGCGCGTCAGCGGATATAACGAATAGATTTAATACCAACCGAAAAATAATCTGCCAATCAACACATTTTTGCGTCCTTGAGGCGATTTTTTCCTCGAAAATAAGACCAAATTCGGCTGACGGCGTCCTTTCGTGGCGTCGTCTGCTCTCCTGCGGAGCGAAAGGTTGCTTCACTGCATCCCATGGCACGCCGGTCTCGTGTTTCGCCGTCCTTGAACGGCGTAGAGCGGTAGAGCACGCCGCGCAGGGGAAAAATGTAAAAAAGAACAGAGACGATTTTTTTTTTCGATGACGTCCCAGAGAGCGGTCGTCTTGGTCAATCTCGGTTCTCTATTTCTCCCAGGCAGTCGGCGCCACGGCTGGACTGCAGTTTGCAGGAGGTGTGGCATCGCGCGCTTTGTTTTATGTCGGTGCCACGGGGCGCAAGGCAGGGAGAAAGCGCGGCAGCATTGTGCATGTTGGAAGCGTGGCTCATTTTTATCGTTATCGCGTTATCGCAAAGTTCGACCAGATCTTTGGTTCGCAGCTGGATGGTATGGAAGCCGCAATCCTGAAGTCCGCACTCGCGAAACGTGTTCAGGGGACGCTGGACGACTTCTTTCAGCGGCAATAAATCGGTATGCCGATGTTTGCATTTTTTTTCGTAGTCCACATATAACGAAATAGCGGATATAGCGAAGTGATTTCCGATTCCCGCCGACTTCGTTATAACCGGGCTAGACTGTAGTCGATCAGCATGTCTTGTTAAACTCAATGCCAATAAAACTCTAACCTACGTTTAAGGCGCTAGGTGTTGTCTTTCAAGGCAATGTCTCCTGGCACGCGCACGTAGATAGTTTGTCACTAAGATGTGATTTATAATACCTGATCTCCTTCTCGAATGAATTATTGCCATTTAGTTTGGGGGTCCACAACGCGACCCCTATATAGCGAACCGTGGAGAGTAAAAACATATAAAACTTCATATGGACAACAATTGATAGAAACATGGCTGTCAAGGCAACTTAATTGTCTTCATAGCCAATACATTTACCTTAATGCATTCAGATTCAAAAGAAAAGGTATACCATTATTAGCAACTCTTTCAACTGTGACATTTGAAGACCGTATGCTGCTTTTTTCGATTTCTTTTGGAACTGTTATTTGGGTTTCCTGTGAAATGTTTGCGAATTTTTTCTTCCAGTAATGTGGCGAGCTTTGCCTGTTTCTTACGTTCAACTCTGTTGTGCCGTATGCCTAGCTATATTCTTTGTGAAGGCATTATTACTGTCATTGCTGTTTTAATTGTTTTTTTTTTCAACTCCCCTGTTTCGCCACTGTTGAGTGATGCCCGCATGGAAGCCTAGGGCTTCGACAAGTTGTCGCTGAGACAACTTTATGGCTGATAGCAACAGATAAATTAGACATTTTTCGGTGCACACTACAATATTCCATTGAAATTTGAGCTCTAACTGCGGTATTGAAATCGATATAGGCAGAATATTTGATTTACTGAACTGAGAGAAAATAAAAGAACTTTGTGCTATTATACAAGATGTCTCAGGGAAATCTGCAACTAATTTTTAAAAAATTGTATTTCTGAAGTAAAGATAAGCTTTTTGAGGCAGAGTAATGCCAGTATTGGCAGACGTCAGAAAACAGGCGAATCATGCTGCTAGAGAAGTGATGACCTACATTTTTATATTAAAGGCGCTGAGAAAGCAAATTTTCAGGCTAGAGAACGCTTGTTATGGGCTTCCTCATTATCTAGGGTCATCCATGACCAGGTATTTAATGCAACGAATGCCGAAAATTGCTACTCTTAATGATACCATTAAAGCTGCTATTAGAATTCAGTTTTTCACTTTACTAGTTAACATGATTTGCCTGTTTTGTGACGACCACCAACACTGGTATTGTATTACTACGACCCAATAGCTGTCTCTTTGCCTCAAAAAATATATTTAAAAAAAATAAACAAAAGTATTGAAGTTACATTCATCTATTTTGCTTCTGCATATATTTAAACCATGGCCAAATAAATATATGAATGTGCGACGCCTGGCGAAACAAAAAATGCTACGAAGTAATTTAGCACAGGTGTTGAGAGGTTGTGCTCGTCCTAGATATATTTAACTTCGTGATGGGTCACAGTAGGTTCCACTTTGCCTTTGTACTCTCATATCTTCTTCAGCATTAACCATTCAATTATTCATGAATAAGAATTAAATAAGCAGCGTGTCTTTTGGGCTTGTTGGTGCGTTTTCATAGCGAGATTAGCACAGCAGGGAACTGCATTTCTACATTTATACTACATTTCTAATGCAGCGGGCCCTTTTTTTAATGTTCGCCGGAATCCTTATGCTATAGTCGCAACCATAGCTGAAGCCATTTGAAAAGTATTTATTCGAAGTGTGTCTCATACACTTCAGGAAGGAGGCCAAAAGGCGTGGTGCCTGACGAGGGCCTTCCTCTCTGGGGTAAGCAAACTGCATTCGGCACGCATGATTGTCTGGCACGCATGATGTCTTTCTGCATTCGGAACAATTTGCTTCCTGAAGATGTGCGGCGGCTGTTTGGAGGATTTGTCCCATCAGCTGATCATGGCACTAGGCCGTGCAGGCTCGTAAATTCTGAGCTATTGCTCGTGTTGTTCGTTTCTTCTTCGAGTGTCCTCGTCCCCTGCTGTGCTACAGTCTCGCTATTAATTGAATAAAACTTCCATTATATGTTGACATAACGCTCACGGATATATTTAAAGGACCACGTTTAATGATGAAATAAGAGCGACGGGTTAGTTGAATCGATTTTTTTTTTAATTTGTCACTAAAATAATGCTCTTTTAGAAAGTTTACTTGCTCAGCTGCTTTAAAAGGTGGTTTGGGAACAGCGCAAAATCCTTCCCGTCACTTCGCCATTTCTCGATGCTTTGTTATTGGCAAGGCGTTTCTTTTGATCACAGTTACGATATTTCAAATTAATATGCAGCCTAAAGCAACAGCGATGAATACACACTGCGAGTGCACGTGATTATCTATCATACATGTGAAAACATTTACTACCGAATAGTGAGGTTTCATAGCCCCGCAATATTTCAGACGATGTGCGGCAGTAGAACTTAATGCATTCTCTGTTTTTGTGCGATTTGCATTGTTACGCTAGAGTGTAACTAAATATCATGCCCACAATATTATCAGTACGCCATAGCATGACATGTCTTTTCTTTTCACATGACACAATGTCGCACAACCTGACAGTGCTCCGATTACCTGTATTAGGCACTTCAGCTGTTTTCATTAACAAGCGCAATGCATCATACATCACCACAGTAGTAGCTCACAAGGTATATTTCACTCTTAGGAAATAATGCATAGAGTGGCAGGTTAAAGTATATTTCCTGGACTTTTTTTTATTTTCGTCATACTGATGCGCTGACGATGAATAAAAAAGTAAAACTTAAAAAAGACGCTTTGAATAAGGCTTCATGATTATTTTTCTAAAACGAGATAGCATACTGAAAGATTGAATAATAGAACGCATGAGGTTAGTAAATATACTTACTCGTACATTTCAACATGCAGTAGAAACAGGTATGAAATCTATTGAGACCTCTTCTGGGAGGGCGGCATGATCCGGAATGAAAGTACTCGCATTGCCGAGTTTCGTTGTTGTAGTACCATTTCTGCACTTTTTTAGTGCATTCTTCGCCTACATACCGGTTCTTGAAACACGCGCCTGGTATTTGACGTGGTTGCCCTGAAAACCGAGAAGTAAAATTCTCAGCGAAATACAAATCAAAATCAGAGGTTACGGCTCTGTGTACAGTAGAATACAAGTAGCTGTTTTTTTTTCTGTCAAAAGTATTAGCCCACTTCGCTGCTGAAAGTTGATTGGGAAAACTTCGAGAGAATGCATCACAGGCTCGCACTTCATAGTATGTTTTTTTGCATTATCCACGCTACTGATGTTGAAAAAGAAATTCGAGCCACCGAAATAAATTCTGGTCCTCTCATCAAAAAAGAAAATAAATTTTTAGCATCTTTCCTACTTCTTTTATGCCTATGGCTAATGATTTGTAAGGATGCTTTAAAGGTGCAGTGAAGAGGAATCTGAACTCGTCATTTTGCAGCGGAACTCGATCTACACGTTCCGAGCATTCTTAGAAACTGTGACTTATTGCTCTGTGTGGCCGATTTCCCTAACTAAATCGGATTAACGTCCGACTCCCAACTTTATTTTTTGAATTCTGCCCGTACGTTGGGCGCAGTCGACCAACGCGTGGAGTGCCTTTCAGCCAGCTCCGTGGAGGCTTTGCTTTCGCTTTATTTTGATTTTTAGGTTTCCGTGAATAAATAGTTTCATTCGCAGATGATTTAGCCGCAAAATAAACCCGCAGAAATAAAAATACGCGCGGTCTATTTGCTACTGCGGATTCGGATTACTGCGTATTACTCTGCCGATGGCAGAGCGGCAAACCGCCACGAGACAGGGTGAAAAGCACTCCACGCGTTGGTCGACTCTGCCCACCGTAGGGAGAGAATTTAAAAATTGAATTGAATTGAATTGAATTGATTTATTTTCATGTAATACACATACATGAGGAGATGGGAGAAAAAGCCGCTATAATGCAGCTTGACTAGGCTCCCATCCCCAAGGCGGGAGCCGGACGTTAATTCGACTTAATTAGGAAAATCGACCACAAAGGGCAATAAATCGAAGTTTATAAGAATGCTCAGAACGTGTAGATTGAGTTCCCGCGGCAAAAAGACGAGTTCAGATTCCTCTTCACTGCACCTTTAAGATCTACAATAGCAGCGTTCGAAACGGCGAAAAGCAATCCTTCTTTGCGCTGTCCAGCGCACACAAAGAAAAAAAAACCAGCGATAAGATTCGTGAGATCATATGCGGGGACGCCTTCGTCCCCTGCGTTCACTTTCCCGCATTACACCCCACTGTTGTTAGCTCCTCCGAAACGCGCTCTTCTGTTTTGGTTACTTTAACTAACAGGGGAAGGCGCTCGCGTCGTAGCGACACCAGCGCCACGGATGGCGTTTTGCTGCGCGCGCGCGGGGGATAGCTGGCTCTCTTCTCCCTGGGACAGGGAAGCGTGTTGGACGTTCACGCGCAAAGCTCCGCTCTGTGCCGCGGGCGTCCTCGTGTGGAAACTTGTTCCCCTCAGCTCGTCCCGTCTGGCCTCGGAGATATTCCCTCTGCCCTACCGTGGGCGAACATTCGCTCGTAGCCGCACTGGTGAGTCGGACATCTTCGATTCCTCAGTGTATTTTGTTGCTAGCTGGCGTTATTGTTGTTATAGCAATAAATGCCTTGTTTGTGTCAGCCAGTGTGTCGTTCCTTTGTTCCCGCAGAGCACGGCCCGCCGTGGTCGGCGTGCGCTCGGTAGCGTACGCGACCACGGGGTGGGGTCCGCGCGGTTTTGAACTATGTCAGCCGCGCTTAAGCGGGGAGAACTTGTTTATCTCCCCCATTTTAACCCCACATCTGGCGCCCAACGTGGGGCCTGCTCTTGGAACATTGGACGACTGTCAGTTCGGTTCGAGGAACGCTCTTTGTCCGGACTTGACAAGTGGTAGGCCTAGTGTGAATTTTGATCGCTAGGACCTGCGGCATGCTTTCTTGAGTGCGAGGTGTATTGCGCTGCAGCATGTTTGAACTTTTCGACATGCTCAGCATGTTTTTTGTGAAGTTTTCTTCCTGGAGTTTCTTCAAGAACCACTTGGTCCGCATCGAGGGAGCGCGAGGCCTAGGCTATTCATAGCTGCCTGCCCCTTGTCAAAAGTGACACGACCACCGGACCGTGGTGTTGAGAGGGGGCGCACTTTGCTCGCCACCCGTTTTTTTTTAACCTCGCATGAACCGAGCATTCTCGTTCAACTCAAGAAAGGGCTTTGTTCACTCAAACTTTGCGTTGCACAGCCGCCCGACACGTTTTGCTAGCGAGTTGAGCATTGAGCCACGTGGCCCTTGTCCTTGTGTACGCCGTTTCCCCTCCCGTGACCTACGTTAAAGGCGTGCGGAGTGTGTTTCGGAAATTTTGCAGATCCAGTGGAGCCACTCCGGCTTGCTGTCCTGTGCACATCGTCTCGCTGCCGCCTGCTGCGACGGAGCGGCCTGTATCCTGTTCGCCGCATCCATCCGGGGCAGCCGTGGCGAGACCAGACAGCAGCCACCTCTGGCTGCTGTTCCCCTGGCGACTACTGCGGAATCTTGGCCTGCAGTGGTCAACCGGCCCTCCTCTTCGCGGGCCTGCGGGCACATAGTCCGCGGGCCATGCGAGTCGTCCCAGCGGAGACCTTCACGCCGCCTTCGGAATACCGCGGAAGACTGCGTGCACTCTGTCGGCGTGACCTCCGCTGCACGACCTGCCTCAAGTGCATGAAGACGAGGAGACTCCTCCATAGCATGTAACTTGCAGGCGCGTGGGTCTATTTAAGGTTGGGGGGATGTGGGGACGCCTTCGTCCCCTGCGTTCATTTTCCCGCATTACACCCCACTGTTGTTAGCTCCTCCGAAACGCGCTCTTCTGTTTTGGTTACTTTAACTAACAGGGGAGGGCGCTCGCGTCGTAGCGACACCAGCGCCACGGATGGCGTTTTGCTGCGCGCGCGCGGGGGATAGCTGGCTCTCTTCTCCCTGGGACAGGGAAGCGTGTTGGACGTTCACGCGCAAAGCTCCGCTCTGTGCCGCGGGCGTCCTCGTGTGGAAACTTGTTCCCCTCAGCTCGTCCCGTCTGGCCTCGGAGATATTCCCTCTGCCCTACCGTGGGCGAACATTCGCTCGTAGCCGTACTGGTGAGTCGGACATCTTCGATTCCTCAGTGTATTTTGTTGCTAGGTGGCGTTATTGTTGTTATAGCAATAAATGCCTTGTTTGTGTCAGCCAGTGTGTCGTTCCTTTGTTCCCGCAGAGCACGGCCCGCCGTGGTCGGCGTGCGCTCGGTAGCGTACGCGACCACGGGGTGGGGTCCGCGCGGTTTTGAACTATGTCAGCCGCGCTTAAGCGGGGAGAACTTGTTTATCTCCCCCATTTTAACCCCACACATACAAAATGTGTTATACTTTTTCAAAACGAATACATCAGCGTGAGGAATTCGGCGGACCGAAAAGAACAGGCAGCATGAATACAAGTGCACCTACAGTAACAAAAATATAATGCAATTGCTATGCATTGTCATTCTCTGTCCTAAATAAACAGTTTATGTTCTGCAATCATTTTTTGGTTTACTCTGTGTACTGCAACTGTAGAGAGATGGGCAGCAAATGATCATCCTAAATTCTCTCTCGGAGAAGTTGCGGCTGGTGCTTTCAGTTTGAAGACCACGCCACCCGTATGAAAACGAATATACCAGCTTCACCGACACGAGAGAGGTGTGTTTTTTTATGTAACTCTTGCCCAAGTTCAAGTAAGCAAGTGGGTGGAGGAGTTTTATTCAGAACGTTCAGTTCTGAGCATGTTCTGAGCAGTAGTATCTTTAATAATACCTTGTGTTCTTTTCCTAATCGTGAGCAGAAGACCCTCAAGATATCAAAAATACCCGATTAAAGACGAGATGGCTTATTGATACACCCATGATACAATCGAGAGCGTCAAGTGTTTCCAACCGATGATTTATTAAGAACGCCCTAAATCGTTTCAAAATCTCAGTGTCGCGTGCAACCAACCCAGTGTGAAAAAAACGGCTGAATATACCACAAGCTACTCTACTAGGTCTTATCCGCTGGGTTCGGCTTGCACATGGTAGAAAACGGCGCGGTGGAGAACCCGGACAGAAAGGTAAGAAACAAGGCGTGGTGTCTTGTTCTAGTTCGCCACTTGAAGTACGTTTTTTTTTTCTCTACGCTGTTGTGTACGATGAATCTGTACCAACTTGCCCAGCTTTCTTTGCTGATCTGCTCGTACTACAGCACATATGTATGAGCAAGGGATTGACATCGTCTTCACTGCGTTCCTCTTGGGGTGTCTGCTGTGTTCAAGACTACCTAATGTTTTACCTCGGTCCCGAGGCAGCGCCACTGGTTATGTTCCCCTCCCTCAGTAGAACAGGGGTGCCGCGCAGATCTCTGCAAAATGTTGTTATCCCGTGTGGGTTGGCGCCTTCTCATACTATCTATTTTGGATTCGGCCTAGATCTTCAAATTATGAGAGTGGCAGTTTGATTTCTATTGCTTTTTGTGTGCTTGCCTAGATATATGTCCGTGCCACAAACTTCTGCCTTATTTTAAAATCATTTTATTGTGTCGCTACGCTGGGATCAGCGTCGGCGGATTTATCGCAAGCAAACTCTTATTGTAGGTCGTCATCCTTTGTTCAAGCGGAATACATGTCCTCCATAAAGCAAAATTTTGAACTTATATACTTTCCATATTACAAGTAACTCATTGCTGAGCTTTTTCCGCTAGCTTTCTACATCAAACCTAATACTACATCTTACACTACTACAATCTATGCACCTCACCTTGCCTACCACGTCCAAAGCATGCGTGATACATGGAAGTGGGCACAGTAAGAAACTCTTCGTATTTCAGTATCACCAGTAGCGTTCTTCCAAGTCCTCGTCACGTTCTTTCATTTGCACAAAAAAAGTTTTCATGTTACCTAAAGTACTGAACTCTCAGAAATCTGATATCTCCACCGCCTCCCGCCCCTCTCCCTCCGCGTCCCAACAATTTGTGGTCAAGTCCTCTGCTTTCATTTCGCGTGCGTATCTATTGCTACCTTGGCAGTTTAGTCTGTAACCAGTACATTACACTTCGCTGTTAAGCGCGATGTTGTTAAAGGGTCCTTTACGCAGAGAAACTTCCGTCGGCATTATAGGCATTCTGAGCGATAAATAGGGCGGCGAAGGGTGACACAGGCAGCCACCTCTGTAAAAGAAACCTAGTAGCGCAACCTATGTTACGGGACCTTGTCGGGTCATCACAAACTAACACCGGATTGTGAAAGAACTAATCACACTAGCCTGTGGCAGTTAAATTAATAGCTGATCGCGAGAGGTTCTTTGGGAAGTTCAATTGGGTCGCACAAGACTCACCGGTGGCAGCGCCTGCCATCGCAGGGCAGTGAGGCATCCCTTAACCGCTGCACCACTTTGCCAGGAATTATGCGAGGGCTACAAGGAACATATGAACGTCAAGTTTAGATTGACCAATTTCGCATATGTGTGCATTAAGCCATTAATGCTATCGTGTCATGTCCTAATGCGGAGTTGAAGTTACCTCTTCAATTTTTTTTTTATCCCAATAATTTCCAAATCAACATCTTCTTGCACCTTTTCGCCCTTTCTGATGTCTTGGCTGGATATAAGTGCGTAGCCCTGGGTGACCTTCAAGTTGTGCGGTTTGGGAAGCTATAATTAGATTATTACCACCTTACGTTATTGCTGAAGGTTTAGCCGATGTTGTCAGCTATATCCAAACTGAACAACCATCATACGCCTACTTCTCGCTTTTACGGAAACCATGCAAATACCTACCTGCCGTTAAAATTCAATACGCCTCCTCTAGCATCCAAGTCTTATTGGGACCTGTAACCCCTTCCTAATGTTTCAAACCTTCTTGTACGCTAGCCTCAATTAATAAATTTGTTACAGCAAAAAAAACCGGAAGGTTCAAATTGCAGTCGTGGCTTGCTGGGACCCAGTTGTTCTTAGGGCTCCTCCATGACTTACTTTTCTCACACTTTCATTGTCACTTTGTGCGGTGTCAATGAAGACTCAGGTCTGGCTCTTAATTGTTGTATAAAAATAGCAGGTGGCGGTCGAACACTTCAACAAGGTTGTATTTCGTTCCTGTTTTGATAAGGGTGCGTGTTTCAGTTGGTTCACTAGAGTATAATTCTAATGTGGTTGACTCTCGGCTACTATGACCTCAACGGCTCAAGCCTCTACTCACAAAGATCGGGAAGCATTCCAGAAATGGTTGTTCAGTTCCCGCAACACCAGGATTTTTTTTGAGCAGTCTGAAGAAATTATTGGACGACCCGTGAGGGAACGTGCCGCCGATACAGTCGGTAGTTTGTTCACTACGTCGAAAAGGTGCGCTATGAATTGTAAATAGAATTGCAATGTCTCATGGCGCACGTTTTATTTGTGTGTGTCTTTGTAATGCACAATCCTATCATGCTGTGACTCGCTAGGAAATAGTTGTTGCGTCTTGACCGCCTTCTGGCCGCATTGCACTCTACGCCAGCCCGCTGTAGCATTAATACATAGTGAGGTGGTAAGAAGTATATCAGTTTTTTTCCCAAAAAGTCTTTTTGGTGCGAACAACTTTTGGCATATATAATAGGAAATAGAATGAGAATGCAATTACCACCGCTTTCTTAGGAAAAAGATTACGTCTTACTCGCGGAGCGGAGTGCTTCACATCCCTAGATTCCATCTTTCTTCATTTAAAGACGCAAGCAGCAGCCTTAAGTCTCCCCTGAAGAAAAAGCCAAGCCTGCTCCGAAACGCAGGATTTAAATTAAAAAGGTTCGCGGTTGGAGATATGTCACTGTTCAATATGAAAAAAAAGTAACAAAATATACAGGAGTAATTTCAACTAAAGTTTAGCCTTAAAAATGAGAATATACCGGACGTTTCACCAAAGTTGTTCATGTTCACTATTTTTTAAATACGGGCTTTTTGACTTAAAGAGACCTTTATTTCGGCATAGAATTGTTGGTGGGGTAGCGGATCAGAATACGGCTAAGGCACGCTAACTGATAGCCTGATTATGTAATACTAAAAGGATATACTTTAAAAAATTTTTTGTTAGTGTCCTTATTCATTGCGCGGCGCGCAGTTCACCGTAAGTGATATCTATATCCGTTTGAAGAATTTAGAAAACGCAGTTGTCCTCGAGGCAGTTGCCCAACAAATTCTTTCAGCATCGCGTCAAGATGCAAGCGCTTTCGAGAAACTTGTGGTCAAAACAACTCTACTATGCGCAAGTTCTCTAAAATAAAAAAGAAACTGGTGTGGCGACAGTACCAGAGATAGCTGCGTTTTCGAAATTATAAAAACTAATACGGACATCACTTACAGTGGGCGACAACCCTCTCAGTTATTAAAGAGACTAATGGTAGCAGTTGAATGATCAACTATTCAGTATTAGGTAAGCATTCTGTTAGTTGTCATGTCATAGCTGTATTCTGAGACGCTATGCCACCGACAATGCTATGCCGAAAAAAAGTGCTCTTCTAGCTCAAAAATCCTCTTTTAAAATTTGCAGACCATCTAAGGTGAAACACCCCGTATAAAGTACATCCGTGTGTTAAAACATGAAGCTTCGTAAGGAAGCCGCTCTTGCGCTTTCGGCCACTATCTGCTGTACTCGTAGCATAATCTCAAGGAGCAAAAAAGCTACAAAAATGAGGGAAGTGGATATCTGTAAAAGCTGTAATTTTACCAAGGTTCACGACAAAACAACAAGAAGATATTTACGTTTGCGATGTCATGCCCAACGATTCTGGTGAAAAGAATTTTTCAACAAGAAAGAGTTGATGAACGCATTTTTTTTCATAAATTGTAAGATTTCACTACAACAATTAATATATCACCAGATCTCTACCTACCAGGCTTGCAATTTTTTGCTATTAACATTTTTGCTATCCATAAAAATGTTTTGTATTGGTTTTCTATGGGAGTCTCAACTGCTTAGTGCGAGCGAGGAAAAAACTTTCAAAGAAAGATTCTGCTACGCATCGCAAGAATGGATCATTACCTGCAATATTTCCATTGGAGTACTTTACGATACTCAAATATTCGAAATTTTTTCCCAGGAATGTTCGACATGCCGCAGAAGTAGCGATACTCACTGAGACCAAGCGTAAAAGTGTTTTTTTTTTATTTCGTATCTTTCACCTGCTCCGTGATGCATTCAACACGGTAACCTCCAGGTGTCTCCACCTGTAAGAACGCCGGCGCGTCTGCGCGTCTTTCCTTTTCACTATTTGTAACCCCTATAAATACACGCACAGAGCTTCTAAGAATAGTTTCACTGCGCATGAGACACTATCATACGATGGCGCATCCTGTTCGGCGACAATGAATTCAGGTTGTGCAAGGTGCTAGAGAAGCGCTGATTCTATGAGATAGTCACCTGATCATGAGCAAGAACTACATGGTGCTGTCGGGAGCTACGGTGGCCGGCGTGAGCTATGCCCAGTTGCCGGTGAAATGTATCTTTAAAGTACTCAAGCGGGTGAAAAGATTACAAAAGTAATGCACTATGCATGGAGACAAAACAGACTACCAGAAAAACTGGCAAGGACGATTACGATTCTCCTTAATGCAAAATTGAGCGCAGTTCTGTCGGTGTCATATTCCGTAGGCTCAGTGTTCTGCTTTAGTGGGTAGTCGGCACGTCTGGCGACTACAATAGTTCGATAGCAGTATTAGTCGAAGAAGATGACGATGTGCAATGCAGAGCGCGAGAGTGTGTTGCTCTCTCTGCATGCTCATTGTTCTTCTCTCCTGGGTCCTCGGCACCTCTGGCGAATACATTAGTTCGATAGTAGTAATATTTGATAAAGACGACGACGTGCAATAAAGAGCGCACGAGAGTGTATATATTAGTCCGTTAGCTGGATTGCCTGAAGACGACGATGTGCAATTAACGGCGCGGGAGTGTGTTGGAATTTAACACACGGCGTTAGCAGCTGCGGCAATAGGTTAGTCGCCTCGTGCAGTGACTAGCTAAGCTAATCTGCTCGTGCCATTGCGGGTTCGAATGCGAGTCGAGGAAGTGTTTATTTTTTATGTTTTCGCACAGTTATACTGACTGATTACGGGGGGGGGGGGGGGGGGATCTGACTGCGCTGCCTGCTCGTGCCCCCCCCCCCCCCACCCCTCCCGCCACCGGATACGGGCCGGTATAGTTTCGGCTACTACGCTTTGTTCCGGTGCAACGCCAGCAGTGGGGATGGGGCGGCCGGGACCCATACTCTTGGGATGCAAAGCCCCATGGGAGTGGCAGCGCCTCCCAGGCGACTATGAGGGCCAGTCACGCGCGTGAGGTACCATGCCTGAGCGGAGGCAGGCCTGGGTTTACACTCAGGTTGGACCCACGAAATTCGGCCCGGAAGGCATTTCAAAAGAGCGAAACGTTTCAAATACGTGCTACTTCCCTCCGCACGCGGGGGCGTGCAAATTTGGCTACCGACGCGCCGGTTTCTGGTTCCGGAGAAACCAGGTCCGCGCGGGGGTTTACAGTAGCCAGGCACTGAAGCGACACCTCGGGGAAGCAGCCTCACGGCCGGCCGCAGGGCTGTCATGGCCATTGCGGGACGCCGAGGAACGGGGGTGGAGTACGACTGTCAGTCCGGTGACTCCGGCGATGTTGTGGAGTAACGGCGGAGTAGGCCCGGTCCTCTCACCCTTAGCCTCGTTCTTGGTTTGTGGCCCGGTCGCCCGGCCTTGAACACTCGCTCTTCAGTAGGAGACGAGCAAGCTAGGGGAGGAAATAAGTGCATGAATGGATGGGGCCCCCGGGGGTGTCAGACGGGGCCCCCGGGGGTGTCAGGTCCGAAGCCGAGGGTCGGTGGTGCCGTGTAGGCCGACGAACTGGGGCCTCTACTGGCCGGACTCATCACACAACTTCCGGAGTCTGAAAAACCGTGAAAAGCACTCGTCGGTTGGTAGCCGGTATGTTGGAAACAAACCCAGCCGTGGAGGGGCCCTTGAGTAGCCGCTGACCCCGTGTTAGGTTTTCCTGTCTTCGGCGGTCGGAGCCCGTGGTGTATGATGGGTGGTCGGGCATCCCGTGAGTGGGGCCGCACCATTGGGCAATCTCGATGCTCTTCCTGCCCTGGCCAGGCAGGCCAGAAATGGAGTCGAGGCAATCGAAGGATCAGACCAAAAAACTCGCGGTCCCCATTCCCCTCCTATGTCCCATTTCCCTTTCTGCTACTTCCCAGGGGAGATCACCGGAGTCTCCCCGGGCCCGTTCCCCCGGCTTTGGGTCGCTATAGTAGCATTCCCTCATTGATTTCTTTCCACCTTCAGGTGGTGAAATTACAATTGCCTACAGGCCAATTCGTTTACTTTGATTGGCTTGAACCCACGAAACATTAGTTGTGCGGGAGAGGCTCATTTTCTTATTCATTTATTGTGCCTCGATCTACACTTTGACGGTGATTACGCGGCTCAACGCGAGAACGGGCGCTTAAGAGCTGCTCTCTAATATGAAGGAAAGATGGGAATGCTAGACTAAACACTTATGATTGATACTAGTAGGAGAGAGAGAACAAACATTTAATGTCCAAAAAAGAAGGTGCTCGCCCCAACATCCTGGGCCTGCGGCCGAGGATGTCAGGGGGAGACACCGCCTTGGTTGTTGGCCGGGATCTGTTGTTCCTCGGCGGCCTCCTCAGCATGTCGGACGAGTTTCCGCTGGGTCTCGGGGTCCGAGCTCCGCAGCATGGCTTCCCAGGATACTTCACTATCGATATTCAGTGCCCTTCCCGGGGAAAAAGCGCATTTCAAGACAATATGGCAGAGGGACCCCCTCTCGCCGCAGTGTTGACACTGAGCCAATCTTAATTCCTGGAACACTATGTTCACGAGAACTGGACTCGGGTATGTACAGGTTTTGAGTCGCCTCCAGGCTGCCGCATGTTTATTAACCAACGACACGTCTGGCGGTGGCGCCAGCCTGTGCTCTAGTGCATTCTCTCCGAATTTTGCCATGCGCTCTCCGCTCCCTTGGTCGAGGGGTCTCTAACCAGTCCGGCGGTAAATATCTCGGGCCAGCTCGTGTGCCGCCTTGTTGCCAGCAGTAAGAAAACAAAATATTGGTTAGAAGCGCCAAGATAATATTACGCGAATAGAGGAAGGGGCAACAGTGTCACAAGAAATACCGCACCTAAAAGTTTCTGTAGTCTGGTGTGTGGTTGTATTTTTTTTTCCACCTTGAGTTTTTTTTTACTACCGTAGTTATTTATGTTTGAAAGTCATAAGCGTGAGATTTTTTGGGCCAACAAGGACATAAAACTCAACCTCTACTTAGAAGGGACGCCCATATCGGAAAAGACAACAATAAGATTGTTGAGCATGTGGGTTCAATCCAACCAGCGCAGTACTCAAACTTTTACGCTGCTCAAAGCAACAACGCTACAAGTCGCACGCATGATCACCCGCATCACCAACAGGCGACATGGCATGCGTGAAGAGGACACACGAAAACTAGTCGGAAGCCTACTAGTTAGTCGAATCGCGTACTGCCTACCCTACCAGTGCCTCAACAAAAACCAAATACAACAAGCGGATGCCCTGCTACGGAAAACGTATAAGAGAGCGCTCCGACTACCGCGCAACACGTCTACATAAAAACTCATGGTCCTGGGATTACACAACACCTTTGAGGAGCTACGAGAGACGCAGCTTGAGTCGCAAAACTCAGGCTGTTGCAGACTGGAAGAGCGCTTCTGCAGAGGCTCGGATACCGCGAGCAGATGCGAGAAATGACGAGGACGGAAACGATCCCGGACGAGCTTCGCAAGACCCTCAAGGTAGTGCCAATACCAAAAAACATGGACCCCAACCTCCATCGAGGCAGTGGAGAAGCAAGGGCCGAATTCATCGAGAAAACATACGCTCCTCAAGCCTCGACCGTGTATGCAGACTCGTCCCGTTCTCTTGTCTTGTGTGTTTGTGTGGGTTTTTGGCGCCTTTACTTTTACAATGAATTACCAACTAGCCCAGCAAGAAGTTCTCTTAAGCGTTTTGGAGAGGAGGAGACACCAAAATCGCTGTGGCGGCGGTGGTTGATTCGTCTTTACGCGAAATAACCAGCGCGTCTCTCCGAGGCTGCACAGCTGCAGAGTCCGAGGAAGGAGCCGTTGCTCTAGTGGGGGCGGAGGACTATAGAACCGGGCGGTCGCTAACAATGCTCACGGACTCTCAAACAGCCTGCCGAAATTACCTGAATGGCAGGATAGGTCGTCACGCGTTCCGTATACTCCTCGCAGCGAGCGACAGAATTGAGAACCTCGAAGAAGAACAAAACGACAAGATCCCACACAAAATTGTGTGGGTAGCGGGGCACACGGGGGTGGCAGGGAATCAAGAGGCCGACAGGATAGCTCGAGGATACATTACTTTCCGAGCATCCGACGGGACCGCGGAACTCGCGCCAGCACCCAGGGAATACTCGGCCGTACTACAAAATTACAGTGGCAGAAGAATGCGATATCCCCTATCGCACAAATGTCTCAGCAGAGAGGAAGCTGTCACTTGGAGACAATTGCAAACAGGCTCTTTACCAAACCTACATATACTAAACAAAATGTACGAAATGCACCCTACGCTATACGCGGACAAATGTCCCTGGTGCGACGAAAAACCTACTCTATATCACATTACATGGGCGTGCCAAAATATAGACGTGGTCCCCAAAATGCAAAACCCGAGTGCGGAGCAATGGGAGACTCTGCTGTCCAGCGACCGCTGTGAAGACCAACAAGGTCTGGTACAGCGATCTCAACGGGCGGCAGTGGCCAGCGGAGCCCTGGACTGAGGGCAACCGACCACTGATTAGAGGCGGACGACTTCGACAGGGAAGGCTCCTGGGGGTAGACCCAAAAAGTTTCTGAAGATGCCCCCAAACCGCAGGAAAAACCATTAGTGTAAATAAAGTTTTCCCTTCCTTCCTTGGGCCAAGAATCTTACATTTTTATATCACTTCTGTAATGGGCTTTTGGTGAGAAAGCAATACTTCACAAGCAATTCTAGAAAAGCCGATGTCTGACTGAAGCCTCTCATATAGCTGTGAAAACAAACTAAATATTCAAAAGAAAGCATTCGGGTCTGTCTGGTTTGGAAAAAGAACATGATTATATTAGAAAAGAACACCGACCTAGAACTGAACAAATTACTCGACGTTTAAGAATCTCCTCTGTTCCTTCAGCAGGCGTGACTGCGAGCGAGTTGTCGCTTGAATTTTTAAGCCATCGTTTAGTTACCCGTGGCGTCACTGGCCATAGGACCGTGGAAGTAAGAAGGAGGGGGGGGGGGGGGGCAAAAAGGAAAGCAGAAACACGGTCGCAGTCACACCTGATGACGAACAGAGAAGGTTCTGAAACCTCGTGTGTTCTTTCACCTTTTTATTTGTGTTCTTTTCTAACCTAAACTAAAAATAAATATTGCGGTGACCCGCTTTCGAATCCGCGGCGCCGGGAACAGATCAGCTTCGCTGGCCACTGCACGAGAGCATGGATCACGCCTGATGCTAATCTACACCCCACTCCTGCGCTCTCCATTGCACGTTGCCGTCTTCATCGACTTCCATCTGTGCCCCAGAAGCACGATTAGCCTCCTACCCCGCAAAATAAGTTCTTGGGCGTGAAGTCTCTAAGACAGCGACGAAAGGCAACGAAACGCCCATGGTACCTCATTGGCGCTTTGCGCAACCGTCTGTAATGAGTGACAGATGTGCGCTGCATGCGTTGGCGTTGACAACGTTATGGCAGAAACGCGGCGCTCGAGCAATTTACATAGACATTGGCAGCACTGTCGTAGATACGCGCACAATATTACGAGGTGATTTCCACCTTCAAAAAGTGTTTTCGCACAAGATTTAGTATTGCTAAACAGCTAGCCGTTTCTTTTGTACTTTTTTGTTCGGTACAAAAGTAGCCAAAATGGTGTTTTTAGGCGAACAGTTTAGCTCAAGCCTTCGAAATAATAGTTGGACTGGTTTGCAACCGATGAAAAAAGAAGAGCTTGCTATTTTTTTGTACGTATACTTACCCTGCACAGCAGTGATGCAGACCAAAATCAACAGCACACTGCAAAGAAAATTCATAGCGAAGCAAGTGATGTATCTTTGGAAAATGTACTCAATCTTTAGAATACCGTGTAGCGTACCCTAAGGCCTTTTTATATAAAATCATCATAGAGAGCACAAAAAAACTGTTGCTCTTTTGGCCACCCATGCGCTAGAGCAAACGCAATACAATAACATTGTAAAAGGACCTGAGATAGCGTATCTTACAATCGTGCTGGCGTTACAAGTGTCGAAATCTATTGTCAATTGAATTTCACTTCGAAGTATCTGGCGTTATGCGGTCTCCATACTCTTGAAGTCGTTTTTAAACACCACATCCTTTCTCATCAAAGAACAGCGAACAGTTCACTTCTACGTTTGGGTATGTGGGAAAAAAGCATAACAATTACTTGGGTAGTCTGTAGATAGGTCCCTCGGCAGAAATGGTCTTGGTGCGACCAGCTGGAGAGTTTATGCGATGATTCGGCATGCTGACGTTCCTTGAAAGTTGGTTAATCGTAATTCTTTTCTGCAGTCTGACAATCGCACAGTGACTAAATATGACGAGTGAATTTTCTGTGCTAGTAGTATCAAGCCATCAATTAAAATTTTTGTTTAAGTTAACCACCTTAACTGTGTAGGTATTGTGAGAGTTTAATTCCTGTCCATTTTCCACGCCAACCTTCGGTGCTATGGTGTCAGAGCTGCTTTAAATGAAAAAAAAAAACGATACGTATAATATGCACCTACATCTGCAGGACTATAGTGACCACTACAGAACGCGCTTGAACTGAGCGAAAACCTCTGGTCTCTCCTAAGGTTCTTGTCATGGCATCGTCTTGTCCAACATGCTTGAACGACTAGCCGTGTCCAAAATGCTCTAGACTAACGGCCATATTTAATCCCAAACAAATTATTGCATAGAAACGAATTCAATTGTAATGATATTGAAGTTGTTTCCTCGTTTGTACTCAATGAATTACCTTTGCTAATACGATTTTTAATGCGAAAACATTACTTGTCCCATTACGAGAAGAGCCCGCGGCGTGTATGTATTCGGATCTGAGGCTAAAAACAGCGGTAACGGGGACGAAGCAGAGAGAGGGACACGACGCTGACTATCAACCAAGTTTTATTGCACGTTCACCGGTTGAATACCTCTCGTTCGTGCAAAAAAAGAAAAAAAAGACAAAAAAGAAAGAAAAAGAGAGAGAAAGAGGGAAGGCGGGATAGACAAGAAACCACGTGGCATGAGATTATGCATTCAAACACAGATAATTAATTTCACTGTCGCGAAGTGAAATGGAAGGGATGCTGACGCACTCTTCATTTTGCCAAATGTTGATGGCTTCTTCAATTTCTCTCGTCCGTTCGTCTGGGTAGGTAGATATGATTGTGGTGTTGCCAAGTTGGGAAGCACATTCATGTTCTCGGCAATGTCTTGCCAGTTCACTGCTGATGGCGCCTTTCAAAGATCTTTTATGCTCTTGCAGCCGTTCATTTAAAAGCGCCCTGTTTGGCCGATGTAGGTGTGCCCGCATGACAGTGGTATTTGATAGACAACGTTTTTTGTACATTTCACGTGCATGTTCTTGTGCTTCTTTTGGCACTGCTTCCTTCCCGTTCGCTCACTGTTTACCTTGGCACACATGCTCATTAACTTGTTAGGTGCTGACATGAGCACTTTTACGCCAACGTTATAGCCTATCTTCTTGAGAATGTGTGAAAAGCCATGAATGTACGGAATTACTTCATACGGCTTCCTTTCCTGTGATGTGGCCTTGATCTTTTTCCTGCCTCTAAGTTCTTGCAGTACTCCTTCTGCGACACTGGACAGTAGCTGCGTCGGGTAACCTGCTGCTTCCAGCCGACAAATTTGGGCGTCGAAACTAGCTTGTACATCATGGTGGCAATATCTTGACAATGCGGCTTTCATTGCTGTTTTCACTATTCCCAGTTTGATGATCTTGGATTGGGCTGAGGTGTAAGGAAGCCGTCCCTTTTTGCTTCGTGGTCTGTACCGCCAACAAACATGACTGTCTAAGAAGGTTAGCGTCAAGTCAAGGAATCGCAGAACGTTGTTTTCTGGAAGTTCTGCGATTCCTTGACTTCGTTGTGTTTATATAAACTATAAATATATATAAACTATAAATATATATGTTTATATAAACTCGCGTTCTGCGATTCTTTGACTTGACGCTAACCTTCTTAGACAGTCATGTTTGTTGGCGTTGTTCTTCTCAAATGCTGCAATTATGATCGGTGGATCTGACTCACTGCCGTTGACATGTGGAGTGAAAACCTGTCTTGTTTTCCTCACCTCAGCATAGCACTTAGAACAATGACTGTGAAGCCGATGTTGGCTTGAAAATTCTAATAATACATTTTCTTTTTCGCTGTGGCAAGCGTTGTAACCCATCATATTTTGTTTTTTTTTTAATATTAATCGAGAGAGAGAGAGAGAAACAACTTTATTTGCTCGAGCTAAATACGACGTCAGCTTAGACGCCGTCGATGGGAGTGGTTTCCTCTTCACGGGACCCATATGCATCCTAGCCGCCTGGCTCCTGGAGATCAGGACGGGCTTGTCTTCCACGGCGGGGCTGGTTAGCAAGGTCTCCCATCGCTCGGTAAGGGAGGATGAGGGATGGGGCGGGGTAGTGGGCCAGGTAAGAGGTGGGGGATTTCCTTGATGAAGTTGCATACTCCAATGACATGTTAATCGAATTACCGAAGTTGTGGCATGGATAGAGAAGCCGTTCTCAACAATAGCTAGGGGGCCAATATGTGTGCGAATAAAGGAGGAAGCACTAAACTGTCTGCAGCACAGCAAACTATATTATGTTTTCCCTTAAAGATACAGCAAGGCTACGCGAGATTTAACGAGGAGAGTTTTGCAGGAACCTCCTTTGGCCCCAATTTAACAGCGTGCAATTTTCGCTATTCTCTCCACTTATTCCATTGTGTCCGCAATGGCTGCAGCACTGTTGTCTTGGTAATCCTAACATAGCCCACAGCTTTCTAAACGTTTGCTGCTAGATGGTTCGCCTTCTCTAAAGTGCAATAGCCAATTCATGTGCTTCACGAAGATTTCAGCTGTTTTGCAGAATTACTCCATTCAATGAAAATTCAATATGTCTGTAAGCAATATGACCACCTCGCAGCGGTAGTGGTTCGAATTTGAACCCTATAGCCTATATATAATTATGATCGTCCGCAGTTGCCATTTGTCTTGCACTGTAATGAAAAAAAAAATGCGCTTTTCACTTTTTTCCTTTGAAACGGTTAGACGGATAACTGTGAAGCCGAGGTCCGTACGGCAAACACAATAAAGCCTGTTCGCCCTCTCTAGCATTTGAAGTGATATGTTTTTTACGGTTTTGATCGAAACATAGCAGCAGCATTAACGCAGAAGGCACCAAAGTCCACACAATGCGAACAGCATTGCCTCATCCTCCTGTGGTGAGGAAAGGCTTTACGTCACCAACGGAAAATAAATCCTTATACTGTGGGTGTTTAGGCATGAATGTTGCAATCATAGAAGAAAAGCATTCTGGGAAAGGCTCCTTTTGCGAAGAGTCGTTGTTGCTAAGCGGAAAGTGCTTGGAAATATAGGCCCGCCCGGAACAATGTTTTCGGTAGATCCGTGCCCATTCAATTGTAACATATCTTGGCAAGTGGCGTGAAAGTTCTTGCAATAGGAAAGCTGTCTCATGCAAACTAATCATCCATTCTCTTGTTTACATCGGTCTTCCCGGCACTATATCATGTAATGTGTTTTCGCACCTGGCTAGCGTACTCACATCCGTACGGATAAAGACAATAGTGACAGCTGCGTGGGAGATTTGATAAAGGATAAGATGCACTCTACGTCCGTGCTAGCGGTCGCCTTGATAGAAGCAGATGTGTGATATGACTTTTTTGAGCTCTAGATTTACTTTATTTAGGCAGACGTTTCCGCAAATTCACAACGTGAACAGGACTTTATAGTTAAGAAAACTGTAAGAAACGACACTTAAGCAAATAACTAATTATTCTGACAAGCTATGTTATTCTATCGTCGGTCAAGTCTGAGTAGCTTTATTATGGCAACGCAAATATTTCTCTCTATACTATGCTTCTAGAAATATCTTGTAATTTGGCCGCATTAAATTGATGTGACACCTAAAACATTTAAAAACAGCAGTGGCAACCTAGACAGCGTTTATGAACTACGAGGATTAATTCCCTAAATGCTTGTGGAAGGTTTCAGATAACGTATTGAACCTGAATGCAACTTTGTGTCCTCCCACTAGTAGCATAGACTTAATTTCAAGGAAAAGAAGGAATTAATTTTAATGCGATAGCATAGGGAGCATGGTTGGGAAAAAACTGGCGAAATCAAATCCTCAGGTGGCAGGGGACTCAGCTGACACCTCCTATCGCATTCTAGGCGTGCGAATTTTTTTAACCGGGTAAAGCAATGATGTCGACATTAAAGATCATCTGGAACTGTCCTACTTCAGCTCTTGTTTTGAAGCTAAAATGGCCAAAGTGAGTGTTGATCAGCTATATGTGACGTTCAGTGCTATTATTCTGAAGTGCTTGACTGCTTACAAAAATATATAGCGAAGTATACGCTTCGTTAAAGGAAACATTTATTCGACTCGACGTTTCGATCAGCAGACCGATCTTCTTCAGGAGTGATTTTACATTTTTAATGCATCCCCTTTTATAGGGGTGGGTACAGAACAGGTAAGTGGGAAACACAAAGCACATAGCAGAAAAATACGCATAAATTAAAAAAGTATGCGTATTTATTTATGCGTATTTATTTATGCGTTTATTTATGCGTAGTTTGTACGCATATTTATTTATGCGTACAAACGATTAGAATTTGTCAAAGCAGCACCCTTCCGCACCTACACGCTGCTGCCAATGAGTATTCCAGTTTTCGTACGCCTCCAGGAACGCCTGGACCGGAATGCTGTTTAGCTCCCTCGTCACGGCCTGTTGAACCGCCTCTACCGATCCGTGATGTTTCCCCTTGAGCGTCGATTTTATTCTCGGGAATAGAAAAAAGTCTGGCGGGGCCAAGTCGGGGCTGTAGGGGGGCTGAGGCAGCGTTCCCGCCTTGTGCTGGGCAAAAAATCGGAGCCCTCATTCACATGATGAAGAAGATCCTGGCAGATCGCTTTCCGGTTGGCCTTTTGCTCCTCTGACAATACTCCCGGCACCAACTTTGCGCACACTTTCCTCGTGGCTAAGTTTTCTGTCACGATCTCAAAAACTTCGGTTTGAGGAATGCAATCATTTTGATACTCATCCTACAATCACTGTTCAGAAAATGTTTCACTTGCTACAGATTTTCGTTGGTCTTGCTGGTCGAAGGGCGTCCGGAGCGGTCGTCGTCTTCCATTCTTTCCTGACTTTCTCGGAGAAGCTTGTGCCACTCAAAAACATTTGATCTACCCATGGAAGCGTTACCGCAGGCCTCCTTAATTATGTCGTGAGTCTCTTTGCCCGTTTTATTAAGACTTAGACAAAATTTGATCGCGTATCGCTGATCCAGTAAACGCTCTATGATTCTGCTTGACGAGACGTTTCGACAGGGGTTCACAGTACAAGCGACCTGCTCTATTTAACGGCCGAGAGCCGACTGCCGATTTTTCCCAGCATTCCCAATATCCCCCTTCAACGATCCTGCACGCGCAGACCGCCTCTCGTTCGCCCGTTCGCCCAGGAAAAAACCAGTCCTACTACGTTCAGAACAGACCCTGTATATATGCAGCACAAGAAATTGGCCGTAGTGTGTCTGTATGCTTTTCTGTCTGTTCTCCTTCCTCCCGTCTTTTTATTACAACCAGCAGTTCTATACATACATGCATGTATGATCGGTTTGGCATCGCATTCAGTGTGTGAGCACTAAGTACACATTAAAACATATTACTAAAATAAAATATGGCTTTCAACTATGCAATGCCAACCAGCTTTGCAACAGCGCAGACATTCTGCACAAGCTGGTGAACATGTTGCTGCTTGTTGATCAGTCATTGACTGATTAACAAGGTAAGGTAAGGTAAGGTAAGGTAAGGTAAGGTAAGGTAAGGTAAGGTAAGGTAAGGTAAGGTAAGGTAAGGTAAGGTAAGGTAAGGTAAGGTAAGGTAATGTAGGTAAGGTTGCCGGTGCAACACCTTAGGTACTCTGAGAAGTACAGCGAATTACAGGACCTGCATTCCACTTACAGTCAATAAAAGTTTTAAGAAAATGCGTAAACTCAGCACTGGAGCTTTTCTAGTTTAGTTCTCGCCTTTAAGCAAATACTGCACCCCGACTGATATCAATCATTTAAGATTTTTTTCGGCAGTAGAAATAAAAGTCCTTTGGGCAAGATAAATATAGCTTTCGTCTTTGAGCAATCAGCCGGCAACCCGACACTTTCAGACGAATAGACGGTTTCTCTTGTAACATATGCGCATATGCCACGCATTTGCAGTTTTTGCGGCGCAGTGCACATTTTCTGAGAATAAATGACCCATTCATTTGTCTCTCTCGGATTCGTTTCTCTCCCAATGTGCACACTCCCTCCCTCGATAAAAAAACAAACTCAATGAAGCAGTTTCTGGAATACTGGCGTCAGTACAGACCCATTTCAAAGGATTTGCAATGGCTACTGCTGCAACAATGATCCATTATCTACGGATGCTCGCGCTCTGACGGCAGCTGACCACAGCTGCTTCACGTGATATCTATAGTTTCCTCTTCTAGTGCTTTCGTTCGCATATAAGGCGACTGTAGGCTATTTGGTTTCACCAAAGTAAACATACTTTCGCTTTATGCACTCTATTCAATAGGTGCTCGATCTTGAAGTGAGCTTGCCTCCAAACGCAAGGGTGAACTTGTCAAGATGAACTGTTTCGCTTGAGAATCCCTGCAATCCATGCAAGACAATAATGTTCTACTTCGAAATGTTATTCAATTCTATTCGAGAATAATCCCCCAGCACAGTCATTTCACCATGCGCTCGCTGTTGTTCATTTATCCACCGACGCAAGAAACTGAAAATTCATTTTTATTTGCAGCGTTCATTTCTATTTGTATTTTTCGGAGTTTTTGGGAGAGACTAGCAAAAGCTACAATATATACAAACCGTAACATTTTTTAGGACGTCTTTTTGAGCTCAACTTGCACAGGAGCCGCATTCAAATCGAGGCTGTTCTTTCAGAATCAAAATTTGAACAACGTTTTTATGTTTTGGTTGCTTGCCGAGCCATGATTTCATTCGTAGCCCCTTAACTAGGAAGCTCAGTCGCCTTTTAGACTAATGTGTGCAGACGTCATCTTTCAAAAAAAGGTGCAATCAAATCAGGCTGACAAACGCTTAAGAGGCCGTTTTGCACTTTTATGCCGCAAAAATCTAGCAATGAACCGAAATATCTTCAAACTATTAAATCCAAAACTGTATCCAAGCAAAATTCAACCATCACCATACAAGCCGGAGCAGAACGGTATAAGATTCAGAATTTAGGACACACATGCAAGAGCAACTTGCTTTTACAGTCGGGAACAGTTACGCATGTGGTCCGCTTTTTTTAATGGATTTATCTATCAATAAAGAAAATGCAAGAAAAATATACAGAAGCCCAACCTGTAGCTTAGTAAGGCCGTTGTGTTTTGTTGTCAGAAGTATTGTCTCAGGTTATAGTATTGCCCTAGTATGGGGTATTAGCATGATCTGTGGGGCTGTAGTCTATACTGCTGCTTTCTGTTGTCGCTGAAAGCGCTTGTTTCATGATCCCCTACCACGTATACTGAAGCAGATTATCTCTTCCGATTGAGCGATCCCAGCATGGAACTTATGCTCCAGAAACACGCATGCAAAATGTGTGTGTAAAACATACTTTCATGATCAAATCGCAAATATTGCACAACCCATGTACAGAGCTACTTAATGATCACTTTATTCCGATTTGTCAGGAGCCACCAGCCAAAATATTGTGCATTGTCCTCTGAACCGGCGTCAAAGCAAGATCTGAAAAACAGCTGTAAAAATTTATACTAGATATCGCACAACATCAAACTCCACATATTTTCCTGAAATTAGATTATTAATGCTGCCAGAACGTAATACTAACGTGCGTCTCTCTTATGGCGTCTAAATGAGGGCCATCTCAAGAATTTCCTTGGCTCATACGGTTCTCAGTATTTCTAGAGTCGGGGAATACCTTACTTTAAAAGATAATCGTGAACCCACTGTGCCTTGAATTCAGTCCCTTCTAGCCTGCTGGGCAGAGAACAAGGATGTTGGACAGCTTATTTAAAATAGCCAAATTCATTGAATATAAAAGGGCTGCCTTGTTTACCACCCTGCTTGAAACAAACACGGCATGGTTTCTCTGAAAATAGAGTTGATAAAGGAATATAAGTTTTAGACATGCATGGATTTAACTGCCCATGGAACCTCAAATTGCAAACCAAGGTTCCGAGGGGTGACTTAAAACTTAGTATGAAAACAGACTCTCAAGCGTACATTTGAATCTACCTTTTGAGTGTCCAATGTCAATTGCTTCAAGTAAAGCAGATTGTTCAGTTTCTCACAGTACGAGACCCCATGTGTACTATTATTTCTATTTCGGGAACCAGAATTTTCTCCTCGTTCATGGCAAAGCAATTGCCTCTTAAGCTAATATACACAAACCTATAGGTGAGTACTATCTTGCGCCCCATGCCCACTGCGCAGTCAACCTACTTTTTGGTGTCCATAGTATTACAAAGAAGCTTTTCCAACTTTCTAGGACTCGGAGGAGCGTAATTACGTGACAACTTCCCATGAGCCACCTTCCACTGCCACCTTTACGCTCACTTCGCTGCTACTATTTTTCTCACCATAACCACCAGCACCATAACCCCTGAGCCACCGCGGTGGCCTTAATTTACATTGTCGTTCGTTAGGAGTACAACGGAGAGGCAGTTACGTGAAAACGCGTGAGTGGAAACATTTGCTGAAAACACCTTCGATTTCCGAAAACCCAATTTTTCGCCTTTTCACCATATACGGTGCGATGGTGATGACGACCTACACAAATTCATCCTTAACTCCATTAATGCTCATAGCAGCAACAATTTTACTCGGCATATTCCACCCCTGCGGTCAGATTTTTGGACATCACACTTCACATCTAGCAAAATTAGCTTGTCGTCTCTGTCTTTAGGAAGAACACAGACAAGCTCCAATCGATGCAATTTGAAAGTAGCCACGTAAATCATGACAAGAAGGAATACCATACAGCCAGGCAAGAAGATTTTAACTCATCTGCTGCCGTGAAGAGCGCTGCGCTTCTAAATTTGAGACACTCTGCAAGGATTTCGTCGTACAGCGCTATCCGAAGCCCGTTATCAACGATGCCTTGAAAAAAAACTGCAGAAAAAGAACAAAACCATCAAGCAATCGTGAATTATACCAAGCCTGCGCTGTCAAATTTCCAAACTAACTTTATATTAACCAGTTTTATAATAAGTGCTTTATAAGGTTTTTGTAAGTTGTTATTAGTGCAATAAGTGGACTGGACATACATGGGTGAAAATTTACGCAGTAGGGCAACTATTCTAAAGGACGTTAAGGCAAAATACAGAAATAGATAAGAGCTTCTTGGGACAATTTGTATACTGAAGTTATAACTTTTAAAACGTGTAGGGAACGCTCAGTAAAATATTACGGCAAGAAAGTACTAAAGAAATTTTGGACAAGAAATTAGCTTTGGTAAAAACCCAAAAAGTTGCTTTCAGATTCATTAGCATTTCATGTGCGCTGCCTCATATCTTTTCAAAACACAGCGCTGGCGGACAACGGACGATAATGAAGACACACACAAGACACACAATGCGCTATTTAAACCGTTTTATAGATCGGATGAAGCAAGACAGCTATAAATATATTAAATAAAACACCGCTAATTAAAAACTATGCTCTCTTGTTAAAAGGCGTATTATCATTATCAGGTTATTTACTTGATCGATACATGATTTCAGGTTACTTATTTAGAACAGATGACAAATATGCTTTTTTTCGTTCAACAATACTATCAACTTTTTGATGGTCAGCGCATTGTGTGTCTTCTGTGTGTCTTCATTCTCGTCCGTTGTACGCCAGCGCTGTGTTTCAAAAGAACGCTCTACTAATTCGCCCAGCACGATACCTTGCCTCATATCTTCAGCTAAAAAAAAAACAAAAACATAGACGTGTTATAACTTCAGAAGCTTCATGGAAATTCGTATTATAAATCTGGGAAAATTAGTACAGGTAATTGCTAGTTTTGTGCGCTGTTCACATAGATAATTTATTGAATTGTGTACAATGCAAAGTGTTAAATATCTAGCGTGCAACCAGGATACTCGAAAAAGCATTTCACAAAAGTAAGCTTCTTGTTAATGAATTTGAAGAAACAGGAATAGGTATATGCTGTAGCAAACAAGTTTATGTCCTACAAGGTACAAACCCCTTCACTGCGACTTGGCCCAAAAAGGATGCAAATAATAATTTTGTTCCCGTTTCCAAGATTTCTAGAGCCACGAAACTGCTTAGATTTTGGCGCGGGGTGCCTCTACAGAGCAGAGAGCATGGTTAACATTCTGAGTGATGCAAAAAGGCTTCTACCTCGAGCCGTAACCTGTCAGCTGCATTCACTGATCCCACATCTCCCAGCAACGATCACGGAAAATAATGTACGCGTAGAACGTGATCTCTGTAGACGCACACGGCATGGAGCTGCGCTGAAACAGAGATCAAAGCTCTCAGAAAGGGCACTGCACCAAATAATGAAATTAAATTATGCATAAGCAACACGTTTTCAAGTTGATTGACTCTGCCTTATGTGCTTGTCGCTTTTCAGTGCTCTCTATGTTCACGAGAGCGGAAAGGCACTACACCAAATAAAGAAAGCAAATTATGCATAAGCTATATATTCTCAAGTTGGCTCTGCCCAATGTGCTTGTCGCTTTTTAGTGCTCTCTAAGTTCACGAGAGCAGAAAGGACACTACACCAAATAACAAAATCTAAATTATGCATAAGCTACATGTTTTAAAGTTAAATGGCTCTGTCCTATGCGCCTGTCGCTTTTTAGTGCGAAGTTCACGAGAGCTTTGCGTTTAAGATTTTCACAGCGGCGAAAGTGCTCCGCTCTCAGGTCACTGTGCCCCTCGAATGTTCGCTTACGTGTGATGCAAACTGAACTTAATCGCATTTATAATATCCATGAAATGTGTTCCTTGGCTGAAGCCAGCATTTGCAAAATCATATTCATGCTTCGTGGCAATACCCTTCAGACCAATTTTTTAATGGCAGCTTTAGCCAATGGCGGTCATACTTAACATTTTTCCATATCAAAAAATGCGGTAAAAGAACTATCTTGCAAGCAGTTTACCCCATAGGTATCGAGCGCGGAACCAGGCCACATCATGTATTCATTAAAAACGGCGGAGGGATGGGGGGGGGGGGGGTAAGGTGTAGGGATGAGCCCACAGCACAAGGCACTGAGCTCCGCACCACTACCATACCAGCAATATGCTCTAGCCGTAGGTCACGAGCAGTATGATATCAATTTGTACGCACGAAGCTTTGAAAAATGCTGTCAGGATCATTCTGCAAAATTTCGAAACATACGATTCTCATTATCCATAGCCTCATGTAAGTTCACTTGTGCTCTAGCACTGGGGCCACTCAAGCATAAAAAGTACGTAACATTAAACGAGGTTTCATAACGTGAAACTTTCTATTACTTCTGACGAGGAAACGACGGCAAGAGCGCACTCAAAATTATCGTGTGCTGTTAAGTGACAGCGCATGTGCAAGTTGTTATTAAATTCAAATTCAAATTCTTTATTTCTGCCTTGTAAACATACAGACAGCGGAGGCGCAGAAAAAGCTGAGAAACAGCTTGACTAAGCCGCAGCCCCCTTTCGCTTGGCAGCAGCTTGACAGCAAGACTTTTAATACAGAAGGTGATAACAAGTATACAATACAAGAGAAAACGAAAGAACATTATACAATATTGACACAATATTCACATTGGGTAGACACAGGTAATGAAAGCAAAGGAGAGAAAAAAAAAAACACAAAACAAAAATCCTACATGCTAGCATACAAAGCACGCAAAGACCTGTTTGACGAACTGAAAAGGTCAAAATTATTATATATATACGCGTTTAGCAGGGACGGAAGAGTGAACTGCAGGCGTTCTCTACCCGAGTTTAACCGTGGGGTCGGGACTATCCACGTCTCCGCATGCCTTGTTGTGTAGTTTGCATCTCGGGTATGCAGTTCAGCTAGTTTACGTATGTGGTTTACGTTTCTACGTGTTT
This sequence comes from Amblyomma mixtum, assembly GCF_055824585.1. Lineage (NCBI taxonomy): Eukaryota > Metazoa > Arthropoda > Arachnida > Ixodida > Ixodidae > Amblyomma > Amblyomma mixtum. Next base: position 18,897,243 of record NC_143019.1, read on the forward strand.
CGAGTTTAAACCGGACACTCAAGCGATATTTATACAAGTTGTGTATTTTTAGCACACCACTTTGTAGAAAGAGATCTTTGCTTGGCGAGTCCCAGGGGACATTGTAAACATGACGAAGGAACTTTTTCTGAAAAATGTAGATACGCTGAAGACAGCTAACCGTAGCTGTGCCCCACACTAGATGGCAGTAGTTTAAATAGGAGTAGAAAAGTGAATTGTAGAGGAGTAACTTTACTGTTCTTGGAATGACGTATCTGAGCCGACTTATGACTCCGGTTATTTGAGCCAGTTTCGTGACAATATGGTCCGTGTGGTGTTCCCAAGACATGCTGGAAGAAAAAACTACTCCAAGGCATTTAAATTGTTCAACTATGTCTATACGTCGTGAGTTTAGTTTAATCTCGATGGGGGAAGGAAGTACTTTGTTTTTAGGACGAAATATGACAGCTTTTGTTTTCTTCTCATTTATACGCATGTATCTGGATTCGGACCACTTTTGTAATTCACTCAAGGTGTCATTGCATTCCCGAACAAGGAGATCAAGATCATTTCCAGTAAAAAAGATGCTAGTGTCGTCAGCGTAGATAATAAATTTTGCGGCGGAGTTAATGTTGGAGATATCATTTAGGTACATATTAAAAAAAACATGTTTGGAGCAATAAAGGCGACGAAACAGCGAAGTTTTGTTTTCATGTGTTCTTGATTGGGCTAAATGACCCGGAAAAACGTGTAGCTGAAAAAAATGGGAAAGCTACTACTAACTTCGAGCAATGATAAAAATTTCTGTTCTACGTTCGACCCACTTTGTCGGTTTTCCACATTACAGCTCATGTCGCCAACTCAACGAAGCGAGACTGCGTGCAAAGAGAACGGAAATTCGAAGCACCTTAAACTACAACCCACGGTAAGCGTGCGAAAGGATTTCATCTGGCTATTTTGGCCTGTATATTTAGTTCCTTAATACCATCGAAAAGCCTATTATAGCGGCACATGGCACAGCGTACCATAAGTGCCAAACAAAGCGAAAACAAAACAACTTTAATTCCAGCACATTCATCAAAAATATTATTGGATAGAGAGAAAATGCAGGCGTGTCCTTTTTACACTTCCAAATTGTGCTCTTTTCGCATTCGATGCAAAAATCAACCGCTCCACTATTCTCCCTCCCTTGTGGGGTATCTTAAAGTCTTGCGACGTGCATTTCAATTATTTTGTTCTCGCTTCATTTCACACTGATAGTACAGTCGTCCACATACCGGTGCCTTAAATAACACGCAATTATTTCGGTGGTGGAGGGCTAGAAACCTGACCTTATCGTGCGTGCAGATTCCCAAGAAAAGTATTTAACTGCTCATATCTTTCAAAGGTGTATCGGGCCCGCTAGCCGGAGGCCGGTTGTCATAAAATGCAGAGCAGAGCTCACGGTTCGAGCTCTTTGGACAAGTATGCGGACGACTGTACATTCTCAGCAGGCAGTGCGCTTCTAAAATTCCTAACATACGTCGGCGATCATTGCCTTGCTGATATCAGGAACAATTCGCGCTGTTCTTGGTGATATCTTTCCAGAGCACAGTGACCGCCAAAGTAAAAATGCGTATAAACGGTTTTTTTTTTGCCTCTAAGTGTTGAAGCGCAGCTAGTGTTCACCTCACAACGCTGAGAAGCACATACAGCCTTGGCATTGTTCCGGCTATGGATGCGTTCAATCCTCCAGCCGCTGCAAGGTCTATTGTACTTTGATATGCACAATAGCTGTAAAAATGAATTCAGAACCCAGGCCATTGTCTTTTACAAGCCTTCAGGCAGCTTGTTTCGTTCTCGAAATCAAGCTCTGATGGGTCAACCTCTCTAAAAAAATGTGCACATTGGGAACGTGACCTTTACCACTTTTTCCTTCCGATGCTCCATTTCATCTCGAAGTGAAAGCTATTGAAACGATAGAGAAAATAAATAAGTTATTTACAAGGAAGAGAACAAGAAAAAGGCAGGCAGAAATACTTGAAATCTAATCCTCTGAAATGTGATGTGCCATTTGGAGGCAAGAACACAAGCCGGTGAACGTAGCCGAAAAAATCAAGGACCAGCATCCGCTAGATAGAGCGATTCGTCCAGTCATGCAAGGCCAGGCAAGGTGGAAGCCGCCAGCTGTAGTTGACATGAAGAACGAAGCGTAGACGAATAAGGAATGTGGAGAATAGCTTTCCCTTAACGCCGCCTCGACTAAACGTCAAATACTCACCCAAGTGACCTGATGCCTATTTTCGTTTGTACTAAGCGTCAAGTGCAGATTTGCCACTTACGCAGTTGCCTTTCTCTATAAATATACCGACATGTGTGGTTGCTCCTTGTGAGCCATGGAGGTACTTCTAGATGCTGATATCTTTTACCGTAGTGCTTACGCCATGGTAGTGGGAAATTGAATCATTTTAAAGAAAAGTAACCGCTCTACGCGGCTCTGCTGTAGCGAGGCCTTTTTTCCATTGAGTAAAATATTTCGTACTCACTCAGATTATTAAAGCATTATGCAACATTTGGAATTTGAGCCGTCACTTTGACTGCCACACTGTGCAGTGGTGAAACAATGTACGCCACAGATAGGGCACCGTAAATTAAAACTCAAAGACAGGTGCTGCACAAGCGATAAGTAGAAGGCTTGACATTTGGAATTGCCTACTGCTGCGCAGAGTAACAAGTCATTATTATTCCACTGATGACATTGTGAATCACGTAGGAGCATACAGAGAGCAGCTGCTATCACTACAATTCTACAACTATTTCTTTTGAAATGTGTGCTTCGCTACGTGAGATTTTAAGGCGGAAGCCTTTAATGCCTCATCGTTGCAAGCAGGAGCTGTCGACAGAAATGTCACGCTTTTCAATTGGTCGAAACGGCCATGACGTCACAGTGCGCGAATTTTAAACGGGGCCAATCGTACTTTGGCTAGTAATCATGTAACCGATTAAAGGGATGCTATAGTGATGCTCTAAGTGGGAATGAGTTTAGTTAATTGCTTAATCACCCAAGTAGCCTAATTAACCTTTCTAATCAGGCCAGATAAATAAATAAAACCGACTAGGAAATTGGTCGAGTTCGGGAATCGAACCCCAGTCTCCAGAGTGCGAGATGAGCGTGCTAACCACGCCGCCATACCAGCTCGATGGTTTGGAATTAACAAAGGCGCGTCTAGTGAATACGGTCTTTCCGTTCACTCGCATCTTCCTCCCTTCCCGTTACGGCGAGGTTCAGGTATACATTTCCTTTCCTCAAAAACCAATTTACCGACGAGCAAGGCGTAGAACTGAACGGGCGATGGCGTTCCGAGGACTCTCTGGTAGTGTTGCTAGACGCTGTCGCGTTTCACTCTTAGAGACGAAGCTTAACATCTTAACAACACATCAGTGACACAAGCAGCAACACTGTGTTTAAGGCTTTCGCCTCACCGCACTTTAGGTCAACAAAGTACCCCCCTGAATTTTTTTGCTTGCTTCCGATGTTTTTTTCGTTTGGCTCGTGCGGCGAACAGTGTGGGATCCTAAACGGAAGCTATGCTCTTACCGCTTCGTCGGCAGACACCACCTTGCTGTAAACACCGGCCACCCAAGCTATTTGTCGTTACAGGTTTCAATGTACTTCTGTACACATATAGTTAGAAGGTAAATATGACCATCTCTGCTTCATTGAGCCGATTAAACCTACGTAACAAATAACGGCACGTACTTTCGTTGCAGAACTCTGGGTGGAGTAAAAAATCCGTGCTCATTGAGATTACCACCAAGGAAAAAGCCGGCGCTGCGAAAATTATAACACAAAGCAAAATTTTTAAATGATTATCACAGTACACGTCGATACGGTCAATAGTAGAGGAAGTCCGGCCGTCTATAGTTTCGCTCCTTAGACCAGGCATATCACTACACGACCTCACATATTGTTGTCAAATTTCATAGTACTGGAATGGTAGTGCGAGTCTTGTAGTAAAAATAGTAAGGCTGGCGCTTTGTCTCGCAGTTGTTCTGTTATGGAGTTGTGGTTAGTGCAGCGAGCTAGGATCTGCTGGATCCGGTTCTGCTTCGATCTGCTTCGAAGCCGGTTGGAGTATGTTTTGATATTTTTCTGCCGTTCTACTTTTTATTTTTTTTAGTCTCCTAACTTGTAGGGGAGCTATATTATTCCTGCCTCCTTTTTAATTCCAGCCCCGTCTCTTTCTCATTAATCTGGAATACGAGACACATATGACACTTATCACATAAGTGGGCATGTATGTCATAAGTAGACACATATTACTCTATGAAAATTACGTGCGTTATTTTTAACTGCTTGCCGAGCAGGCTGAAGATGTGACAATAGAATGGGTACAAAAATAGGGCAACGAGCGAACATGCGGAGCAGTAAATTGCGAGCGCTTGCCTGATGATTTTCGCCCACCAACTTGAATCAATTGGAAGAGAAATTTCATTACTTCAGTTTTCTAGCCAACAATTTCGTCACCGACTAGATAGCCAAAAGCACGAAATTTTAATTTAGTTGTGTTTATTGCGACAGAACATATCGGAAGCAATGTAAAACATTCCCTGAAATGGCATTCAACACAATAAACGTTCAAACTAATGCAGCACCGATGTGAATTCGAAAAAGTGGCGACGTAAGCAGAAATGCTCCCTCTTTTCGATGCCTCAGACCAACCAGCTTTGACTGAGGCTCTCCTATTACGTATTCTAATTGGCAGCCTCTCGCACTGTTTTCAAGCGGAGTTTTCCAAGGAATCATTTTTAGCCTCCAATGGTCCCTTCTTTTACCTTGTGGATCGGCGCATAAGACTGCGCAGTGCGGGCACCCGTCACCATCATAATTGCGGTGTTAGCTTGAGCATTTCAGGAAAATACCACTGCACAAGACCACAGTCCTTGCCGCCAGAGGGATGTGAGCATGCTCACCCCTGAGCCAGCGGCTAAACATCCGAGTAAGCAGCTTACAACTGGAGTCCGGCGCACGACCTCTCCCAGCGCACATCACGGTTTGGGCGGCGCGACACAAACCCCAAAGCGTTCAGAGGCCATGACTGGTGGGAGGCGTCCTTCCAGGCTCCGCAACGGATGCCCGTCGCCGTCATAACGGCGGTACCGGGCCGTTGACTACGGCGCCCGCACCCCCGTCGTTTGCTTAGCGTTGGCCTTTGAGTCTTGTCGCGTGTTGTTCGAGCAGATGATGCCTCGTTCTTTTTTGAGCCTGCTAGCATTGTGTCATTATCTTGGCAGCGTAGCCAAATAATCTTCGTTCGTTCTAGCGGCGCGTGGAATAGCTGTCCCGCCAGTGGTGTCTCTTGTACAACGGTTAGCGTCGTTGAAGACGCAGTCATTGCCCCTCCGTTGTGGCCCTGAGGAGCTGAGACGCCATTGAGGTGTTCCTGTAATTAGAGCGCTTTACTTATGTAAGACCGTGGTGCGGGTGTTTTATTCTACAGTTTAGTGTCGTTTCATTAACCTGTAATGAACACTGTTGTTTCTTCTCCCTGTTGCTCTCTAGTCTTCGGGCGATACGAAGGCTCGCGAACTCTTAAGAGAAAGGTTCCGTCTACATCCATTAAAGCGCACAACAGCTTCTTATCCGAGATAAAGAAGCGGCTTAAGTGTTTTTTGTTTTAGCGTGGCTCTGCTTCTTGCTGTTGCGCGGTGGGTTTCTGTAATGAGAGTGTGGCACCACAAATCTGAAAGCAGAAAAGCAATATTGCGTGCTATATTGTCGCCAGCAAAAGCCGACAAGTTCGCTGCAGTGATAGCACAGCGTTCGAAATCGTCAAAGATGCTTCCGATAGTGCATGTAAAGGCCGTAGGTTCCGTTCCCTGAAAGATGGAAAGTTCTCAGCGATGTGTTCTGTTTTCCGCGATTCTCTATTACTAGGAAACGGTGGTGCAACCGGGCGTAAATATCTGTAAATGGTGAGGCGACGAACTAGGCGTTAATGAATTCCTGTTATCCCTCGAGTGCATGCTTACTGAATGTATGCACTCAAGTGGACTGCAAAGAGTTGGAGCCAACTTTTATCGTAGAATTCCTGAGTAGTTAACAATCTGCCCTTGATTTTACCCTGTTTTCTAAGTAAAGAGAGGAATGGCACAGGGTTACTTAGAGCCAACAAAAAGCCGTATGAGGTTTAGGATTGATATTAAGAAAACTAATGCAATGCGCACCAGCAAGTTAGGCTACGAAAGCTACAAAAGGGGGGATCACAAGTGTCAAAGGAATACATCTACAAATGCACGAGTGTGAAACGGCTTAAAGAATACGAAATGGAAAGGGTTCCTACGGCAGCCGTTCTGAGATCTTGAATAAATCGTGAATGAACCAGTATGCCTCTGCAGGGCAGTATACAGCACTTATATATTGTCAGTACCTAGCTATGGAGAATACATAGAGGCCAACGAAAAGTTGAAACAACGATGACATAGTGGCTAACTGTAGAAAGTAAAATGGTTCTTTTCACAAAAAAGAAAAATACAAAGCCAGCAGTGTGCGATGGAGAACAAGCGCGAACTCATGATATCCCAGTTGATATAAGGAACAAGAAATTGGCGTGGGTAGGACGTGTAAGCTTTAGGGGAGACAACCGATAGCCCCTTAGGGGAAAGGTGCCAGTTGCAACGTGCGGAAAACGTAGAAGAGGCCGGCAGAGACTGAGATTGGTGGACCCAATTAGGCACTTTGTAAAGATCTGGTTGTCTCCACTAGCGCAAAAAAACGGTTAATTGCCAGCCATAGGACGAAGTTCCGCTAAAGAAGATTATGATCAAGATGAACAGTAGGTATTCCTCGTTATTAACTTCAAAGCAGTTAAGCAGCATTTGTAGCCTTCCAGGTTCACTTGTGGCAACGAGTGGGGAAACAGGATTTGTCGCAAGGGCGAAGCAGTGGCGATCCGGCAGTGCCCAACGCCACAGCAGTGTGCGAAGGCCAGTTTTATGCCGTTTTGTTTCCGAAACATAAAATGTTTCCTTTGGGGAGACTGTTACAGATTCCAGCCTCAAGCAGACGCCTCGCTGTTAAGTTTGAGCTTTTATCAAGATTCAGCTTATGCTTCATATTCTTAGCAGGCAGAATCTTTTCGACTGAACAGCGGTGATGATCAAGTTTCCTCTCCGGACGACACTTTTCTTAGGCACCGTGGGTGAGGTTTGCTTTCACAGCACTGCTAGCTGCACAATGCATGCAAAATCCTTTTTTTTTGCGGCTGATAAAGACCATACAGTCGGATTTGTGATATCATGCTGTGAAGTTCTCTGCTACTTTACGTAAGTTGACCACCGGTCCAGGCTTATGTACAGGGACCCTGGGCATCGTTCGTTGCTTCTAAATGAACCTGCTTGTAGTTGGACACATTTTCCTCATATGAGGTCACCGGCAAGTAAATAAGAGGGTGATAGGAGACAACAATCTCTTAATCACTTCGTTGTGAGCATATTTGAAACGAGCTGGTAATCAGTTGGTCAAGAGGTCGTTCACTGGAAAGGAGACTAAACACCGCTTCAGTATGCAGCGCCTTGGCAGCGGGTTTATTTTTTCAATTCTGGTTAACAAAAGATCAGAAATTATCATGACAAAATAGAACTGTTAGCCGATGTGTTTGCTCGTTGTCGTTTTGAAACGTGGAAATGTTAATGCCACTTGCTGACATTAATCATAAAATGCACGGAAATCATGAAAAATACAAATATAAAGTCGCTCATGCGCAGTAGGGCGGGCAATGCACTGAATATACTGGTCTTTTGCTGCTTGGAATAAGTACGCACATAGAAGGAGCAAATTAGGGTCACTGGGGTTTATGTTGCTGCAAAATTTGCTAATAGATTAGTAAAATTAGTAACTAGCGACCGATACTGCTGTTGCGCAGAGTGCTATGCGAGAAAATGTGTACGCAATGAATAGATTGCATAATGCTTGATCCACCAAACACATTTAGTAACATTTCACATTAGTGATCCAGGTAAACTGAACGCTCGGCTTCTGTTTTCTCTTTTACGCTATTACCGAATAATCATCCTAAATGTATCTTGCAAGCCATCCCCCATTGAAGGCTCGAACTCGTGCAAATTATACATAAATATTAAAGAATTTTCTACCGCATTATCCCAGTTAATGGGAACTGCTCGAGAATTTAAAACAGGTAGTAAATTATGCAGTCCATCAGGCAAGTCACTGCTATTATGAAATGCTAAAAACAAAAATTTCGGCTTGATATTATAAAAACACCTGTGCGATAGCCAGTTCAAAAGAATCATCCAAATAATTCTCAGAGATAACTTCCAGGCTTCTTTCCTGCCGTTACGGAAAATGATAAGTACACTTCAAGCATGCTTTCTGGTACTCCTCTGCACAGATTGCATACAAGGTACAGCGTAGTTTTTTCATGTGCATAAACTGAAACGAGTACTTTTACGTCTTTGTTCCATCTTCTTCCTTTGGTCTTAATGTTTCAGCATGCCTCTAACCTAGCTTCCTGATGCTGTGACCTTCGGTAGATATTGATCTGTTTTCTATTCTGAAATTTCTCAGTCCATGTAAGACTCAAAGAGCTCTTATATGAGAAAAAATCTTGTCTTTACAGATGTGAACAGTTCTTTTGTCGGTTTTGTGCGACAAGTGTCAAATGCTGTGTGGTAGTTGCTTTTCAAAATTTTTTGACAACGCTAGCTGCTATCGTCCTTTTTTGTGTTATTTGGATAAGTCTTAGATATTCGCTTATCTTCACTTTATTACCTTAAAGGCCCTCAGGATTGGGGGTATTACACAAGGGGTGGGTTACATGTATAAAGCAGATTGAATAAACAAACAAAATGCATAAAGTACCCCCTTTGCTAAAAGTAACCGAGCAACAGGTTTTTGCTTTTCAAACGTATAACGGAGCATTTACAGCAGCCCTAAAGACCGAAAGGCGTCAGAACTTCAGGACAAGGTTTCACCTTAACTTGCACAGATTCGGCGATTAAGGGCTGCCATAGGTGCTTCGCTACGAAGCATTTTAGGCTTAGGTGGCCGGTGAGTGGTATCAACACTGTGTCTACCTCGTGGAGCTGCACCATTTGTGAATTGCTGAAGATGGATTAAAAGAGAAAACCTCTGGCTTATCTCGGAACTGTCGTGTCTGCGTAAGCCTACGACAGACAAATCGCATGTAGTCAATTTGATCCGGCCTGTAACGGACCGTTTAAATTTTTTCTTGAAAAACTATGTGTCGTTAGGTCAATTGCGCGGGCATGACTTCGAGGCTTTCGAATGGCGGCCAATGTTAATCAGATAGGGTTTCCAGTACAGGTGCCGCTGAAATTCAGTGTTAACTGATATGACCAGTTAAGATTAATTTGCAGTTCCGAAGTAGTTCATTTGGGATCTTGACAGTTTTTCGTCGGCCTAGGACTGACTCTGTATCCTACTGCCGTTTTCACACTACTAAAAAAAAATCTTGCTTTCTCTGGACGGTTATGGAATCGGCTCGGGTAGCTTTTGGACAATTTGCAGCAGTTACACCTGCTGAGACTAGTAAAGAGCGCATTTATGTCTCTAGAATTTTTTCCATTTCCCGCATTTAAGTACAGAGAAATTCCATGAGACAAAGAGGGGTGAAAATATTTGTTCATTGAATGCGCAACATGCTGATTATTACTGAAGATCAACAACCTGAACCATCCATGGGCTGTCGATAACCATGTGTAGATTGAAGCCAATATAATGAGTTAAGATTTAGAGAAAACTAAAGAGTAAGATGAGTTGGTGCGCGACGAATTTCAGACCGTTCGTTTGCGCCTCAGGTGCTCTCCAAAATCTCATCTACAAAAGCTGTTGATGCGCTCGCCACAAATTACTTTCGATGGGCAAATAAAAATCGCTGTGATTTTCCAAATATTGCAAATTCAGGCGGTAAATTTAGCTGTCCCTCGTCAGGCAACATGTGACAGCTTCCAGGCAGAATATATGTGTTGTCAAAATTTTCGTCGCGTGAGGACGACCTTCGAATTGGTGAATAGTGGTCAGAACATAAGAGATACGCACTACTTTGTATGTGTCACCAATTCGGAAAAAATGGCGACCCCCCAAAACAATCTTTTTCCCGCTTGCTGTCCGACAGTAGATTCCGCGTGCGACCGGCACCGGCTCCATTTTTTTTCAAACGGTGCCAGATAGCAAGTAAAAGGCATGCGTCCACTTTAAGAAACCTAGGGGTGGTATTGAAAGGTATTGCAAACTCGCGCACATTGAATCTTTGTAGAATCAAAGGAATAAATCAAGAAGGGCCTCAAGTGCTTCCGATTAAAGCGTTAATAAATAAATGTAAAGAACATTGCAGCAAAGAATTTTGCGGAAGAAGCGGCCTGAATGAGAGAGTGGGAGAACACGCGAATTCTTCAGGCGATGTTGCAACTGATACAGAGAATGAGCTGCGCAGCAGAGACGACCGCAGAAAATCTGGCCAAGATAAGAGTGCGACAAATGAGCCACTTTTGCTCGCAAGGAAAGCGCTTCGACGGCTTCTCTAGTAGGCGGCTGTCTGCAGCAATTCAAATGGGTCAACATCCGCAAAACACACGTACATTTCACAGCGCACATGTGTGACTTATGCAGCAAATGAAATTCTCTTTCTTCGTTGCCCTTTCAATGCTACAGCCTTTAACTGGTTTGTAGCTGCGTTTGCTCTTAGGACAGAGCTCGCTGATTTTATCGCATTTTTAAATATCCCAACCTTCCTTCTAGTGATATAAAAGTCGCTCTCTGGAGATCTTCTGCACTAAAGTTCATGCCCCATAAAATTTCAAATCGTACTGTCGATAGAAATTCCAAACATATAGTTGCATTAGGAAATTGTCTTTGGGTTAATAGCGATGTCATCAGTCTCATGATAGACTGATGACATCAAGATGTATCATCAGTCTCATGTTTGAAGAACATCTACCGCCGGCACATTCGCGTTGTCGATGCTAAATAACGTGATATCAGAAGTTATCGATTATCACGTAATGAAATTGTGAGTAGTTGCTCAACAGAATATTCCAAATATATGTTTGATTGGAGAGAACGGTTTTGATCTTTCTTGCGGTGACACTGTGTTCCTCGCGGCGAAGGAAATAATTCGGAAGTTTTTGCCAACCGTTTGATATTTTGCATGCATATTCCGTCTATAACAACTCCCCTTCTCATGGCTAACAAAGCAGCCAATCTACTCCGGACTGTGGAGAAGGACAGTACTTTAAATGGTATTTTTCTTCCAGGCTACAATCCAGATGCTCCTGGCTTCGAAGATACCACAGTAAGAACAGGTAAGGCTAAGAAACGACTTGATTAACAACCACAGATCAGCGTGCTATTTCATCACTGCAACAAACGATTCAAACTACAATACACGGCAGTACATACTGGCCATGAGCTTGGATACTGGCGAGGATAAATGCTCCGAAAATCTTGGGCTTAGCTTTCTTCTCTGTGTGGCGTCACTGTTCCTTATAGGTGTCTATGTCTGGAGCTCTATTCACTAGATACACCTGCTCCCTCCCCCTAAAATCATATTCTTCTTCAACCGCTAATGACATGAGTTTTATAAACGAAAAGCGTCATTGAATAGTTGCATGGTGTGAAGGCGCAGCGCATCGGATCCTCTGTCTGGCTGGATGTAATGTAAGTGCGTTAGGAGAAGAGCAATTTATTCACTCCAGTTCTGCGTACTCGCTCTATCCGCAGTTAGTACTCGAGGCTTAGAGCAATTCTCGGTGGCGCTGTAGAGGTAATGATGCCAAGCGACGATTCTTAACTCACTAAAGAAACACTGTGGGCTACAAACGTCGCTGTTTAGTTGAGGCCGTAAAATATCAAACGCTTGAGGTTTTTTTTTTTTCATCGTGCACCGGGCGCTTGTGCATGTCGAGTCTATTAAAATTCAGCCGCCGTGGCCTGAAATGAAACGTTAACCTTCTGCTTAAAGCCGAGCGTTAGCCCTGTGAGTGTATCCTTGGCTGACCTTTTTTAACGTGGTTGCTAAATCTCGTCTACGCGCAAGAGAATAATTTCGTTCTCTAAAACAATAGTGAGGCCTTTAGGTTTCCTGTGTCAAAAGAACGAAGCGTTCGGTTCGACTAAGATAATTGTTTCTCAGCAGATGAAGATTCCATTACGTACCCAGGGGTTTGAATTCAGCCATACGCGCCAGCCGCCGGCTTCCGATGAAAAATGTGATGATGCTATGACCGACATTTTTGTGGATTTCATGAGCTAGTAAGCTAAGTCATTAACTTCCTCATGATTATCAAAATGTGCCTTGTTACTTTTACTTCACAGTCTAAAGCATGTGACAGCTGAATATGTGGGAAATTTGCACCCTGTTTCTTTTTTAGAGACAAGTGCGTGTCTACTGAACTTGAAAGAGTCTAGGGGGAACGTGCAAGGTTGGGTGTGTTGCTTTTTTCTTGCTGTGTTTCAATATAGACAGCGTACGTATTGATCAAGGACTTATATCATTCTCTTTGCTATTTATCAGATACGCAGTTTCTTTCAACCCATTTCCATCAACCGATGCGAACATGAGAAGAGCCGCGCCACCTCGGGAACCACTTAGTGAGGCAGGGTCTTTGCGCTTTCGGATAGAGCGCGCGCATCAGGGCCTGTTGGGGAAGTCTCACGTTCGGTTCAGCGATGCGTGGTTACGTATGTCATGGAGAAATTGGTGCCACCCTCTGGTAAAGTGAATGAGGGAGAGCGAGAAACAATATGACTGTTAGCAAGTAGCCAAGCGCCCAAAGTAATGCCCAAAGATGTCAGGTTCAAGGTGCAAAATATCTACTTTTCTTTCGTGTGTGAAGAGAGTGCCAACCACACTGCATTTAACCCCTATCGGACGACCTTTTCGGGGACTCGCTCTGGAGCTAGGAGTGGAGACGTCACGCTCGGGCAGCTGCGTACCGGGTCCGTACGGGGGGCGGCCAGTGTGTCTCTCCGCTGCCATATGCTGTACTTGCATTTTATATATGTCCTATGCATAATTATCTGGCCGAATGATTCTCTATCGAGACTTCTTGAAGCTCGCAAGTTAAAAGGCGCGATAAAGATAACGTCAGAAAACATGAACCAATCAATGAAACCTTGCAGAGCACCGGGCCTAGTGCTGTCTTCACGACACGAATTTTAGGGAGAAAAGTGTAATAAATAGCGGTGGCCAAGCCCGACCGAAAATTACTTTTCCCCTCATACCAGGGACAGAGATTAAAACAGGTAGAAAAAAGCAGGATGCCAAATTGTAGTGCGCACTCAGGCCTAACATGTAAGGGATGCGCGACCAAGAGGGGCCATATTGTTAGATACAGTACAACAGGACGAACGGTAAAGCTCTCCCGCGAATACGAAATGTTGGCGGGGGGGAGGGGGGGGGGGGTTGGCCGGCCACTGTGGCTCAGTGGTTAGGGCGCTCAGTGCTGAAGTCCAATTTCCAAGTTCCAACTCGGGCGTGGTGACCGCGTTTCGATGGAGGCGAAACGCAAAGGGCGCCCGTATGCTATGAGATGCCAGTGCTCGTGAAAGATATTCAGGTGGTCGAAATTATTCCGAGCCCTCCACTATGGCACCTGTTTCTCTCTCTGTTCTTTCACTTCCACCTTCCTTCCTTTCTATAGGGCGCGGTTAGGATGTCCACCGAGATGTCAGAGAAACACTGTGCCATTTCTTTTCCTCAAAATCCAATGTTCACAAGCGGTCGCAGGTTTTGCGTTGGAAATAGCCTGGTAACCTAGCAGGTAAGTGGCGGGAGCACTGAATCATTGCGAACTTATGTTTACACGCTAGGGACTTGCCAGCTACAAAAGAATAGTGTTTTGTTAGCAGTAGCTGACACTTGTAGCTAAGCTTGCTTCCCGCGTGAATAGCAGAAGTGCTCACCCAGTCTTCCTTTTGCGTTCTGCATAGCGTAAGAACAGGCTTAGCTATGCGACTAATGCACTTCCTTTAAGAGCTCGTCATCGATGTTTCTTTATCTGTAGAAAGACCGCCAGACTGCAGTGTCGAGAAAGGAACCAACTGCGCAGAAAAGGATCCTCGTACATTTGGTTGGTACTATGACCAAGAAAATGGCTTCTGCTTTCTTGAGAACGAGGATATGTGCGCAAAAGAAGGACGCAAGTTCCATAGCTGCAGCGAATGCTTCAATGCCTGCAAAGGTAGATACTAAATTTGTTCCTTGATTTGTACTGGTTTTAAGCTAGTTGTGCGGAGCCTAGACTGAACAAGCTTTGTCGATGCAATGTTTTTTTTCCGTCCGCAGGAATTAAAAGTCTATGGGTTCGTTCAAAAAAGGGCGTATCGAAAAGCGCTTTCAACACCAACTGGTATTTACCAAGGTATCGCGGAATGTGTTAGCATAATTGGCTTGAGCCCGTTTTATAGTTTAAGGAAAAATAAACGTAACACACTTAAATGCATTGCCACCTAAATCAATTCAGTATTGATTAGGTTATTAAGAAGTGAAAGCATCAAGTAAGATGGTGTTTCCATGCTCTGATTGGTACGCAGATTGACCATCTTTCACTATTCAACGTGGCACGTAGTGCAGGTGGTGAGATACGTTCCTGTATAAGACGTGGTCCTATTCCTTTTCACGCCTAAATGCGACATTTAGTCCAAAATTATGTAATTTCTAAACAAGTAGTATGTGTCCTTGAAGGAGAATATCGTGATTATGAGACCTGTAAGGAAGATCAAAAGGAGTCTATCTTTTGCAGGATGAATACCTTTTCTACGTTTGTTGCTGAGGTAGAACCTCATATTAAAGAGCAATAATAAATATGTCAGCAAAAGCGATAATTATATATAGATTTTTCAAGCTAAATGGTAGTTTTGTAGTTCAGAATGGCGCAAAAGACACACACACAGGAAAAAAGGGGATGACACAAAGGCGCTCTTTGTGTCATCCCCTTTTTTCCTGCGTGTGTGTCTTTTGCGCCATTCTGAACTACAATCATGAACCAACTAGCCCCAAAGCAAGTTCTTCTGCATGGTAGTTTTGTTCTATATATATATAGAGCCCCAACACTCGGCACTTTAGATCAAACCTAGTCAACATGATGTTTCGAACAACATTGCCGATTAGGAAAACATAAAAGCTTGGCTCACCTTCGATTTTGACGGCCATCAATTTCGCCATATAACCTTTCCGGTAAAATAAAAATAAATAACCTTTTTAGAAAATTTCAGCTAATTAATCGTCTATTCATCTTTATTAGGCACATAACGATTGCCTTATTGTGCAGTGCAGCTCCACAGTCCGTACCAACGTATCTGTCACAGTTTTAAAAGAAATATGTGTGGATGTTAAAACAAATCACACCATGCGAATGCGGCTTTGGGCTGAGCAGAATAAGAAGCTTGCTGAACAGTAATTTCGTTCAGCAACAGCAAGAACAGCAAGAGCGCACCTTTCTTGTTTTCACTTTTGAGTTTGGCGTCGTCTTTTCACGCTGCCACCAACCGCTTTCTGGCTCTATTTATTTATTTATTTATTTATTTATTTATTTATTTATTTATTTATTTATTTATTTATTTATTTATTTATTTATTTATTTATTTATTTATTTATTTATTTATTTATTTATGTAACCATACTGCAGGCCAATGCTTTGGCCCTAGCAGGAGGGGCATTTTACAAACAATGCAAAGTAAAAAGGCTACACAAACAAAAGAAAAAAGTCCAGAAATTCAACACTAGTAAGTCTGGCAACAAATGAATACTTGTCCACAATAAAAGTTTGAACAAAACTATACAAGAAAAAGGACATCAGTCCAAAATACAAAAAGTACAACGTAAAGAGGCATTAGTATAGAAAGAGTGAGAAAATGACATGGTACAGTGCAATCAAGGCGCCTCTACTTGGGAAAAAAAAAAGACATTCCAGTTCTGATAGAAAGTTATTCGATTCAAAAATGCTCGGTGGTAGTTTGTTCCATTCATTCACTGTTTTGGGGAAAAAACTGTTCTGGTAAGAATTGGTTTTTGCAAAAATCAGAGCCAGTGTGTATTGTGCAGTGTGCTTTGTTCGCCTGGTGGTAGCTTTCTGAATGCAGTCTGGAAGTTTAAACGGGACTTTACTTGACAAGAATTTGTGAAGGAGCAGAAGTCGATTTTTTTCCGGCGTATTGCTAATGTTGGAATTTTATGTTCTTGCATGAGTAGTGAAGGAGAATCTAGTCTTCTATATTTTCCAAATATAAAGCTTATAAAATAAATAAATATATATTTTCGAAATATATAGCAGACATTCTGTCCCCTTTCCTTGTTTGCACCTCAAAAATATTGACTTTAAAGCCCCGCGAGTGCGGTAATAATCTCAAACATCAGGCATTTAAAGCTATCAGAATTTAGGCTGCCTAAAATTTTGTTTTTTATTTATAGTGAAATATTACCTCAACACTTGTATATGTATTTTTATTCAATCATCGTCGTTATCTCTGCTATCTCTGCTTTCACCAGCCGCAGCGTGTACTGAGAAGGTAACAACTACAACAAGGAAACCAATAGCACATGTACGCGGCCCCTTTGGGCGCTGATCGAGCGCTTATGTAGGTAAGCCATTTCTGTTATCGCTGATTACACAAGTGTATGTACTAATTTGTTTTGCACTCATTATGCGCAGTCATACTCATAGAGTCTTCTTGTATGATTCGTTATACCTATTTTGCTAAAATTGGTGCCGTATATGCCTATTGTTTACTACCTAGGCTGGTTTATGTATGAGCTTTGATAAAAACCATACAGAAAATTAGTGTACACCAACTAATTCGTTCCTTCTATTGGCACTGATTAGAAGTTGTAACCTTATCTAGAGATTGCTTTAGAAAAAAAAATTCCTATGTACGTATATTGCACGTAATGGAGGCTTGCTTTATTTGTTTGTCGAAAACAGGCTTGTAATCAAATTAAATGCAGCCTGTAGAAATTAAATGAACCATATGTAGAAACCGCATACGCCTGTGTTGTGAGGCACGGGCTACGGACTCCGTGGAGGTTACAAATGAGTCTTTATTCTGTATATATTCGACCCGGAAAAAAGTCGAGAGGGTCTCAGGGACTTATCATGTTCAGGCTCGTTCCCAAACCAAGTGCTCTTGAAAGCTGACAGCGGAATTCACTTTTGTTCGCCTGCAGACATGCATACGAACGCTTTCTACGTCATGTCAGCAAACTTCGTGCGTTGAAGAGCCCACATTCCTGCGTTCTATCGCACTTCCCGACCTGCGCCGCGGCTTCAGAGAAACGGGCGCTGCTAGGGGCATAGTGCATGGCCCGTGCGCGCGCCACAAAGAGCTAGGTAAGCCTGAGGGCCCACAGCCAGTCAGTGTTTGTCGTAATAGAAAAATAGGCTAGCTTGGAAAGTATATGCGTTTTGGCGTTGCACTTCGTAACATGCCAAGTTTTGCCGATTCACAAGCCTCAGTCCAGAGGAGCGCAGCGTCCAATCAGGAGCGTTTTATTTTTATGTGCATTCACATTCTTGCATCTATCCTAATTAGCGTAAATTACTCGCGCTGCACCTTCCTTGCCTTTTCGGTTTATAGAATGTGTTTCACAGAAGCCAACCCCCATTATTCACTCGAAATTGATGCCACTGAAATTGCGGCAACAGTGAGGCCAAACCCGACCCGTATGTTCCAAAGCGCAAGCTCTTACCGCAGCCGAGCTTTACCTTGTACAGAGGGATGAAAGCACATGTCTGGAGTCGGACGCGCTCCTTTCTCGTTAAAAGTAGGGTGGCAACATTTAAATTTAGCAGCTGAGGAAAAAGACGCGGTAGGTGTCGCTTGGCGTGTCGCAGAATCTGCACGGCTTTGGGACTCAGAAGCTCAAGTGAGATCCACTTCATAAGAGTTGCCTGAGGGATGCATGCGGTCGGACAATGGATGTTTTGTAAAATTCTTGGACTGTGACTGATGCGTTGGAGTAGGCGTGTTGCTTAAAGGGCGTCGTTGCGGAATACAATGCAGGCCATAGGGAGCATGGAAACGGTGACCGCAGAACAAAGGGCCTATCAGCTCAGAACAGAAGGAGGAGGGAGGCTCGGAGAAGCAAAACTTGAACGTTTTATGAATCGCAGGCGTGCAAGGGCAGTAGACTGCAGTTGATTTGCGCAGCATCAGCATTGCCTCTCCCTCTACCAAGTCCTGGCGGTCGAGAGAAGCCTTCTAGTCGTGCTCGCCTTCTACATCCTGTTCGCTGTATGTTGTTGATGCTGCTGAGGGGCGCTGGTGTCGTCTTCCTCCCAATGTTACGGCATGCAGGCATGAATCACGAGGAGGAATAGGTACAGCGCAAATTATACAGGGCAAAAGAAGCGGACGTACAGACACAGGCTCTGACTTACGACTAATGAATTTTGTTGCTATGATGGCGCAATAAATAGGAGAACCTAAGCACAATCAACACGTGGCACTGAATCGCTGATTGAATCATGAACGCACTATATGACATCGCAGCCATATTCGAGCGATGAAAATTCTCAGGGGCTCTTGTTGTATGTTTGAATCTACGTAGATCACGATGGAGCCATCCGGCAGGAAGCCATCTTCCTCCGTAATTTGGTCGCGAAGAGAGGACACCGCAGGAGTTTATCGTTTGCCGTATATCGGTTGGTTTGTTGTTGCTCAGATGTACAAAATGCCAGGGAGTGAAAACTAGTGGTGACTGTGGTAGGACGTAGTGTGACGAAGCATACGCCCTTAGAACAAAGAAGGTGCGCGAAAGGCTGGCCATTGTCCAATATTCTCGGGAAAAATTTTGAGAATTTGAAAATTTCAAACAGTCTTATGTATATATTGAAGATAATGGTCCATTCTTCAGACATGCGTAAAAATCTTGCTTTTGAAGCGTTTCCATCGTTTGCATTGAACCGCTAAGACTGCCATAAAAAACCAATGCAGAACTCTTTTGATGGCAGCAAAAAAGTTAATAAAAAAAAAGAGTGCCGTCGGGTGATCTGCGAATATATTCATTGTTGTAGTAAAATCTTACATTATATAAAAAAATTGCGCTCATAAACGGTTTCCCGTTAAAAAATGCTTTTGTTCAGAATTTTTGGGTATGTTAAGCCTACGACCACCGTGTCTGTGCTGTAGAATGTCATCTTGTGTACTTATAATCCTGATTCCCTCTCGAATTACAGCTTGAAGGTTATCACATTGTTCCAGTGTCAAGTGCGCAAATTTGGCTTGGTAAACGAGGCGTGGCTGCACAGCCGTCCAACCAAGTACAACACTCACAACTCTCATACGCACAACTCATGTTAGGAGCAATGTGGCTAATTAGACCCAACGGCTGAACTGCTTGCTTTTCAGCCGTAAAGAGCCAAGCAGGGTCAGTTCCCGACCATGAAACACAGAATTTTCTCTAAGTTAACTGATATGGAATTGCGCCTAAATGAAGGCGTATTAGTGTTGCAACGAGTTTATGGCGCCACCAGCGGTTGACTGACATACACGTGGTTCTCTCACGAAATGCTGAAGTTCAAAATGGAAAAGCATAAGTCGACGTTTCAGACGGCATCTGGTATCCAAAATTTTGGCTATTGCAGATAGGAGCGCGTATGGCAATTAGCTATTTCTTTCTCGATGTTAGTAATGCCGTGTAAAATCTTCGCGTTTTAAACATGTGCCAGTACCCAACACTGTGGCTGAACAAGTTTTGTTCTTTTTTCGCACAGTTCGAAAATCGCATGAAAGCGGAGCGAGTCGTGCCAGAGAAGGTCACTTGGCATGGGTGGCATGAAGTGACGTTAACAACAGAGCTTCGGTGCGCGCGCACGGATCACACTTGACCTCTGAACTGCGTGAGAAATAGGAAAAATGTGTTTATGGCAAGACACCGCGGTAAACTGAGGTTTTCCAATTATAAGGACTCAGATGGCTGTAACTTATGGAAAGCTAAAAATATCGAATTGCAACCACGCACGTATGACCGACAGTCAAAAAGTTCAAACGAGAATTTTTCAAACGAACTTACACTAAAAATGCCTGTTTCCTGACATCCGTCAGTTCCTGTAATAAAATTCAACGAAAGACATATTGTAATCCAAAAAGGAACTAGACCACACGGGATTCTAAGATAACGATAGCAGAGTCCTTCAGAAAGTGTCAAGTATCTGGCCTCTTTGAGTTATACTGTAAATGGCCCGGGCTCAGTAAACACTGCTACGACTATTTTTCAGGCTTGTTTGCCCGGACAACCTCCAGAACTAGCCAAGGGTACTGAAACATCTCCTCTCCTGATCCAATGAGCGTCAAGGGTGGAGGAAGGATCCAGAACAAAATTTCGGAATTACTTTGCCTGCTTAGTGAAAGCAAGGCGAGTATAACTCGCGTGCGGAAAAGGAAATGGGGAACTTGTGCGCTGCCCTTCGCAAAAAAAAAAGTTTCAAGGAGGCAATTTGTCTTGGGTGAATTAACTGATATCAGCAAGTGCCTTGGAGTCGTTTCATTAGTCGAATTGGGGGGTGTGGGTTTGGCTTCTAATGATGGAAAAATGACTGTTTCCTGCGGCCTCATGGACAAAATAAATAGTTTTGAAATTTTTCGTGCGTGCTTGGCTTACTCAGCAGAAGCCTTTCGAAGGACATTACCCTACTCGGCCTATAAATCTGAGTAGTTTATTCACCACTACAGCAGTGCTGTCAAAGCTTGCCGGCAAGGCAGAACACAGAACACATGAGTATATTTGACAGATGCAAGGAAAAACACGAGGCGGCCATCGAAGATGCGGGTTATTTTAGCGGTTGCTGCTTTCTTTACCCTACTTTATATTTATGTTACTGATTAATGAGGCAGTTGACCTTTCAGCTACGACTGAAAAACCTAATGATAGAATGTCTCGCGATTGCACACGAGAAACTGAACGATCTGGTGTTGCAATTAGTTCGAAACAGAGTGTCACTGCAGTCGATCGCCTATCATTTACGTCTCCCTGAACAGAACTGGAATGAACTGAACGGCTTCTTTCAGAGTGGCACGAGGTTGGAAGTTTCTAAGGATTTTTTCTCGCCATCGCTACCAATTTGCTTCACGAAAACACGCCTGACTTTCTTCTCCGACATTAGCACATGCATGCGCGGGACGTTCACGACGATCTTTTGGAAGTTCATCGAAATAGTGGTATCGGGAGGTTATCAAAGCTCAATTTACTCTGCCGGCCGTCACTGCTGTTTTAGGGGCATGTAAAAGTGCGTCCCACTTATCTATCCCTCCCTTAGTCATGAATCTTCGTCGTCGTCTGTTCGTCTGTTTGGTTCAGCAACGAGCTGCACGTAGAACGCGTACGCGAACTGTCGCACATCTGACATTAGACGGTACGAGGCTCGACTAGCATGCGCAATGCAGTAAACAAAATGCGTTCAGGCCATTGTCTAAAGAATAAAGTTAATATACTTTGATAATTTGTATATCGGACCACAACATGACGATAAATTACACAGCTATGAGCATTCCGTTGCATATTTGCAAACACTAATGATGCCTGCAAAGAATATTCCTTCAACACGGCTACATCGGAATTTAAGCTCCCAGGTTTCTCATTTGGTGCAATTCATTTCAAGTCACATCATTGCCAATGTTGAAGGAAGTTATCCAAACGCTTGTAACTAAGTCATTCCCGGCCACATTATCCGCCTTTCTCACAAGGGTGGTCTGCGCATGCGCTCCTCATCTCCACCTCCATCAGATGAAAAACCTCCAGCTCCTACTGCGCATGCACCGTTCAGGTTAGTGACAGGCGCTTGCGACAGATGGCGGCAGCTGCCAAGCAAACACCACTTTTCAGGCACAGATGCCTCTTCATGGAACCATATAGCGCCAATGTCTCCCACGTACATTTGATTTCAACATAGAAGCAGAGGAATTTTCGCCACTCCCCATAGGGCGCCACATCTTGTGAAAAAGGTGAGTTTCCGCGGAGTACAGAACACTGGGGTGCTCGGTTGCTATTTTCTAAGATGCTGGCCACAAAAACTGCTGATGAGAAGTCTGAAGTGTGCACCCACCCTTGAAAGACAAGGGTCACACCAAAACAGGGAACCAACCGTTGCGGCCGTAGAAAGCGTGGAGTGCGAAAAACCCAGTAAGCCTGAAAAATGCAGAACAAATTTTATCAAAAGTGCACTGTTGGCTATAGGGAAAGAAGCGTTCTTGATATTTAAGTAACTTTTTATTTTCGCTCAGAACTTTGAAATTGTGGCACAATAAAACTGCATATCATGGACGTTGTCTTACCTGCATTTCAATGATGAATTAAGTACCCTTTTAGGAACTTGCACAACAAGTGCCGCCAGCTTTTCATCTAGTTATTACTTAATAACTCTGTGGTCAAGGCAGTGTACGAGCTTTATCATCGTGCAACTGAGCAAGGTTAAATTTCCGCAGGGTCGTATATGTTTCAGTGGATAAACCTCTATCGACCTTATGGAAACAGTGAAACAGGTGGCTGTAAATATTTAAATTTCTTGGCAATGCTAGCTCAGAAACCAGCAGCAATTTCCTACTGCCCGTTGAAATACTTGGCAACAGATGACTGTCGTCATACCCAAATAATTCGAAAATCCATGTACTGCCATATGAATCTGCTAGTGCCGAGGTAGACCACTCCCCAAGGCACGGGCACCAATATCTTCGTCCTTCTATTGGCTATCTATCCTTGGCTGCAGGTCCTCGACACTTTTTCGCTCCACTTTGCGCACGTGGAAGAACTAGTACTTCCGTGTCACGGTGCGATGTACACACCTGGAGGAGAGCAGAATTTATCTCATTTTGGTCGTGCGTATGTGCTTCCATCAGTGAACACAAAAAGATCAAATATGTATTGCGTTGGAGCTGGTCAGCCCTCTTAACTCGTGGCGAAACATCGCGACATTCCCAAATCTTGCTCCTGTCACAAGAGTGAACTTGCTCATATTTCGTACACTCGACTTGAAACAACGACGCCGACGGACGCCAACGAAGGAGCCGACTTTTCTGGTACATGGCCTTTTAACGCCATCTCTTTAAAACTGTGTGATTCTCACGACCAAGCAAAAAACAGATGCTAACAATAACCATGTTTAGTGCAAAAGCGAGAGTGTCTGAGCACCTCGCCAGCCGAAAGGGAGAATGATGCTCACGCCGCGTGCAATGTACGGGAGACATTCAAATCAACAAGTGTAGGATGCGTGCGAGCTCCCTCTGGAATGTTTGCGTTTGCGTTTCATTCTTCGCATGCTGTTTGGCTCCTAGCACAAAATGAAAAAAACTACAGGATGCTCCTCGAAACATCGTGGAAGGGAAGTCTGAGTGCCTCATAATAGCACAATTTCGGCTGATTTCCACACGTGTGGTCATGCTTTCCTACTGCGTTTCTGAGACGGCGAATTATTGATATGAAGAGCGGCTTTGTCGTCTGGCCGGATAGTCCACACTTCTAAGGCGTGCCCCTTTATAATCAAAAGAAAGCGTCAATCCAGACTTTCTAATGTGTACGTTCCAGAGGGTCTTACGAAAAGTAAACCTCAGTGCCAAGTTTTTTTTTAGCTGAGCATGGCTTTCCTTTTTTTTTTATCATGAATCACCTTTACAAACGACTTTCCAGCAAAATGGCAGCGGCGTGTCAGATCTCAGCCTAGAAAAGCATCCACTCAACCTCAACCCACGGATGAAGCTGAAGCCGAGGGCAGTGTGAAAGAATACATGGTCTGTTCTGAAAGTAGTAGGACTCATTTTTTTAAACAAAATTTATTCAAGAGAATAGTACAAACGATTACAATTTTTCAAGGTAGCACCCTTCCGCATCTACACGCTGCTGCCAATGAGTTTTACACTTTTCGTACGCTTCCAGGAACGCCTGGACCGGAATGCTGTTTAGCTCGATCCCTCGTCACGGCCTGTTGAACCACCTCTACCGATGCGTGATGTTTCCCCTCGAGTGTCGATTTTATACTCGGGAATAGAAAAAAGTCTGGCGGGGCCAAGTCGAGGCTGTAGGTGTGCTGACGCAGCGTTGCCGCCTTGTGCTGGGCAAAAAATCGGAGTCCTCATTCACATGATGAAGAAGATCCTACCGGTTGGCCTTTTCCTCCTCTGACAACACTCCCGGCACCAACTACGCGCGCGCTTTCCTCATGGATAAGTTATCTGTCACGATTTCAAAAACTTCGGTTTGAGGAATGCTCAAGTCATCAGCAATCATTCTGATACTCATTCTACGATCACTGTTAAGTAAATGTTTCACTCGCTACTCATTTTCGTTGGTCTTGCTGGTCGAAGGGCGGCTGGAGTGGTCGTCTTCCTCCACTCTTTCCTTACCTTCTCGTAAAAGCTTGTGCCACTCAAAAAACACCTGATCTACCCATGGAAGCGTCACCGTAGGCCTCTTTAATCATGTTGTGAGTCTTTTTGCCCGTTTTACTAAGATTTACTCAAAATTTGATCGCGTATTGCTGATCCAGTAAACGCTCGACGATTCTGCGTGACGAGACGTTTCGACAGGGGTTCACAGTACAAGCAACCTCCTCTCTTCAACGGCCGAGAGCCTACTGTCGATTTTCCCCAGCATTCCCAACATCCCCGTTCAACGATCCTGCACGCGCAGACAGCCTCTAGTCCGCCCTTTCGCCCAGGAAAAAACCAGTCCTACTACTTTCAGAACAGACCCTGTATATTAGCTCCAACCCGGCTCCACGCCTCTGAAGCCTCACAGCATCACACGCAACAGCGCATCAAAACAGCAGGGTCGAAAAAATTTCAGAGGCAGGGCGAAGATGGTCGATCTGAAAGCGAGATGTAAAACTTACACTGCTAACACTTATTTGTAAAATCACTTCATCTCCTCACCTCCCGAATTTTTGGTATTTTAGCCAAATGGCCTGAATTTATATCAGTAGCTATCTTCTGCAACATATTTGTGGATTTAGAGTGAGTTTTATTAAACGACTGTTTACTTTGTCATTAAAGTTTATTTCGCCCAGGAAAAAGTCTCCGCAGATACCTCTATTTATTTATTTATTTATTTATTTATTACCTCAAAGGCCCCGGTTGTGGGGCATTACATGAGGGATGGGCGGATTACATGCAGATTATATAAAGATTACAGAGTACATAAAGATCAGGATACATAAAGATTACAGGATACATAAAGATTGCTGATTACATAAGGATGGCCTCAATCTTTTTTTTGAAGTCGATGCAGTTGACGATGAGTACGGCTTCCGGCGGCAGATCGTTCCAGTCCCGAGATGATATGACAAAAAAAGAACGGAAATGAGATGTTGTTCTTGCAGCGGGTGGGTATACGGTCTTGATGTGGTTGTTGCGGCTAGAAGGACGATGAGCTGTTGATATGATAGATGATCCTAAAGGTGAATGATAGAACTTGTGGAATAGGCATAGTCGAGTTATTTTTCTTCTAGTTTCAAGGTTAGGCAAGGATGCTCTGGATTTTAAAGAGGACACGCTAGTATAGTAAGAGTAGTCACAATAAATAAAACGGATAGCGCGGTTTTGAACTTTTTCAAGGATTATAGAAAGGTTAGATTGATGAGGATCCCATACTGCTGACGCGAATTCTAGTTTAGGTCGGACGAATGTTTTATAAGCTAATAATTTGATAGAAGGGGTAGTAAAACGAAGATTTCGACGTAGGAAGCCAAGGGTGCGGTTAGCGTCATTAGCGATGTTTGTGATATGCGAAGACCATGTTAGGGTATGAGTTAAGGTGATGCCAAGATACTTACAGGAAAGAACAGATGATACTTCAGAACCGAAAAGAACATATTTTGAGGGAATATGGGATCGCCTGCGATGAAAAGAAAGCATGCATGTTTTAGTAATATTAAGGGACATTAGCCAATGCTTGCACCAAGTTTCGATTTGGGTTAGATCAGTTTGGAGGGTGTCAGAGTCAGTTCTGCTGGTAATAGGGCGGTAGATTACACAGTCGTCGGCAAATAATCGGATGTTCGAGTTGACGTTAGAGGGAAGATCGTTAATGTAGATTAGAAAAAGCAAGGGTCCAAGCACTGTGCCTTGTGGTACACCTGAAGTAACGGGGGAAAGAGGTGACGATGATTTGTTGGCGTAGACAAATTGCTCTCTGTTGGTGAAAAAATTTTGTAGCCATTTTAACACCAAGGGGGTAAGGTTAAGACGTGAAAGTTTTAGTAGTAATCTTTTGTGGGGTACCTTATCAAAAGCTTTTTCAAAGTCAAGGAAGAGCGTGTCAACGGGAATGTTTAGGTCAAGATGAGAGCTAAGATCATTAACAAAAAGGGCTAGTTGGGTGTCACAGGAAAGTCCTTTTAGAAAGCCGTGTTGGTTAGGATGAAAAAACTTGAGCGAAACTAAAAATTTAACGATGTGAGAATAAATAATATGTTCCATTAGTTTTGAACAGATGCTCGTAAGAGAAATAGGGCGGTAGTTTTTACATGAAAACGATGAACCTTTCTTGGGGACTGGAACGATCTTACCGATTTTCCAGTCTTGCGGAAGCACGCCTGATGATAATGACTGTTGAAAAAGATGGCACAAAATGACACTAACCACGTTTTTAGTATTTTTTAGCACTTTAGAGTTCAAGCCATCAATGCCAGATGACGATGACACTTTCAATGATTCAATTAGTTTCATAATACCATTGCTATCGAACAAAATGTCTGGCATAGCTGGATGATCGAAGACAGGGAAGTGCGGTAACTCGCCGTCCGGTTCGTTAGTAAAAACTGAACAGAAAAAAGAATTTAGAACGCGACAGACATCATGTTCCGGAATGAGATTATGGTCCTCATCATGTAAAGTAATAGGTGTGTTGCGTGAAGGATTAATGGATTTCCAAAACTTGTTAGGATTAGTGAGAAGCATAGAAGGTAATACTGATGAAAAAAAGGAACGTTTAGTTTGGTTTACCAGAGATTGGAATGTTTTTTCAGCACAATGGTACTTTTTCCATGAGCAGTCAGTGTTCACACGTCTGGCTGTACGGAAAAGCCGTTTCTTCTTGTTATTAAGGCGCTTCAGATCGTTGTTAAACCACGGTGACGATGATTTTTCTGTGATCGTGATAGTAGGGATGTGCTTATCTATTAGTTGATGCATTTTGTGTGTGAAAAGGGACCAGTTAGTTTCTACTGACCGGCTTGAAAAGTCACGGACGAACCACGTACATGTGCCGCAGTCCAATATCATAATTACAACACTTTGTGCGTTTCACATCCTGATTTATCTTTTATCTCTTGCAATCTGTATATTGAAGTGTAGGGTGATTCAGCTCGTAGAACAACAGCTATGCCCCCATTAGTTCAACTTTGCAGTGCTCGAAATGTAGCCAGTGTACTTGAACATTTGCAGATAATATTCCGCAACGAATACCAAATATTGCAAAAAATTGCTGCTAATTACTTTTATTTCTGTATGTTGGACGCTGGCTGAGCCCAGCGGCATGTTCAATGACGTCTGCATGAAAATAGAGAAAGTATAATGATAATGGTAATACACGCATATGAAGTCGCTTCGGCTCTTGCGGGCGGTCGCCTCCTTCGGGGTAGACGTTATGCAGAGCGCCCAACGACTTTTTCTTCCCATTCGATCGCAGAATTTGCTCCTTCACCAAAACAGCGTACAGTCTGTGCGCTGGACTGCCATTGCCAAACATTTAGTATGCAATTCCCCTCAACAGATGAGAAGTGCAGCGAGAAAAACAGCAGGGTTTAAGCGAATCTAGTTTCGTGGACTTCGTGTGCCTAAAAATGGAAATGTTCATTGCTAATACACGCGAATCACACGCAAGTCTCACTCAGGCAATGAGCCAAGAAGAATTATTTGAATTCCTGAGAACACGAAAGGAACTATCCGCTTATGCGTTCAAGGCATGAACCATTCAGCAGTGAGTTAAAAAAGGTTGGCTCTTTTTTAGAACGCACCTAGTAGCAAAGGCATACTAAGATCACTTGAGCAAGAGATGAAAGAAAATCCCATGCATTTTACCCTAGGTCAAAATTAAAAAAAGTTATGAAAAAACAACAATTCGGGTATTTTGCTGCCAATTAACCTTTTTTTTTTCTTCTGAGAAGGAGCAATTTGACATGACATTAAGTAAGAAAGGTTGTGGGAGCTGAAATGTTTTGTCATGATCTGCAATATGTTTTTTCCCCCTTTTTTTTTGCTGTGCTCATCTTCGAAATTTATTCCAAATAATTCCATTTTACAAAATTGTCAACAACGAAAGATGCTGCATATTCCATACAGCTATTACCACAGAATGGTGGTGGGCACCGGAGGGAAATAAGGTCAACTCAAGATCGCTTTCACTTCCTCGAGGAGGCGGGTGCTTTCGATCAGCGCAGAACGAAAATGACAAATGGTGTCAACATTGCGTAAACAAACAATACATCATTCATTTTTATACTTAAGCTTGAATATTTGCTTCTTTACGAGTTGATTTTTATAAATAATTCGTTGAGAATATTAAGACCGCGTGCTCATGACTTCAGGCCTGAGGTATCCACAGAGCTCAGCTTACGGGCAAAACAGGCTTTCGGGTTTAAAGCGTTGTTTGCAGAACAGCATTGTGGCACCGCTGACCGATATCAGATAACAGGATGAAACGTGTTATTTGGGCAACATATGTGGCCTTATATATTACTCCTAAATACTTGTTGGTAATGATCAAATGAGTGCGCCTACATGCTCTTAGGCGATCATCGGTGGATCGTTTGAGTGCGTAAGCAGTCAAACTTTCGTTATGTCCGAGGGCTACAAACTAAAGTCTGTTATATCTGACGTCCGCACACTAAGTTCCTTTCATCCGAGGTCCACGATCGAAAGTTCGTTATACCCGAGATGGCATACGTTTGATCGTTATTTCCTAGATAACGCCGGAGATTTCGTTACACACGATGTGGAATAATTAGGTTCGACATGTCCAAAAGGTATGGTAATGTTCGTTAAATCAGACATAGACACACTAAAGGTCATTGTATGTTTCTCCAATATTATCTGGGATCGGCCTTGCCACTGCGCTGTGCATTATACACAAAGCGCTTCGCGCATGCAACTGATTTTTTTCTACTGATCGGAAAGTTTAGCATGAAGAGTTCTGCCACTTTGATTACACCTTTCTGACATAATTATGCATAAATATTTATTAAAAAAATTGTTTTCATGTGTGTGTAATTATTTATTTAACACTTTATTCTCCTCTCATAATTTTGCCACAAGATTTTTTCTTCGCGAGCAATGATCACGATGATGTTTCCTTAATGCCAATAAAAACGTGCATTTTAATCTACCTTATTATAGTATGCAATACGCCAATTTTTTGCAATACATCACCGTGATGAAATAGCCTCTTTTTTGCAGCATGGAAAGCGTTAAAAAATATTAATACCCAATAAAAGTGACTAATGCGGAAAGGGATGCGATAATACGTGGGCTCCGATTTGTTTCGCGCATTGTGCTCATGACCAACTCACTTCACACCAATAAATGTTCTTTGTCACCTAGCTTTGGTGGTTTAGATCTCCCTTAGCACCGCGTGACTTGCTTCATGCTCGTCAGATGGCACTTCCCGCTGTTCCGTGCGGCTTGCTTAATTACCGACAGATGGCACTTCCTTCACGCCATTCCCAGTGAGTTGCTTTTAGATCACCAAGTGGCGCTACCTTGAACCTTTTTTTTGAGGGGGAGGGGGGGGGGGGGGGGGTAGGAGGTGGTGCAAGGTGGATGTAGAATGGTGGCGAAGGCTGGGCCCAAAAACGGTCTAGCGCGACTGCAGCACAGCCACTTTGGGCGGCCGAAACACTTATATAATGAAATTCAAAAGCACAGATAAAAATGCTTACACACAAAAAGAAATGAATATTTTATTGCCACGTTTATAAAACTATTTCTGCAAAACATTACGCTGAATTTTGTAATTTTTTGCAACGCTCTTGTTGCGCCCTCGGTTGATGAGTGTGCGGTGCATTTGCAGCGCGACTTTGCAGGCGTTGTTAAGGTACCCGGCCGCAGCTTACGAAGCATGTTACGAAGCGATTTCTTATCTCCAGCTGCCTGCTATGGCGCGCCTTGGAAAGCGTGCAAATTAAGCTCGCCGGTCTCAAAATGGCCCCTTTAAGAAGTTTTTGTCGTCCTTTCTCGTCGCTTCTCTGTCGCCGTTTGGCAAGATCTGCACCCCGCTGCACCGCTGCAGCGTTTCCTTCGGTGTACGGCCAGTGCGAAACCTTTTCCCGAGGCTTCGCGCTCATCGTTTCAAGCGCTTAGCTCTGCATTTCAAGATGAGGTTGCGGCATGTGAAGAAGCCTTGCTCCGTGGCACATTGTGACAGCGTGGGTTGTACCGTGAGTGTCTTACCAAGACTACACCGCTTCCCTCTGGACTTTCGCAGGTGAGCTCTTGCCGTTGTCGTCTGCATAGATATGCTTTTGTCGGGCTTTCCGCGCCTATTGTAGCTGTAACTGTTTCATACGCACTTGGCTTCATGTTATCGGGATATTTTAGTAAATTGCAGGGCACGCACTTGCAGTCATATGATGTGCAAAAGATACAAATCATTTGTCTTATTTATAGCTAGTTTCGTGCAGCCAACTCTCACCAACGTGAAATTGATACCGGGCTCTCATGAGCAACCACGTGCCCTCTACTTGCCGCATGGTCAATTTAAAACCAACTGCGCTGCCTAACAGCTCTGCTCTGAGCTTGACATTAATGGGTTTTGCAGCACCGTGAAGCCAATTTGAGGATCCCCTCGCAACTGACAGTATCGAAACTCAATCATGTGTATGTGCGCCGCATTGACTGTGTCTTAACTGAATTCGGCCAGCAGTAGTTATTGCCGTTCTACGTATACATGACCGTCAATGTAGTTTTAAACTCATTTCGCTGCATCGCTCTCGTCACTCTTTGAGCATAGAAAAGCAGCTAGCCGCGCAGTATCAGGCGAGCGTAACCGCACTCTGCGGCGCGGAGGCTTGGCGCGAGCATTTTCTGGCATAGTTATAACGTACTGCATTTAAGTGAAAGGAATCTTGCCGTATTGACCTTTGGAGTATATGGTATTCATTTTGGGTGCAGTTGTATAACGTGGACGCTGCATCATGTCCAGGTGCAAAACGTGGGTGCAGTTCTGCCGCAACCTCAGCCTGGAGAAGACGCCGTGCCAGCTGCGAGACCTGAGGGTTTCTTCCAAGCACTTCGACCTGTTTCTGTATCTGCGGCCAGGATGGCTGCGTCTCGATGCTGTGCCTACTCGAGGAAGGAGTGGCTGTATTGAATGTCCTTGCACTTCTCTTTAAACTGCACTTCATGTATATTTTAGTTTGATTACAATTGCTTCAAATTTCTTCGGTTAGCGACAAGGAGGTCTCGAGGTTGTGCGCAGGCGCTATGTATGGTGTAATGCTCTAGCGTCGAGCAGATTTGTTGATGCTAAAACTTGTTTTTAATATTGTCATGCAGGTGTATACATAGCTGCTATATTCTTTCAGTTGAAGAAATGAAATGTGAAGAGTAATCCCTCTGTGCTGCATGGTCAATGTGTTGATGCGCCTACTTATGTCATGTTATGTTTGCCTCAATGAAAGCTGTCGTAGCATTGTTTTCTATACTTTTCAATTGCGTACCTGGCAACGTTCGTGGAACTTAAGGGCTTTTTCCTATCCGCACTGTGACCATTGAGATAAATAGCCAGCTTAAAAAAACTACTGCTTGAGCTGCCTGTGACGCGCATTTTTTGTTGGTGTGCTTTATCACTGTATTTCTTTGGTTGCTGTAATAAACCATGAATATGAAAACCATTGCTGTACACTGTATTGCAAACTGTGCACTTGAGCCTGTGCTTTGTTTGGTTTATGGGGTTTAACGTCCCAAAGCGACTAAGGCTATGAAAGACGCCGTAGTGGAGGGCTCCGGAAATTTCGACCACCTGGGGTTCTTTAACGTGCACTGACATCGCACAGTACTCGGGCCTCTAGAATTTCTCCTCCAAAGAAATTCCAGCCGCCGCGGCCGGGATCGAACCCGCGTCTTTTGGGTCAGCAGCCGAGCACCATAACCGCTGAGCCACCGCGGCGGCCCTGTGCTTTGTGCATCATACCTTGATATACTCAACAGTACTAGCACCGGTATTTTCACCAAGGTTTCCACTACGAATCATGCATGCTTAGCCAGCGTCTGAAAGTGTTGCAGCCTTTCTATGCTACCTTCTTTGCCAGTCACTTTCATTGGGTTTCCAATTGCACATTAACAAGGCCATAACTAGCAGGAACTCGAGCACATTTGACTGGCAAAGGTTGGTGCGCACTGAAAGGCAACCTTGAAGTGATACCGGCTCGAAAATGCGGGTTCTATAAAAAGGCCACTTTATAATTCGCGCCAAAAGATACGTATGCGTGACGTCATTCAACGTCACTCATACGTAGGTTGCCCCCCAAAATAGTGGCGCTGGGGTGCTCCCATGAGCCGCCATTGTTTGGACCAATGGGCGTCTATGGAGCCTTCGCTACCATGGTATATCTACCTTGGGTGGTGTTTTATTTTTGGGTTTGACTGCCTGCGTAGTCTAGCGTTCGAAAGCGGTCCTAGAAAACCGTTGACGAGTTTGAACATCGGCTCGCACGGGCCAGTGCCCCGTGCTTTTGCGCCTGGACAACCACGCGCTAGGGGAAGTTAATGAACACGATATCCTAAGCACAGCGCGAGTGGCTGGCAAATAACACGCGGCAGTGGCTCACTGCTTAAAGCAGCGACAAGCGCAGCTGATCTATTCGCGCCACGGCCAGTTAGAATCGTGCTCGATGTTATAAATATGGCAATTCTTTTTAAGGCCACTTCCAGATATGAGGCTTCACACGGAAAAAGGACCTAAAGTACAAAAATAATGGTTTTAATAGAACGCATTAGATAATACGCGGTTGGGCACGGTGCCACCTCAGTGATAGAAATCATAAGGGAAAGCCGGACGCGCTCACCACCTCGAAGAAAAAGGGCTTACTGCGACTCCTCGTCAAGCCCCAAAAACTTCCCAGCTCAAAAAACATTCAGCGAAGAGTGCATCATGTCAAGCAGCCACTAAATTTCTCGATACAACAGCGCGGCTACCACCATTTGCACATACTCACAAAATATGTCATGCCTCTCTAACGATGTATTTCATCGTGACACATCATTTAAAGGAGGAGATGGACTAAAATTATTTCTTTATCTCATGTTGGTCCATATTATTACTTTCTTTACATTTAATCAAGAGTATGCAATGTCCTAAATGCAATGGTAAACTGGGCACCAATTAAACCTACAGGCAATGTGCTAATCACAAGTTATCTGGTGAAATTATTCTAGCTAATAATCTTACCAGGCTTATTATGCGCAGCCAGCATATTTTCGCGGTGCACACAAAGTAGCTATATACAGGAAAGCAAGAAATCAGGAAGCCATAATAGGGTTACTTTATATTCACGGCGTTTGGCTCTCAGGGTAGAGTCGGACGCAAGGAAAACTAAAATGCTAGCGTGATCGGCTCTTATTGGAAATAAATGGTCAGCCAAATAACGATGAAAGCTGGCAAGGAAAGCTGAAATTGTGTAAACTTAGAACAGGTGCTGTTTGTGTTTTGAAAATGTCAGTCCGTATAGACAGCGGTGGCCGGTGCTCACGTCAGTTTTTTCGCCTCGTGGTATATATGAAGGCACCCACTGCACTCCAGCGGTGCTTCGTGCTCTAGAGCTCGAGCGCCAGTGTCGAACGTTAGCAGCGCGTTTTCGCTTTATGCACATAAAGTTGCGTGAAGATACAAAAAAATCTGGCGGCGAACAAGTAGTTAACGCATAAAACCATACGCTCTACCCCAGCGCATACTAGCACGCATATTGACTCATTCTTCGGGAAAACTATTCTGGGCTGGAATGACTTGATCGTGTATTATTTTTATTTTTTATTTATTTGAAAATACTGCAGCCCCATTCTAGGAGCTATAGCAGGAGTGGGCACAAAAAATGTGGAACAATTCCACGCATACAAAGATACATGACAAGCATTAGAAATATAAACGCTGAAAAACTACACCATACAATGCTACGACTCAATTGTCGACTCAAAATCAAAAATTGATAATGCACGATTGTTGCCATGCAAGGAAAACGTTAGTGCGGGCAAAAAAAGGTTGGATATTAAGATCGTGATAGCTCCTGGTTGCAGATGGTTTTGAAAACGAGATATGTTTTCTCTCTGAAAGGCAATTAGCAGAATGGACTGTCGAGTGAAAAAGTTTTAAGGACTCAGTTTTTCGGCGTGATGCCGAGGAGCACTCCAATACTCTTCCCTTAAAGGCTGCATGAAATCTCATGCTACTTGAATGCTAAGACCATCCATTATGCAGTCCCTTCTTTGGATATTTGGTGTAAAAATAACAAAGAAATAAACAACAATAAATCAATAATAAACACATCTCTCGCTGGGTTTAGTGCATTATGGGTTATAGCGTAATGTCCAGAAGTTTTATGATTTTCGTACTTTAACTCAATGACTATTCCTTGGACGCGATTAGCGATAGCCTCTGTGCAGATAACTTTTGCTCATATTCCGGAAACCATCACTTCAATTCGAACGATTTTCCGGCGAATATACGTAACGTCCACTGCAACCTGATGGATAGTAATTCGCTGAGAATATGTGCCAAAAAATTGGAGGCTTATCAAGGTTAAGCCCAGTGGATGCGAAGCATGTTAAGCAGCTGCCTCAGTGTGGATGGGGCTAAGTAACGGAGATGTGGTTTTAGGTTAATCGTCGTACTTTATTCTTTGCAGCCCGACAAACACACTCTTATGGTCCGTAAATGCATGACTCTTGGTTTGCACGTCACTTATTCTGTATTGTCTTTGAGCATTTGGAGGCATCTTGACCGCATACACGCCAGGCGCAAAGACGCTGGCGCGGTTGCGGGCACAGAGACTGACGCGACGGCGGGCGCGCGCCGCTTCATCCCTGGCGTGACGTCACATATCACGTGACGCAGCGATGCTGGCGCCGCCGCCGCGACGCGCGCGACGGCGCGAACAGTAGAGGAGGCTATGCGCGAACCGAAGCGCGGAGGCCTCTGCCGGGCGACGTCCGACGGCGCGATATGAGTCCCCATCTGCAGCCGGTGTGACGTCATCACGTGACGTCACATCATGTGATCTCACTTCAAGGTCAATGGTGGCCACCGCCGGGCGTCGCGCGAAGGCCCGAAACCTACGTTAATATGCTTCGCATAAAAGTTGATGCTGTAAAGAGGAAGATGAGCAGCGGCGGCCGCCGCTCCGCTAGCGCGCGGCGCGAGATCGCTGGCTGGATGACCGAAGCTCGGACCGGCATTTTGGCTAGCTGTCGCTCAGTTACTTTCCCCGGAAATCCTGCTACAATTTGGTGGAGCTGTGCTGGGTACAGCCTTTGGCCAACGTCCTGGAGCTTCGCAGCAGAACGATCGCTCCAGCCATGTCCACCGACGCAATCCAGTCATCTTCCTCTTTACCTGTGAATAACCTGTCCTGACGATATGGATTAGCCATGGCAATTTACGGATAAGCTGGCGCAGCATCAGCAACTTAGTCATCCGTATCATAATCACCGGCCCTCCGCTGGCCCTCAGCTCCCAGAAAAAGAAATGATTACTCCGATGATGACGTTTCATAGGACGCTGCATAATCTTTACACTGTGCAATACTTAAATGAAGAAACCAACACAAAGAAAATCACCGTATTTAAGAAAATGCAATACATTTAATTTGTCCTTCACCCAAATCACGACCGAGGATCCTGGCCCAAAAGCACAAGTTGAGATTTATTATTCCGTTTAGCCATCGCTTTTGTGGCATTCTTGGTATTTTTTTCTTCATTTAAAGCTCCTGCATCCTCTGGAGAGAGGCGAGAAAGAGTTCAAATGTTAAAAGACGTCATCACAGGCGGTTCCTCAGTTGTCAGTTCTAAAAGTACGGCAGTTCTAATCTTGAATCACCTTCTCTTTTGGATAGAAGAGCTAGTTGGATGGAAAAGCTTTCCACGCGCTTTTTGGTGTTATCGCACACATAAACTCCTCACCTTCCACGTGCCTGTTTTACAACGTTTTACAACGTTGTAAAACAGGATGTATTATGAGCAATGTAAAGAAAACAATTCAAAACGATGCTAAATTGTTTACACGTTTCAGATTCATAATAAGTCATACAGTTGTTTTTAAATCGTTGTGTCAGCAGTCATGAAAAGTGGAGAATCCAAGAAAAAAAATGTGCGACATGATTATGTTTCTAATTAACTTATTTACAACTTTTTAATCAGTGCTAGCCGCAAATTTTGTTTTTTTTATGTGTTCTCTTTGATGTCAGCAAAACATTAGGCAAGAAGAACGACAAATTTGCGCATATGCTCCTCAGCAAGTCTCCAAATGAGCCAGAACACCTTTCAGTAAGCTTGGCTGCAAAATGTAATTTAATCATTCCTTAGTTATACCTAATATTTTTAGCAACATTATTCTCCGCAAAATCAGACCCGTCATATTCACATTCTTCTCTTAGAGATCCTCAGTGTCATTTCGAACGCGTAAAGTTGTTTCACACTTTTTCGATAAATGACTAAAGTATTCCTCTTCATACTGCCTTTTAGTGGAACACTCAAAAAACATTGCTCATTATCTCCACTCACAAGTACGCGGTCGACGAGTGCGCCGAACAGGGAGCGCCCGTTCTGGAAAAATAGAAGAAAAGACAGTGTTTTTATTTATTGACCTTTGCTGAAAAGTATTTGTTTCATGAGGCAAAGACAGTGTGTAAACTAGCGTGCGACGTACGATGTCTGCAGCCGCCGCGGTGGCTCAGTGGTTATGTCACTCAGCTGCTGACCCGAAAGACGCGGGTTCGATTCCGGCCGCGGCGGTTGAATTTCGATGGAGAGGAAATTCTACAGGTCCGAGTACTCTACTATGCCAATGAACATTAAGAAACCCCAGGTGGTCCAAATTTCCAAACCCCTTCACTACTGCGTCCCTCATAGCCTGAGTTGCTGTGGGACGTTAATCCCCCTTAAACCTAATATACCTAGTACGAAGTCTGCACTATTTATTAACAAATAGTGTACGCCGCTTCTTTAAATTCGAACGCACTGGAAAAGCCGATGCAGTGAGCTTGTTGTGTTTTGCGAGATTGCGAGGCTACCCTGGCCATCACAGGAGAACCATGCTCTGTGGAGTGGTGTACACTGCTGCGCGAGTGCATTGCTCCAAAACCGGCGGCGCGGTATTGGGTTCTCCTGATCGCGAACACACCCTCCTCTCGCACTGATACGCATGAAAACGTAGAAGAAGCACCTTCTCGAGAGGGAGAGAACGCTAAAAGCACAAATCTATGAAACCAAGGAATATGTTTCGTCTGGGCACCTGATAAATGCAGTCGGAGAAGAAAGCATATCGAGAGTGTTAAAAAATTTCCCCGGAATAGAAAATCATGGAAAGAAATGAAGGAATTTAATGGTGGCACTAAATGATTTAATTTAATTTTATGTTAAGAACATGCATAGTGGTTCGATTGTATAATAGTTAGCGAGAGTAGCGTGAAAGTTATAGAGAACAGTTCTTAACACGCCCTTACTTCCGACATGCTACCCTTTTCATCTCTGCAGGAACAAGGTCGAAGCTTGGCGGCTATGATGCGATATTTCTGGTTAATTGGTCTTCCCATAATAGACGCACTGCTTCTAGTTGGCTAAGCAACAATGTCCCCGCCGAAAATGCCTTCACGTTTCAGCCTGTGCATCGAGAATGCGGTCGCAAAGAATTTATTATACCGTTTTGGTGAGAACAATAAAAAAGGCATGTCCTGAAATAACTTC
Source organism: Amblyomma mixtum (assembly GCF_055824585.1). Classification (NCBI taxonomy): domain Eukaryota; kingdom Metazoa; phylum Arthropoda; class Arachnida; order Ixodida; family Ixodidae; genus Amblyomma; species Amblyomma mixtum. The sequence goes on from NC_143019.1 coordinate 18,935,116, forward strand.
GCGTATGCTATCAATGGGAACATGAACATTAGCTTCAAAAGACCTTGGGAAATGTAATATAGCGCCTTTAGGAACTACGTTTTTGGCCTTGCGGATCAAAGCCACGTAAAAGTTTTCATTACAAGCGTGAACAAATTATTACTATAATTAAGGAAAGCCTTTATGCTTGCACCCTTCTCTTACTTGAGATTAGTAGTGAATGATACGATCTCATAACTTCAGCTGCCCTAAAACCAATTTCAAGGCATTCCACCGGAAGACATCTTTTTGGATCAAGATCAATGAACAGACGTGATAAAGCAGGTCATTCACTCACCACTAGGTTGGAGATTAGATGGAGGAGCTGGAAGTTCGGATGAATCTGTTTGCTGCTCTTCTGTGAAAACAAACGGAAGAGAAAACTACAATGCTTAGTTTATATTCCTAATGAGGCACTGTTCCTGCTCTTATCGTTATCTCCTCTAGGCAAATTAGAATGCTTAAGGTAATATACGAATTTCGATGCCTGCACAAACTATTGAAGATTATGAATGTCGTGTAAACCCAGAAATAATATTGTTCCTCAAAAATATCTGCATCAACTTAACGGAAGTACCGCGTTCAGGTGCGGTATGAACCAGGTTTGTCAAACACTCATGTGCTGACAATTAAGAAAAATCGTTTCTTCTACTGGGAAAAGTAGCTTACTCATCTAAGAAAAAAATACCGAGCCTTTCCCCGGACATACGGGCACTGATCAGAGCCAGTTGATTCACGAAAGGAATTAAAGAATCTGATGCTACTCAGAAAGCTAGTACAACTGTATTCAGTTCTTTTATATGCACTTTACCGTGGGTGCTCTATGCCCTAGAAAATGTGCCGACTGAGACTGGCTTTTTCTTTCTAGTAGCGCATTTTCAAGTAGCGAGCTAGGTGCATCCCCGCGTTCGCGTGCGCTCATTCCCGTTGAATTGCGGCGCCTCCGGAGTGCCTTTATGCCTCAGCCTTACCTCCCTCCAACGCAAGTGACATTCCCTGTTGCCGCTCGTGGTTTCATGAATGCAGCGGCCCCTAATACGCGCGAAACAATGCGTGCCATCTTATTACAAAGAAGGATGTGCTCTTCTGTACTAAAAAACAATGAAAAATTGTGGAGGGGGGGGGTACTTAGGCGCTGACGGCATCAAGCTATAAATCACAGCGACAAGCCGCGTGATGCCATCGCACAGTGAGCTGGCAGCCCCAGGATCAGTGTGGCTCATCGCATCACTCGCGTTACAGATACATCTTTAACTGTCGAGAATAATGTTATTTCGTAGCCAGTAGCTTTTTATCAGTGGGAGTTCTTTAGATAGCCTCTCGGATACGTTTACGTTTGGTCGCCGTGCTGTAGGATCCTCCTCAGGGCTCGCCGCCTGCCAATAGCATCGTGGCGCAGGTAGTTCAGCTTAAATCTTCAAATAAATTCTGTTCCGACGACAGTATGCGTACCCATCCCTAACGTCCATGGTTTTCTTCCACCAATGAAACTGAGCGACAGTCATGGGCTCCTTGTTCTTTGTGCATTAGAGGAAGACAATGCTATACAGAATTTACTCATTTTAGGCACTTCTTCCGGGATGTGGGGAGTGGGGCGAATTTGCAAACTCTACAATGGGATGACACGAGCATTTCTTCCAGTTCCTCGGAGATAAATATTTTTTGGTTTGAATGCACATCATGATATTTTAATTTGCAGATTTGTTACCTTATCAATTTCATCTTGTCCCTCATTTTGCAAGATTGCATTACGGGTTACATGTTGTTCTTCTATGTATTCAGGCAATTTACATTTCTTCATACGACAGTACTTTTTCCCATCGCGCAGAATGAAATCTAGTGTTTTCTAGATATAGGTTGCACCGACCATGTTTTTGCTTGGAAAAAAAAGTAAGAACAAAAAGTTTGCATATTCATCAGCTGCCTAACTTTTTTTCGTAATGAAGAGATATGTGTGATATTTATTATTTCATTACATATTCAAAACCACTTTCTCGTTACGTTCCTATTCAATTCGCATTCGAAAATTTCAATCTTTAAACACCATAAGTGGAAACCAAAATTTATACCAGTTCCACGCTGCTTTTCCGGACTTATCTAAATAAATTTTAACAATGATGGATACGAAAACTTGGGTTCAGTCATTACTGACGCCCCGTCACTACTATTTTCTGTTCATTTTCGCCTTGTCCTCCCATCTGTCCCGGTCTGTAAATTACCTTGTGTAGCCTATGTGATGCGGGAGTGCCAAGTTGTCTCTGCACCCCATTCAAAACATAGAAAGGCTCGCAAAAATCACAGAAGTATCCATACTTTCTGTCTTTTCCCCAAAAGTGTATTGGCGGAATACACTGAAAGTCTGCGCAAATTTGATCTCATTGAGTAGTTTTCTTCCTTACAACACGCACGATTCTCATGCTCATGATTTGTGGCCTTCGTATTGGACAGATTTTCACCCGTGGCAGATTGTAGAACGCACTGTGGAAAAAAAATCCTGTATTTGTTCTTGTACGAGCATATCGCATACAGCCGCCGTGGTGGCTCAGTGGTTATGGCGCTCGACTGCCGACCCGAATGACACCGGTTCGATCCCGGTTGCGGCGGTCGAATTTCTATGGAGGCGAAATTCTAGAGGGCCGTGTACTATGTGATGTCAGTGCACGTTCAAGAACCAAGGTGGTCGAACTTTCCGGGGCCCTTCACTACTGCGTCCCTCATAGCCTGGGACGCTTTGGGACGTTAAACCTCAATAAACCATACCGCATACCACGTGTTCCTATTAGAAAGACAGTCTTAGTGACCTTTCCATGCACCGAAGAGGCTCAACAGAACAGCACTCGGAGCAGTGGGATGATGCAATTATTTCCTTCAATATCAACATCAAGTGCCGCTCTCCAGAGCATAAAATTTTGCTACATCAATGAAGCTATTTCCGATCTCTTATATGCAAAAAGATTTTTTTTGCAATAAACTTTCGCTTTCTCCGCCTTATTATCTCATGATATAGCATTTCTTCAGCCATTCACGGGCGACAAAACCTGTAGAATATTAAAGAGATAATTCAAAGCAATTCGTCGACAGAACTGTTTGGAGGTGTCCTCAGAGGGAATGAAAAAGGGCTGTAAACCCACCTTCGTAGTCCGAAGCATCACTCCGCCCCCTCAAGAGATCCCCTGCAAAAGATACGAAAATACTTCTTTTAGTAATAACTTCAGTACCCGGATCACAGGACATGTTTTCATTCATACCCACAGTAATTAATAAAGAAGCGCCTCCCTACTCACCAGAACCCGCTATTAGTGATGAATACTTACACTTGTTTTCTGCGAAGAAAAGGAAGTAAGAGATATGTTAGGCCTCGTACTCTGAGGCAAATTCTGTATTATCTGTTTGTGGTGGGAAAGCAAAAGCTGGTCCGAAAAATGGCGCGAGATTTCTGGCGACAGTACTTCGGGCTAAAATATATTAGTAAAAAAGAATACAGCGGATCGCAGAAGGCACCGTGAGATTGCTACGTATGATAACATGAAGTCCTACTTTATGACTTTGGGCTATTCTCGAGTTTGTTGTATTCTCGATAGGTCTGCGGAAAGTGTCTATACGCATCATATTATATTCGCCCAAACCACGCCGCCGTGGTCTAAGGTAAGAACGATAAAAGATAGATATAATTTTCGCATAACTCGATGGAGATCACTAAAATTAAGCCTTGGTACTTGCAACGAAGCAAAAATGAAGGTTCCACGAAAAGAGGTGCTATTAGCTTTCCAGCTTTTAATTACCCTGAATGGGAGCAAATTTCCGCGCAGAGGAAAATTGAGATATTTTCAGTTTTTTCAGATTTGCTACAAATAGTCGCATAGGGGGTTGTATGCGTCGGGCTTCGGTGCATTAAGTTTTATCAGGTTCGCAATGGGCTGTATTTGGGTAAATCTGCTTAAACAAACCACTCGCATTTCACTATTGTCAATCATCTTACCAAGAAATACTTTTCTGGAGCCTACTGCTCCCTGTATGCCTTCACGTTTGGAAATGAATGCCTCAAAATTAGGGCGAAAATGTATTGGTGTTTAAGTTATCTTTTTCGTTCAGCTCATGAGCACTTCGAAGCTACATAGGATTTAACAGCCTGAAATTGCCGCTCGTAGTACGATGCCATCTCTTCTACTTATGAATGTTACTGCCACGTCTCCATAAATTACAAAGCACTGGATGGCGCCACAGCAGTGCGACTGACATGTTGCATTTTTCTAATTCCCTTCGGCGTGTGGCGATAGTACATGGAACAGCGCCCCCGAGTCTTCCTATTGCGGGCGACATGCGCTCCGAGATGCACGCGTCAATATTAGGTGATATCGGGCTGAAAAACAGCGTTTAATATAGTAAGACGTTTATGATTGATAATATGTCATAGAGTACTTTTAACGAGTGGCCCCAGGCAGTCACGGAAAATAGAGTCTCCAAGAAAAAAGAATGTGCCCGTGACTGTGTTTTTAACGAAATTATTTGAAACAATTTTTGCAAATCCACGTGAGTGTCAAATATGCTGTGCTCTTTTCTCATGTGCTCTTTTCTGTGCGCTCAGGCAAACATAAGGCAAAACGAACAAAAAAAAACGGCGCATTTGCTTCTGAGGACATCGGAAGATAAGCCATAATACCTTTGAGTACGTTTTGCTGCAAAATCTAGGTTAATCACTCGAAAATTAATAGCTGTTACTTTCAGTAAGATACACCGGCGCTTAGTTAGCCCCGGCATATCCTCATTCTTCACATAGAGAAGATCAGTATGATTCCTGTAAATAACTTGAAACTATACGCCACATAGTGCCTTTGAGTGAAAGACTAAAAGAAACACTGAGCGTTATCTCCACTTACGAGGTTTTCGAGTTGGGCCCGCTCGTTCTGGAATAAAATGACAAAAGAAAGTGTTTTTATTTTACTTACTGGCTTTGGCTGAGAAGTATAAGCTTCATGAGGCAATGGAATTGTGCAAACTAGTGTGTACGATATCTGCACTATTTATTCACAAATACTGTGTCCCGCTTTATTGAATTCGGACACCCTGTTAGAGTTGATGCAGCGAGATTATTGCCTTTTCTCAAGTTGCATTGCTACCTGCGCGACTGCATTCCTCTAACAGCGGTGGTGCGATATTGGGTTATGCTGACCACGAACCCGCCCATCTCTTCCACTCCTTGAGTGGAAGAGAACGCCACAAATCTGCGAAAGAAATCTACAAAAACATTCTTCGGCTGAGCATCTGGTAAAAGCAGTCGTTAAAGAAAGACTATCAGGAGCTTACAGAAGTTGTTCAAAAACGGAAATTCTAAGAAAGAAATAAAGGCCTCTTTCTTTAACGCCAGCGATATGCGATTTATTTATTTTTATTATACGTGTATGCATAGTCTTTCGATTGCATAATAATTTTTCGGTGTAACGTGAAACTTGAACGCGAGAGTGCGTAACACGTCCTACTTTCGTTATGCTGCCTTTTTCTTGTTGCCGTCGGGTAAACGAGGAGGGGCGACGACTATGATGCGATCTTTTTAGCTAATGCTTGTCGCATGAAGGACGTACGTTTTCTAGTTGACCAATTAACGTATGTTCGCAGAAAAAGACCTCGCAGTTCGGCATCTGCATAGAGAATGCTATCGCAGAGAGTTTATCATAACGTTTTGGAGAGAACAACAATAGAGAAGGATTTTCCTGAAATGACCTCTCGTGTGTTCTCAATTGGAAAAAGAACATCGCCTCAATGACGCCTTCACGAAGCGTGATAAAGAGATGTTAGGAACCATTTTTTTGGCTTTCCGTATCAAAATCACAGAAAAGTTTCTATTACGAGCGTGAATAAATTATCGCTGTAATTAAGCGAAGCATTAATGGTCCGACCATTTTCTTAGCCGAGACTGATAGTGAGGGAAAAGACGTGATAGAGTAGCTGCCGTTGCAAAAGCAACCTCAAAGCACAGCACCGAAAGGCATCTGTTTAGAGTAATGCCAAGATATTTGAAGAAGGAGGACATCCACTCACCACTAAGTTGGAGATCGGGTGGAGGAGGTGGACTTCCAGTGAGATCCGTTTCCTGATCTGCAGTCAAAATAAGCGGAAGAGAAAACTGGAGTGTTTAGTTTGTATTTCTAATCAGACACAGTTTCCGCTATTATCTTATCTCCTCTACGCAAATTAGAACGCGTAAAGTGGTATACGAATTGAGATGCCTACGCTTCCAATTGCAGATTGGGGCTGTCGTGTGGGCCCTGATTAAATACTGTCAGCTCTTAAGTCGAACCCTGTGGCAGTGTAGGCGGAAAATTTTTTCTCGTAACACAATTACGAGCAACGTGCTAGGTGCGTTCTCCTGAGTTGTTCTCGCCCCCCGTTCGCGTTCTGTCGTTCCCGTAGAACTGTAGCATCATGGGCACGACGCTCCTCCTCCGCCTTCCCTTCCTTTAACGAAACGGACACATCCCCTTTTTGCTCATGGTTTCATAAACGCGGAGGCCCCTAATGCGTGAAAAAACATTGTGTACCATCGCATTACAGAGAAAGCTGCGCTCCAGAGTCGGAAAGAAACAAACGAGAAACTTCTAGAGACACTTAAGCGCTAACGTCACCAAGCGATTTTTCGAGGCAACAATCCACGTGATGCCATCGCGCGGTGAGTTGGCAGCCGCCAGACCAGTGTGCCCCATCACGTCGCTAAGGCTCTGAGTCTACAAAACATTTCGCTCATCGCCCGCAAGCACCGCACGGCCCTATCCAGTAGCGAAAGGCTTTGCGGGGGTTCAACTTGTGAACTATAGCTGTTTTTCTGCTGAAGTTCGTTTTTCCAGTGAGGTTCTGGCAAAAAGCCTGCTGCTGTCTGCTTCATCTAAGCGATACAATGAAATATTTCAGTGAAAGCCGAGTGTGAATAATGAAATAAATGCTGTTGTGGTGTGTATATCGTGGCACGTAGTATCGATTCTTGAAAGCCGCGGCGCCACAAAATATAGTTAGGCGCCACTGTGCTCTGTGCCTTGCAATTTTAATGTCTTAACATTAGCAGTTTGACCATCGCTTTATCGCACTTTATGTTTTTGCTCGTAAAATTGAGATATTGGCGTACTTATGCCTCCCTAATGACGCTAGGTAGCTTACTTTGAAGCGGTGGCAATGCGGAACTCTGTAAACGCGCTGATGTGTCGCTAAGTGTCATCGCTTCTTGAGAGTAAATCCAGTGTCAGCAGTAGGCGACGGCCGTCTCTATCATACCTCGCATCGCGAGGTACATCGTTCCTGCAGTTACCGCTTTAAGCTCCTGCTATCTGACCGTTCTTTGTGCACCAGGGGCTCTCTACAAAGATTTTTCGCCGTTTCTTTAGAGATGTGGGGAGTGGGGTACATTTGACAACAGAACATTCGGATGATACCAGCATTCCTGCAGGCGTGGATTGGTTTTGTTTTATGAGATTTATCCTCGCAAAGGGACTCAGGCTACGACGGACGCCGTAGTGGAGGGTTCCGGATAATTTCGAACACCTGGGGATCTTTCACGCACATTGACATAGCAAGTACAATGGCTTCTAGCATTTCCTCTTCATTGAATTCGACCGCCACGGCCGGGATCGAACCCACGTCTTTCGGGTCAGCAGCCGAGTATCATAATAAGTTAGCCACCGCAGCGACATTTTTTCCTCTCTCTTGAAGCTTCACCGCCCATCACGTTATTTATAGTGACCATACACGCGCTATTTCCTTAATTTCATCTTGTCGGCCATTTTGTACGATTACATTACTAGTTGTCTGATGATGTGCTGTCTAATCGGTCCGTTTACATTGCTTCCCACGTCAATGTCGTTACATAGTCCTGAGTTAAGTCGAGGTCTGTCTAGACTTTGGTTGCAAACACCACGTTTTCTTTACCAAAAAAACAGGAAGAAACAGTTGCCTATGCATCTCATTCTCAGCTTTTTTTTTTCATATTGAACAGTTATTTGGGACATTTGATATTGCATTCGGTTTTCAAAGCCCGTTTTTTCTTATTTTCTGTTTTGATTCATATTCGAAAATTTCAGTGTTTGCACGCATCTAGTACATCCATATGAAACATCAGCTGCTGGCAGCTTTTCCAAATATATCGTGCATTATTTTACCAATGAACGATACCTAAATCTGGCTTCTCTCATATATGCTTTCTACTCTCTACGTCTGGCTATATGTATTTTCTTCTTATTTTCGCCATTTCTTCCTATCTCTGCCGACATCTAAATTACCCACAGCTGCATATGTGGTGCACGATTGTCAAGTGGCCGCTGCACCTCATTTCAAACAGAGAGTACAGCCGCAAAAATTACAGTAAGGGTAATATTTTCTGCCTTTGAACATAGCGCGTATTGGCGCAGTACACACAAAGAGTGCACACAAAGGAATCTCCTGAATATTTTGCTTTCTTACAAGACACACATGCCAATCTCCTGTTCATGCTTTGTAGTTTTCGTATTTTACAGGTTTTCACCCGTTGCGGTGTTCCTCCCAGAAATGAAGTCTTAGTAATCTTTCCGTACTACCGAGAGGCTCAACAGAATAAGAGCTCGGAGATGTGAAATGAACAACGTATTTGTTCTCCCGAGCAGAAAATATGCTACTTAGATGAAGCCATATCAGATCTTCTATCATATCGGAATGAAGAAGTTTTGTGCTTAAGAAATTTATTTTCGGCGGCGTATTAGTTAAAGACATAACATTTCTTTAGCACTTCCTTGGCGACAAAAAATGAAGACTTTTGCCAAGATATTTCAAGGAACTTCGGAGAGTACGCGAACGCCCGTTTTAGTAAGCAATAATCATTAAACAAGCAGCTTCTCCGTAACATGGTGAATACTTACACTTCTTTTCTGCGGAAAAAGGAAAAGCGTTATCTGCTTGTGGTCAGACAGCAAAAGCTAATCCGAAAAACACATCACATTGGCGCCGTGATATAGATCATCGAATGCGGAAAAACAACGTGCAGGTATCTACAGTGTGAAAGAGGACATGGTAAGAGCATAGCGCTCGTACCAGATTGCGCTGTCTTGCGAAGGTGTGAACATCATGCTTGTGTTTGCGACTTCTTTCTTTTAGGTTTTTGGTTTCATCGATGTAGCTTGAGTCGCCGTCGGTTAAGTGTGGTCGCATGAGTCGCAAGAGCCCGTGGCATTGTCTACAAAATTGCTGGAGCCGACTTGGCAAGAACACACAATCTGTTTCTTTCGATCGCAATAGTACATGTCTGGTTTTATAGAAAATAGCTTCTGTGTTTCAGGAGGAATGCTAGAATTAATCTTATCTGAATGCTGTAGTTAAATTCCTCGCTTAAAGCAGCACGCCGAAGAAAGGTCCGGTCATAAATAATTGAAAGTATATCTACCTCTTCCGAACGCCAAGCCAATTAGGCAGGAACCGAGGAGGGCAAAGAAAGCGGGGCTGATCTTCATGATCCCTGCTTAGTCGATGCACTGTAGCGATGGAACTACAATGCTCGTTGTGGCTGGAGCTGCCACTTTTATATCCGAATGCACCGAGTATAATTTTGCGAACTTGTTACTTGCGTTGACCAAGCATTTGTTAGTAGTGTCAATTAAGCAGCCACTAATGGCATCAAAATAAGCTTCTGAGTCAGCTCTTAGCCAATTCTTAGATTGGTTCGAATTGAATGTGTGCACCGCGCTTTCCAAACACTAGAGTCCATATTAGAATTCACGACTATATTGGCTCGCACTCTTTCTCAATCTAAAAAAAAAAAACATGAATGAAGCAAGACTATGTTGGCCATGTTTTTCCTGCATTTATTTTTGCCCCTCATAACTCATGTCCGGTATGTTCTCAGTATCTCACAGGAAGCGATTTGGTCTTTTATTATAAATTAATAGGGTCACATATATACACTCCAACCTACGCGAAATTAATGCAACGGCATAGCGCGAGGCGGTATTTTTGAAATGTGGAATGTGTTGACATATAAGCATCACCAAGCGCTTTTTTATGGTATTTTTTTAGAAATGAGCGCGTGGCAGATAGCTCTTCTGATTAATTTTAACAATTGTTAAAACAGGCGTTTTTGCCATTGAGAATGCGAAAAAAAAACAATTTCGGACAAGCATTTTTTAATAACTCTAGATATTGCCTATCGGCAGTGCTGCCTTCGTTAAGGGAGACAGTTATCGGCACCTTTTGGCTTCTTATATTGATAACATCGCAACAAGTAAAAGCCATATGTGTTAAACAGTGAATTAGGCCCCATGTGATGCCCACATTTCTCACTGTACTGTAACTCTTGGTTCCTTAAGAAGCGATAGATAACAATATTGTGCGGCCAGTGGGGAGTGAATGCAATGCACTTATAGGCGCAAGCCTGGCCTGATTGTTCACATCGGGACTTTGGGAGAAAAATGTTGCGAGATTCTCTAAAAAGTTTTGAGAAGATTCTTAGAGTACTTTTTATTCTTTGTTTTCTTTAATTTGTTTTATATAGAGCGCTGGGTTTAAAAAGCGTCCCCTTTGCATGTTTCCCTACTTTTGGAAAGTTAGGTTTACTGAGGGTTAGGGTCCAAAGGCGACTCAGACTATGAGGGACGCCGTAGTGGAGGACTCCGGGAATTTCGACCACCTGGGGTTCTTTAACGTGCACTGAAATCGCACAGTAAACGGGCCTCTAGAGGTTCGCCTCCATCGAAATTCGTCCACCGCGGCCGGGATCGAACCCATGTCTTTCGGGTCAGCAGCCGAGAAGCCATAACCACTGAGCCACCGCGGCGGGATTATTTTACCTAAGTGAACATCCACATCTTTGCACATACAGAGGGCAAAACACATGCCTAGAACAACCAAACTGTATTTTCCGGAGCTCCCAAAGCCGCTGCGACTAAGGAGGCAAAAATGACGACGAAATTCTATCAGTTTGACTGCACATGTTTACATTCAGACCATTTTTAACCAAATCTCATTGCTAGTTGCCGCGTGGTATGCCCGAAACAGGATCAGAGCGTGTTCCAGACATGCGTTTTGACCTCTGTACCTACGAAAAGGCTAGCTTGAGCTCGGCCAACTTACAGCCATTTTGCATTTTACTCTACATTCAAACGAAGGTAAATTTCGGTAAATTAATTTGACCCGCAGGCCCTTGCCAAGACCATGATGTCGGCTACTTTGCCCTCAGTCATGAAAGCGACCCCTCAGTGACAGAGTACTGCAGATATATGTGTATATGTATTTGCGCGGTGGCAACGTATTTCGTGGCAGAGGCAGGCAAGCCAGGTGTCTCATCCTCATTGTGTTATTCATGTTGCCAAGCAACATGCACAGATACCATTTCATCGTCTACTGAAAAGCGCCTGTTTTCAACTTATGTCTAGAATGTTTTTTTAGTTTATTTGTACACCAAGACTACATTGGAAAGACACTCCGTGTGCACTGCACTGATTCCAAAGATGCAGCTTGTTCGCTGCGAAACAGCATGAACGAAATCAATTTTACCACCACAAACTTTCACGTAGTGTACTGACCTATTGAACAAAAAGTATATTACAACCCGATGGTCGTTTTGTGCGAATAAAAAACTTGCATCCTGAAACGAAAATGAGTGAATGCATGGCTTCAATAATAAAAAGCACTTTAAAGATTTGCAAACAAAGACAGGTGTCAATGCTACTGCTCATTTCCACTCTGCCTAGACGAAAGCTTCAGGAAGTAAGCAGGTTTATGTTGGTGTGCGCAACTCGGATAAAACTGCATACTTTTCACGACGACAACAATGCGATGGAGAAGGTAAAATTAGCCGGAATAGAGAAAAACGCCTTGCTTCTAGATAGTCCTATGTTAAATAAGCCATTTGTCCAGGGTTATCTTCGGATGTTCTCAGTACGTGTAAGCTCAGCCGTCCACGTGCGTGCTTCGTCCCGGAAGTGTGCGTTATATTTTTAAGCGTGAAATCACGCCTTATTTTGTATCTATATTTAGGCATTTGTTCAAATAGAGTACGGCATTCTCCTCTGGTTTGGAACCAAGCTGCCAAGTCCTTCGTCGAGATGTCCGCCAGTACAAGAGTCAGAATACTTTTGATTCTAAAGTTAGACTAGAAATTCTCGCCTTTGAAGAATATTTCCCTTGATAGTAGCCTGGCGGGGCTATAAGTGTTCGGTCTCAGCGCTGTTAGCAGCCTTCAGCAATACTTTGTTTTGCACTCCAAGAAAAGGTAAGAATTTTGCTCAAGTTATCATGCAATGTATCACACTAGAGGTCGAGACGAGGTAGCAGATGAGGTAGCAGGAAATACCATACGAATGCATGTTCGTGTAATGTTTTGTGTAGGCGAATGCGCACGTCATCGCAGTAAGTGAGAGAGTGAGTAAACATTTATTGAATAGGATGGTAGCTTTAATGCATGTGAGTGCACCCTCAGTGCAGGGCTCTGGAAGCTTCTGCGAAGGAACAATGAGAAGACGATGAGAAGGAGCGCTTCCTGGTCGTCGAGGCGGGCGCTGGTCAGCGGCACTTCCCACAGCTCCAGAGCCGCATTACGCGGCTTTACATGGTGGGATTTTCAGGGACATGACCCTTTGATATGTGTTAGCTTTGGAGTGTCGCCGCACCATGGACATTTGTCTTGCAATGTTATAAGTAGTGTAGGTTGGGACAGGTATTTGAAGACTCCGTAGGAGGCTGGAGTCCACAGAGGAGACGGAGGGATGAGAGAGAGGGTAGAGGCGTGACGAGAATGCTGATTCTTTACTGTTTCCAATATCAGAACTACAATGAGATCCCAGCGATACCAGAAGGGTATTTGATTTAATTTACTTCAAGAAACAAGAACATACGAAGTCGGAGGGGAAAAAATGTGGAAAAATTGTAGAGAACGCTTAAACTCCGCCTTAAGGGTAAGACGCGATAGATTTAATGGGTTAATGTGCATATGTGGAGAATTGGTCTTTTTTTACCTAACATGCATACACCTCTGGGACTCCTCGTATACCTCTTCTGGTGCATTGCTTCAGCGGTTAAGGATGCGCCGTTGCCCTTGCTGGCATTGTTGTCAAGCATGCCCACATTCACAGCGCGGAAAATTCGTTTTTTCCTGAGAGCCACAATGGCACCTAAGTTTCTCTACAAAACTAAAATGATTATGAGAAATGCTAACGCATGTCAACCGTAACAGTGGTGCCTGTTTCGTGTGGTAAGTGGATTAATATGCTAGCGGCTTATAACGCGGAAGAAATAAAACACAAGTTTGAGCCGTAGCCCTGCTTTGTGCCCAGTTCCGCACAGTGCGTTCCGCTAGCCATCATTACCGTGTTTACTCAGTCGAGGTCTGTAAAATGATTAACAACAACTGTTTGTCTTCGCGCTCGCCGCCTTGCAGTTTCTCAGTCGTGAAAATTCATTGAATTTTTACCGAACAAAAAAAAACTTCTTCGATTGGATGTTCTCTTATAATGGGCACTTCCTCTCGACTACAGGGAGAGGGGAGTAGCGGGGCGTCAATGCGCAGGCGCAGTACAACAACGCTCCTCCGGTAATTCTCCTACGCCGGCGCAGTCGCAGCCCGCAATAACCCTACCTTCCTAACGAATAAAACTAAACCTATTGTAAACCTATTTTAAGCGTTTTTAATAATTAGCGCCAGAAACCCAACACGTAACTCGAGACACGCTAGGAAGTGAGCCAAAATATCTTCATAGTTTCGCATTCGGCTACTATTTCGATGAAGTTTCGCATTTCGCACTATTTTGATCAAGTTCCGCCTTTCCTTATCATTTCGAAACAAATTTATTTATCCTTATTAGGGCGCAGATCAGAGTTGACACTTATAATTAGATTACTTAATCCGCTCGCTGACATCAAGATATTCGCGTGAGCGATGAACAAATTCGCACATATAAGAGCAGTCGCACGCTTTGAGAACTAGCGCACGTGGAAGTACTCCATTTCAGCTGCGCCAGCGTTCTACAAGGGTGTTAGAACAAAAATTATTTTGAAGGCTATCAGTTCGAAAACCATACATCAAAAAGATTAAACAATTTTACTGCCTTGAGAAAAAAGTCCAGTCGCTCTGCAGTATTTGTTTACCTCTAATTTTGCATTTCAAGTAATCGCAAATAGACACTCAGCAAAAAATTATTTATTCGTAATTTTCCTATGAGCGTTTTCGCTGATTTCTAGTTGATAAATTTCTGCAAAGAGAGAAAACAAGCATTTTATGCGGCAATAGTGGCAGGGCAAATCCCATTACAGTAGAACAGTGTTGGTTTCGCTCTTATGGAACAGACGGTTCGGAGAGGGCGCGCCTGATCCTTATGTAGTCTGAGCTCACTAGTGCACTAATGTATCGATATCATAGTACACGCCTTCAGATGGTGCCGTTGAAGGTCAGTGATCAAAGCATCGATCCTGCTCTTCCTTAAAATAAAGAACATGTTTGTAATGAGTAACTTTCTTTTTATATTACGTCAGTTTTATACACGGTAGTTTTAGGGTGACATTCTTCATATCAGCAACACAGTTCGAACAGACCGACTTTAAACCGGAGTGGCGCTCCCTCTGGTGATGCGCTCTTCCTTATGGCTATCTGAGATGTTTTTCGTGGCGTTCCCCGAAAGGTTTTGTAAATAGTTCGTGCAAATTGAACATAATTTCAGCGTAATAGATGCCATGTTTAAGAAATGCTTCTATGGCGTAGTGGTATTCAGAACTGCTTTTAAACGCGTAGGATAGCAGCCTGAACCACACTTTTGTTTGAACACCTTGAACCAATTCTCTTCTTTTCTAGAATTTACACCAGCGCTGACCAGCATCAAGGTGGCGCAGATGGGGCTTGGACAGACAAATATCAGCGAAATAGTTTTATTACTTGCACATTAAATGTCTAGAAAAGTGTTCTCTCCTGTGCTGTTGCAGGTGAGCGCTAGCCGCGTTCTTATTTTTAATGGTGGATTGGACAGAACACACGTTTACTGAAGTATTAAAACGTGTACTTCGACAACAATATTGGAAACTATAGTGCACCCTGCGGCCGGAAATATATGCTTTGCGTGGACATTGCGATGAAGCACGTGCAGGCGCTGATTACGGCGGGAAATGAAATGAACTATTCAATGACGTTGATGGCATGAGTCATGTGGGAACATGACTACAAAGAGTGATAAAGAGGGAAGGCTCTCAAGCCTTCGCTCTCAGGTAGTAAAACAGTGCAGTTGCCTTTGGTACCGCAGCCTTCATTCAAGCGGTGATTCTTGGTTGATGAAGTCAACTGCAACCCGAAGCCGCAAGAACTGGATATAGCGCGTCAGTCGCCAAAGAATGGGGGGGGGGGGGGGGGGGGGGGGAGCTCACATACTGGATATCCCTGAATGATGTGGTTGTGGTGTTCGTGGATGAAGCTGGACTGAAACCCATACTACTCGCACTCTACTTACCATTTTTCAGCCTTCGTAACTCTTGCAGTCAGGGCTTACGTGGTACAACCTGCAGCGCGCCCTTCGAAGAATTCATCTATGACGTGAAAGCTCAGGGAAGCCAGAGGAGGGCAGGTTATCTTCCAGAACATGAAAAGGTTGCAATTGAATATATATTGTCAATTGTAGTAACGGAAACGAAAACAAATAGCTTGCAATTCTTGAAGCCACGATCTGTGCTCACATGATGGGCTCCTTGTCTCCAGCGGTGATGTCAAGGAGAGGGGCTGATCATGCGCCGGTAGTCTCATCACGTAGGAAACAGACTTTGTTGTGAAGCACTCTACACATAAAGTGAAGGTGCCAGTAGCACATTGTCCTCTAAACGGCTATGAGTGTCACAATAAAATGCGTGGAGAAACACGCATAACTCGCGCTAAATCTAAAGCAGTAGTTCACAAAGCGACAATAAAACAGTCTAAATGAACACCACCATACAGAATCCTGCACACAACTTAGGGATTCTTGACAGGACATTCAGTGCGCCGCCAATAGACGCACGCCAGGCGCGGGCAACACTGCCTGATGCTGCTTAGCAATCTTGACCCTTGAAGCTCATGCAGATGCCTTCCAATGTACTACTCCTTGGGACGCATCTGCTTCTGTGGTCGTCGAGATGAACGTTGAACACCAGCCAAGACATTCGGTCGCGGAAGGTGACTTGGCGAGAGGTCAAGGCGAAGAGCTGCGTATAAGGGCGCAGTCAGCCAGCATGGTCATATCCAAGATCGTCATTCAATAATTCATTAAAACACACAGCGGTCGCCTATGGCCGCTCTTTGGTATTGTATCAAAACCTTACGTCGACACTATAGGGAACATTCACGTCTCCACAGCTTCCGAAGATAAACTTGCTCCACGGATTTATTCAAGGAACATTCATGGCCTGAAAAAGGACTTGGGCGAGCGAAGGAAAACACTGAACTCGGATGTGTACTTCTTGAGAGCACAAGTGCTTATAAGTAACAGGAGAAATGTAAGAGCGCGTGACAACTGAGGTCATTTCTCGTTTACGACATGCGCGCGTATTAAACTTAATGGGGATACATCTTGTGAGGGTGTTCCTTTTTTCCGCATTTCTCCTATAAATCTATATTCGCGCCAAAAACTAGCGTTTAGTTGAAGCTCGCATTCGTGTACTACGTATTGTCTCCTCCTTCAGTGCCTTTGTTTGCTATAGATGTTCGCACGACTAACCGTATAACAGGAACTCGCGCTTTGCTCTTTCGTATTGAAAGCCTTTCTTGAATTTAACTTTTTGTTCTCCCAATCCTGCATCAGCACAACTTCGTTCTTTGTACATGGAAATACTAGACATATAAAAACAATAGAGCGATGTGTGAGGAATTCGTCCATAGGACAAGCGTTACACCGGAAGGCTATATTGGGCATGCTACTCTGGATAGGAGATAATTGCCTACAATTCAAGTTGTCTACCTAACTGACATCATAAGACGAGTCCAGAAGGGTATAAGCATATTATTCTCTCTAACTGCTTGAAGGTTGGTTTGCCTATCTTCTTTTCCACTTTTTCCACTGCGTTCAGTCCTCGCGGTTTCGGGCACACATTTACGGTTTCAAGGAATATCTCCGGAGCTGTTTACGGTGCGTTTACATTTACGCCGAATATATGGGAGCTCATGGCAGTGGAGTTAAAGAGGCGGGATAAGTATGCTAGGACGTCTATATCACTGCGCTCATTCTAAACCCACAGAGAAAAAACCGACCTGCCGAAGGGGCATACTAGTCCAAAGGTGGAGGTGAAAGTGCTTTAATATTTTTATTTCGTTAGCTGCTAACACCGGCAACAAGGCGGAGAAACTAACATCGGTAACCGGAATATCACAGAGCGAAGCTTGGAGGATGCTAAGTTTCCAGCTGGAATATACTCGGGGACAGCCTTTTTCGGCAATGCAGCAGAGGCTAGGCAGGAAAGGGAAAGAGACAAGCCTTTGACATCAGGGCCGTGAGGGGGGGGGGGGGGGTGCGCACTTTACGGTGTTCGGGCTAGGGATGCACACGGGTGGAAGGGGAAATCAAGGAGATGGTTCCGGGTTGTTCGGCCTGAGCAGTTCACTCCCCTCGTCGCAGGGGCAAATGCTGTTTCCTTTCCTTTCCCGCATTGTACTTGATATATACCCCAAACAAACCTATCTCCGAGTATAGCAAGAAGTGAAGCAGGCGGGAAGGCTAAGAACCTTGCTTGAAGCGTGGTTTTTCGATACGAAAAGAACCAATCAGGATATTGAGAAGATTTCAGTTAAAAGCGCTTGAGAAAAACTTCCTCCAATATTTCTTCCCAGGAAACACTTCATTTCTGCCTCTTTGTGCAGGTATGGACGATTCCCTCTGAGAAAATACATATCTATCGACGAGAAAAATGTATTTAAAAATCTTATTTCGACTCAAGTCAAACTCTTGACGACTTCACCAGGGCGACAAGCTGTTGCCGTTTTGAACTAAATGGTGGTTCATTGTAAGCACTAGTGTTACTGCCCATAAATAATTGTCAACGAACGCATTTTACTAGCCAAACAGTAAGGTGAAGTCGGCACCTTTATTTCGTTTTTAGCTCTTTTCTAGCTTATAACGGCTTAAAACATTGAACCTAACGACATAGGCTGACCTCTATTCGTCCTCAGTGCGGCTTTGAAGTGCATTAAATACTTCGGGCGTGTGCAATCATAACCATAAGTGCAATCACTGCTTTTGAAACGTGCTATCTAACCTCATCTAATGTTTCTTATTTTAGGTCTTTTTATGTCCGCATTTCAGTTTTATGAAAAATATAATTAGATGCTTTCAATGAGCGTGATTGAAGTTACTTTCACTTTTGAATCTTCTTATTACTAGCATAATGCATTTTAAGTTTTGGTCTCTGCGCGTTGTGGTGCACTAGGTAGAAAGGCACAATTCGGCAGCATCATTATTGAAACTGAACGGGCACCACACCGTAAGAGACTTCCAGCTGAGGTTAGGGAGACACTGAAAAATTAGCCGAGGCTCAAACCCGCGCTATCGTGACCAGGTGCGTCTACAGACGCGCACCTGTGCACTGGCGGATCTGATTATTCGCAGGGCGCTCGTATGAGGTGAACGGAGGGAAAATATACATCTGTTCTTGTCTGTTCACCTCCAAACATGGCGAGAGCTCTGAGAGTTTTCACCACTGCATGACGACGTAACAGACTACGGCACATTGATTGACGGCATGGTAAATTTTCGTTCAAATTCCCCATTCAAGTCCTACGTGGTGACTTATCTTCTAAAAGGCCGACGAGAACGCTTACAGCAACCCAGACAACTTAGCGCCCTTAGGACCAATGCAGCATGTTTAATTAATGGCCACCAAAATCAAAGTGCGCATATAACAGCCAGCAATTGGCCCTTTTCGGTAATTGAAGTCGGCCTGACTCACGGGTGCACACTAGGTGGCGAATTATTGCACTAATTCCTAACTGTGTACAAATAGGAATTATTGAAATCAGGCTAGAAGGAATACTTTTACCTGTAAATTCATGAACTGTTCAGAGAAGAAATCGCTAAGCTTCAAAGTTCCAGCGCGGAGCATGTGTGTTCATACTGCATACACTGGCTCTCAATGCACTTACCATGGAGTCAAATGTGCCCTCGGTCTCGGATAAGAAGGCGACCTTCTTCGTATCTTTCAGGAACCCACAGACGCCATGAATTTTTTTCCCTCTCGAATCGCCGCCTTCTACGTATTCAGCAGGTCTTTTTGTGCATATCTGAAAACCAGAAAAAAAAGCTCGCTCAGGAAAACTGTGCAATATCATTCACTCTGTGGTTACTCTGCGCCAGAGTGCTAGGATGAGCAGTGTAGGGCTCTCAATTACTGCGTAGAAAAAAAATCTCTGTACTTGGTGCCACCGATTAGAGAGACCACAGCTTCAGTCTGTGGAGGAAAACCATGTCTTTCACAGAAAGCGCCAAGCAGTGTGCGGGTTGGGACGAAGAAACGCAACTCATTGGAGCGCTGCCTGCTTACGCAGTGCGTTAACCTTTGTGGAGTGCACGTTACTTGGTTTGGTCCCGCTTGCCTACTAATTCCCTTTGGTTAAGAACTCGCATAATCATCTGCTCAACTATTAGTGTTAAGCAGAGACAAAACACCGCCACCGCAGAATTTTAGCTGATGGATAAATTTTAGAATGTGTCAGTTAACATACCGCAGGACACTCGCACAAAGCACGAAGAAGACTGTACAGAATTTTTAACGTCTAAACGTTCTCCCTCCTTTCAAAGCAATGCGTCCCCGGAATGAGGAGGCAGAGAGGTCTAATGTGCGCCAATGGTAATTTAAGCCGATGGAAAACAGATACCTAAGTATCTGGGCAAAGTGAGTGCTTGATTACAGAGGACTGGAAGACTGACAACCAGACAACCACTATACGAGGCCATCGTGATAAATCAGCACAGCTTTTCAACACTGAAGTTCTTGACAGCAGAGGATGCAGTGAAGAGTGACTAAATATCAATGAAATTTAATGAACTTTTTTAGAAGACTGCAATAGACCTTTTGCAAAACTCTGGAAGTCAGCTTCTCTGCATAGTTTTGGGCAAAACAGCCTTTTGTGCGGGCTGAAACGAGCACAGGGTATTAACTAGGTCGCGTCCCCAAGGCATTTCTGTAGCAAACTGTTTTGACTAAAGAAAAAAGAACAAAAAGAGAGAAAGAAACAAAGGAGAAAGGAAAAAAGGAAGAGAAAAGAGAGAAAGAGAGAAGGAAAGAACTAAAGAAAGAGAGAGCGAAAGAGAGAAGGAAAGAACTAAAGAAAGAGCGAAAGAGTGAAGGAAAGAAGGAAGTGAGAAAGAAAAGAAGAAAGAAAGGAAGAAAGAAGGAAGGAAGGAAGGAAGGAAGGAAGGAAGGAAGGAAGGAAGGAAGGAAGGAAGGAAGGAAGGAAGGAAGGAAGGAAGGAAGGATGGAAGGAAGGATGGGAGGAAAAAGAGAAAGAAAAAGAGAAAGAAAAAGCGAAAGAAAAAGAGAAAAAGAATAAAGAGCGAAAGAAAGGGAGAAAGAAAGAAACAAAGAAAGGAAGGAAAAGAGAAAGGAAGGAAGCCAAGAAGCAAGGACGGAAGGAAGCAAGGAAGCAAGGAAGCAAGGAAGGAAGCAAGGAAGGAAGGAAGGAAGGAAGGAATGAAGGAAGGAAGGAAAAAGAGAAAGAAAAAGAGAAAGAAAAAGGGAAAGAAAAAGGGAAAGAAAAAGAGGAAGAAAAAGAGAAAAAGAATGAAGAGCGAAAGAAAGGGAGAAATAAAGAAAGAAAGGAAGGAAAAGAGAAAGGAAGGAAGCCAAGAAGCAAGGAAGGAAGGAAGCAAGGAAAGAAGGAAGGAAGCAAGGAAGCAAGGAAGCAAGGAAGGAAGCAAGGAAGCAAGGAAGCAAGGAAGGAAGAAAGGAAGGAAGGAGAGAAAATTCTGTTTAAAAGCGTACAAGGGAACGATTGAGCTCATATTAAAATCATGGTACGACCATTAAGTTTTCTGCTTTGTGATTCCTGCGACCGTTTCGTTTCAAATGCGACTCTCTCGGTGATAATTCGGCAGTGTCTCGGGAGTCAAGCACTAAGAATGAGGGGAAGCGACTTACCGCGTCGAGGCTGGTCAAGCTGATGCGCTTGCACCTTAGGTAAGGGATGGCCTTTGCACTGGAGGGGGCCGAGTACATCTCGTAGGCGAGCACGCCCATTTCGTAGGATAGGCCCACAATCGCATGCTCGTTGGCGTACACGGTGCTTGGATTCACCAGCTCCGCATGCTGAATCTGCGGAGTTGACCGAAGGGGTGCAGTCACGGCAGCGTATGGCAGGCTGACACACATCCCAGTACACTTCATTTTGTTTTTGTTTTTAATTTGTTTTATACTTGCTGACGTTCAAGGAGCGCTAACCTAACATGGAAAAGTTGAGAATCAGCTACCTGTATAAGGGAGAAGGAGAAGAATGTACCCAAGCAACACATTTTATCGCCCCAGTGTTGCGAATGGATGGTTTCATTCTGGGCTCTTGTTGGACCGGCATTTGCCCATCCATTTCCAATACTGGGCTGGTTACCTGTGCTGATTTGGTAACAAGAGAATGATGGGCTCTTTGGTGCAGTCGCAAATATCGTACTCTAAGAGGCTGACGGTAAAATGTGAAACTTGGTTCATTGGTAAAAAAAAAAACGATTATTTGCTCTCTTATCATGTGACTGATTCTCATGCGTCGCATGATTTTGTTGGGTTCTCATATCATTAGATGCAGGCGAGGACCCACGAGATCACACTGGCGGGAGGGGGGGGGGGGATGGAAGGAGGCGCGCGGCAGATATGCAGCGAAGTGGCAGTAGCTGATGCTGGTAAGAACCACAAGTCGACAGTCACCTCTCCTGCCGTGCATTCTTCTCTGCGTCTTGTCATTTCTCACGGCATTTGAACGCGGGCATCTAGAAAGGCTCACGGTTCATGCTGATCGTGATTATCATGGGAAGGTTGGGTTTTTACGCAGCACTCTACAAATTGCACCAGCGCAAGCTTAATGACTACAAGAAGTATTAAGATTTATCGCGAAGATTAGGTTAGGCCCGTTTCATGGCGAGTCCTATACCATGTCCACATATTGTGGGAATACGGGACATTCGACTGGCATTCATTCCCTGGAAGGTGGGACAACCTTAATATAACCCACCAGTTTCGGGAACCTCTTCTCGGGCGACTTGTCCGGGGCGTCTACGGCGATCGGAGGCGCCGCAAAGCAGGTGACCTCTTTCTCTATGGAGTTCACCGAGGAGATGGCTATCACCGTGTCCGCCTTGTACGTACTGCGCAGAAAACGATCAGCTTGATTTTTTTCTTGTTCCTGCTTCTGCCCTTCTGCAGCTTTCTTTTGCAGCTGATATCACCTGATATCACGACTCAGCGTTCTGAAAAGTGATTTATGAATCGCAATATCGTTTCCTCCCAAGTTAAGAGAAATAACACTCATGAGGGGTCGAAATTAATTGGTGTGCGGTTAGTTTGGTGGTTTATGGGATTTCCTATCAAGGAACTCGCGTCCGAGAACTGTGAGAACTTCCGAGAACTTCGGACCCTTGAGCGTGCAGGGAAATCGCATAGCACGCGCACGCCAACCCTTGACCTTCTGACCATTTGGTCATCTGACTAACACCAGAACTATTTAGGCAGAGGGGATTGAGCAACTTGTATATCCGCCAAGATTTCAACCCTTAAATTGTCTTCGATGCTACTAAAACGTTTTTTTTAAACATAATTCAACAACAAGAACCAAATATTTCCTCGAGCGTTTCAAACTGTTTAGTGCGTGCTGGCATAGGCACAATATGAGACCCCCCCGCTACATTTCCGAAGTAGAGAGGAAAAGAATATTACCCAGTCAGCTACAATGCCGGCTTAAGTGTTTTGTTTGCCGTGCTACGCGCGCTTCCAAGTGCTTAAAACGCTTTCACAACTATTTACGTGCGCGTGCATCTTCGTGGCCTTCTATTTTTTTCTTCCCACCAGTTTTTCCTCCTTCTCTCACTAGATCGCACACTTTTGTGATGACCTGAATCGGCTATAGACAATAACAACTTGACCTGACGTTCTATATAGAAGAATATGTTCCAGAACAAGCTGACAAAGTGATTTAAAAACGTTAGCAGTATTATCCCCTCTCGGTGAAAAAGCTGTGGTCTATGTGTCGGACACCTTTCAACCTCCGACGTCCAGAAGGCCTTCACGCAATTACCCACGTCCACTATACAGTCTCCTCCACCTGTCAGGAGCCCAAGCAGTAGCAGAACGAAAAGGCGAAGGAATGTAAATCAATACATGATGGGAAGACGATAGAATTTGAAAGCCAAATCTAAAGGCGAAGCGGAGTTTTAAATCGATGGTGTTAAAGCTGATTTCTCTCATCACGTTGTGTGATCGCCCACCGCATTTTATTAAATTAAACTTGTTTCCATGGCTGCAGCACCTGCGATTCTTCTCTCCAGTATATTCGACAGCTTTCATATAGCTAGATCGAAGCAGTCAACAGCGTTCCACGCTCACTGGCTAGAGAGCTGAATTATGATATTGCTACGGGTCGACTCAGAGACGATGAGGCAGACGAAGTGAGAGGGCGCTTGGCGCGTGCTCGGGCTCTGAATCCTGTGCAGTGGCCTGTGTCTTGACGTCCGGTGCGCCCTGTGCTTGTGTTCTGTTCAGTGTGAGTGCACCAGTGTTCTGCGGGCTGTGAACGCCTCCTGCCACGTAACAATATCAACGTCGGACATACTCGACCACCATCTTGACGACGTCCTTTAAAGTGTTGAAGGCGCTCGGGAAAGAATAATCAAATAGTCCCATGGCGATGATGGTCTTTCGGTGGTAGTCGTTACCCTGAATAGTCTTCATCATCTGCAAGAGGAAAACATGGTCGGTGGCCAAGAGTTTGAGCAACACTGAAAGCAAGGACCACAAACGGTCTTGTTGAAGAGAGTCAGTATAATTTTTGACGATAGGTTTTGCAGAGTAAGTTGGAAGTAATTCGCAACTGGTCCACAATATAATTTCATTACTTTATCTTAACGGGAAAAAAATTAAGACTTGTGTCTCTATTTGAAACACCCTATTTGACGCAAACTTCTTGAGTGGCGCAAATACTTTAGTAATTACCACACGCCGCCCACTCTTTCGCTCGCGCAAATTCCGCGTTAATCTTCTGCGATAACATATTTGTTTTTATCATCATCATTACCTTCATCTGCGAGAAAAATCAAGCCACAGTGTGTTTTGTAAAAATATTTCACTGCATGAAAAAAAAAGTGATAGCCCAAGCCAGAATTCCTGGGCACGCCTTACAACTTCGCAACGATGGTATTTACCCTGTGGTCTGGGAAAGTTTAATTTCTGCACACAAAACGGCACTGCCAGCCACGGCTTGGAATGTTGCCGAAACTACTGGCTCCGTGAAAACAACGCTAAATGCTTCCAGAAATAATTTGAAATGTCCCGTGAGGAATTCTAGACGCCAAGCTGCAAAGAGCTCTTCACCTTTTTACGATCATTGTCTACCCCTGAACAGTACCCTGAACAGTACTTCGAAAGATAAAGTGGAGCTCTTACCGCTTACTGTTCTAAAAAAATTCAGGGGGCACTTTGGCTCATTGTCTATCCCTTACGTCTAAACAGTACTTTGAAAGATGAAGTGGAGCTCTTACCGCTTACTATACTAAAAAAATTGCGCCTCTCCCGTAACCGAGGGTAGAGTAAGCATGAAATGTTTACGGGCTTAACACAGGCACCATTGCTCGGCTTAAGCAGCTGTGACGGTGGCGGCATTGAAATCCAGGACGATGCAGAAGCGTACGCGGACACGACGAGACGCAGGCCTGACAAGAATGTATATGCAGCGCGTTCGAATACTCCGCGAGCGTGTATACATCTGCCTGCCAGAGGGGGAAAGGGCTTGAAGGCCAAGCGGCCGGTCTTTTACATGCGTGCGTGTGGGACCAAAGCGCCACCCTTGGGGAGAGAGCGAAAGTTTTCCGCCGAAAGCCTTTCTCGCCCTCTTTCTCTAAGCGGCCTTCTCTCAAAGCCCCTAACAGATCACGTATGACAACGAAGTGTATTGTGGCATGTATGTGCTTTTTCCACGCGTTATTAGATTCGGAAATTATAATTCCGTGCAATATCAAATGCACAGCTCGACTGATATCTTGATAAACATTGAGAAGACACTGGCAGCAGTTATTTTTTGTGACTCGTTTGGAGAGCAACCGGCGCTTGTATGCCGGTTCCGTAGGAGGGCTTAGAGAGTCTCGTTGAATCTCGTTAAGTCTCGTACGGTGCCCGGATGTTCTCGTTTCAGAGCCCGGATGAGTGGAATTCAGTGCCCGGATGAGTGGATTTCAGTGCCCGGATGATGGCTCTCGGTCTCGGCGTGACGTCACCACAATGCCGACAACGGGAGCTAAAAGCTTTTCATGCTTAAAAAATTCAAGGGACACTTTTGCTCTCTAAAGTGGTGCAAGGCGAAAGCCTTTCCTGGCGCACTCTTTGGCTTTGACTGCGAGACTGTTTGTTCTGTTTTAGTGCCTTATTTCACTACACACTTTGACTACACATTACAACTACACACTTTGACTGCCGACTTCGAGCACGACTCCCCCTCTGCTTCGATGACTTTGGTTCTATCCATGGCTCTGTCCGCAGTAATGAGGTATGTAATGTGGTCACCCATGGACGCCTTACGGCCCCTGTCGGGACGGACAACTATTTTATTAGGTGTCGTGTGCTCCAAAAGGGGCCGTCAGGCATCCGTGGGTAACCTCATTACTTCGAATCCGTGCACTCTGACGTCATAACCATTTCGACCCACCGAAAAGCGTGACACCTCTGCTGATGACCCTCTGTCGGCAACGATGAGGCATTAAAGGCTTTTTCCTCAAAAAACACGTTTCCTGCGGACCTTATTATAACTGTCTGCCGCGCCTGCGGCCGTGCTGCCCTACCCCGGAGTAAGCTACTGCGGATCGCCGACTCGAGCCCACCGCAATGCTTTGGGCACACTTCGATATTACTTTCATCAGACTTTCCGTTTGTTCTCTCTTTCTGCTGGAATGCGCCTAAACGTTTGTTTTTTTCATTATTTACGGTCGCCACCTTCAATTTCACATTTTGATAAGATGGTCTCCGACCAGACGAGGTTTCTTCACATTTTCGACTCTAAACCAGCGAGAAATAGTGGTGGAGAGGGCAGGGAATTTTTTAGGTGCCTGGTTGGATGGTTGCGAAAAGCGAGCCCCTTGAAAATAGGTGGCGGTGGTTGCTACTATGCGCCGCAATTTTTTTTACTGCTTTTTCTACTAAGTCAACCTTCAAAAGAGATATATAAGCTCATATCTTTATAAGGCAGATTGCACTTACTTTTTGGCCAAACCGACTTCTAAACCAGACGCTGTTACTTTAGGTTATTGCACCTAATTTTAGATGGTCAAACCTCTAAACATTTCTTCATCATGTACCGTTTTTTCATTCATAATTATTATTATTATTATTATTATTTATTTACCCTCAAGGCCTAGGAGGCGTTACAGAGGGGGTGGGTACAGGGGTTGAACAAAATTTCAACAAAGCAATTTGGAGAAAAAAAAAAGAAAGCACACGCGTACAGGCACTCCTGCTTGGGCAGCACTGCTGCCCGCAGTATTTGGAAATAAATAAAAACTGAAACATATGTTGCAGGGCTTAAGAAAAGAAACAAAATGCTCCAGACACAGCAAACAAGTGACAAGAAAAAACATGAAATAAGCAGGCTAGACAGTCAAAAAAAATTTTAGCGCGTTTTTGAATGCCACAGGGTCTTGAATATAGGCAATGGAGGGGGGAAGGTGGTTCCAGTCCGTTATAGTTTTTGGCAAGCAAGAGTCAGAAAACAGATTTGTACGGCAGTGTGGGGCGCGAACTTTATATGTGTGATCGACACGCGTTGATAGGTAAGTAGGTTCAGAAAAGAGTTCACTTTTAAGTAAAGGGTTATTGAAATAAATTTTATGAAACAGGCACAAACGGGAGATCTTCCTTCGAATATGCAAGTTCGGTAGACCTAGTTGTGATTTCATTAAGGAAACACTTGCAGTACGGGCATAATTAGACAGAATGAAGCGCACTGATCGATTTTGAATTGCTTCGATGTCGTCTGTTAGTGTCGAAAGAGCTGGGTCCCATATTGCGGAGGCATATTCTAGTTTCGGTCGAATTAATGTTTGATATAATATTACTTTGAGATGATTTGGTGCTTGAGAAAAGTTCCTACGCAGATAACCGAGAGTGCGATTAGCATTGCTGGTAATATATTTCACATGAACATGCCATGAAAAGTTGTTTGTTATGTAAACACCCAGATATTTGTAAGATGTGACATTTTCGAGAGCTATGGAGTTAACTCTGTAGCTGTAAGGTATAGGCAGGTTGGTACGGCGGGATATTGTCATGATTTTGCATTTACTAGCATTTAAAGTCATAAGCCAATCGTTACACCAGTGTGAGATCGCGTCAAGGTCGGACTGCAGGAGTATGTTATCATTAGCGTTTGTGATTTCACGAAAAAGAACACAGTCATCGGCATAAAGCTTTATGGATGAGGAAACACAGTCAGGAAGGTCATTAATATATATTAGGAACAATAACGGGGCCAAAACAGAGCCTTGTGGGACACCGGATTTTACAGAAGTATATGAAGTAAAATTGTTAGCTGTAACAAACTGGGAGCGATTAGAGAGGAAACACTCAATCCATTTTATGATGCAGGGGTCGATGTTCAGGATGCTTAATTTTAGAAGTAGCAGGTTATGGGGGACTTTGTCGAAGGCTTTTGCAAAATCGAGGAAAATGCAATCAATTATTGATCCATGGTCGAGAGAGGAGGCTATGCTGTTAGTAAGAGATAATAGCTGTGTTTCACACGAGTAGTGCTTGCGAAAACCGTGTTGGACAGGAGTAAAAAATGAGTTTAATTCGAGGAACGTTATGAGGTTAGAGTAAATTATATGCTCTAATAATTTGCACGGGATGCTCGTTAATGTGATTGGTCTATAATTAAGAGGGGAATGAGCATTACCGGATTTGAAAAGCGGAACCACCTTACCCACCTTCCAGTCCTGAGGCAAAATGCAGTGCTGTAGGGACTGTTCAAAAATGCTGGCCAAAATGACGGATGAATATACCTCAGTGTTCCTCAAAAATTTTGAGTTTATCTCATCAACCCCACAAGAAGACGAAATCTTCAGACCTTTTATCAATTTCATTATTCCGACTGAATCTATGACGATAGGATCCATTGGTAAGAATGTACGATTACGTAGCTTGGGTGCGAGAGCATTCGTGGCATCTGAAAATGACTTAGTAAAGATGTCATTGAGTACATTACAGCATTCGTTGCTGGGAATGACTTGGCCTTTATCGTCAGCAAGTGCTATGGCATTTTTCTTGGGCGGGTTGATAACCGACCAAAATTTTGAGGGGTTGCTTGAAAGAAGGGAAGGAAGGGTGTCATTAAGGAATGATTTCTTTGCTTGTTTAAGGGCAGCGCGATACTGCGAAAGGACGTCGTGGTATGCAAGCCAATGTAAAGGGTTGTTGGCCAGCTTGGCTCTACGGAAGAGTCTTTTTTTTTGTTAAGTAGTCTCTGCAAAGAGGTTGTGAACCAGGGGGACCGTTTCTTACTTGACAGGCTATATAATGGTACATACTTATTGGTTAATGTCATAATTTTGTTCCTGAATAGAACCCAATTTTCTTCGACTGTACGGCTGAAGAAATCTGGCATATAAGATTTCTGCCTTAATCCTATGGCACCGAAATCGGCTGCAAGAATACCGCTGCATTCAAACATATAGGCTCAATTCTTTCTCAGTTCTAACTTACTATGTCGCAGTGCCGTCTATTGCATTCGTTATAACGCTCCCTACCCCCTCCTCAACGAAGACGCCCTTACCTCGAAGACGTCCTTCATTCCTTCCACCAATTGCCTCAGCCTCGTTTGTATCGTCATGATGTTCAGCACGCCGAAGTGTTTTATGTTCTTTTGGGCGAGGGCGCTCAAGTTGCCAGCAGCGCTACGAAGTTTGTCTTGAGCTATAAATCTGTAAAAGAGGAATGATCATTATCAAGATGCACTAACATTCCACCTGTGCATTACATGAATAGCGCAACCTAGAAGGGGTCGCCACGTATGGGTCTTCACTTCTCTGTCGCCGTCACTTAGGTGTACCACATTCACTACATTACTAACAGTGCTAACCGTTTTTTGCACCTATATAAGCCGTAACGTTTCTGAAACCACATCTTCTTTCATTTGGTGAAACTTTCAAAACGCTAATAGGTTCTAAACTGCAATACGGTACCGCCAAGCAGAATTCCCAAGCGGAAATTAAATACACTAGTGCTTAAGAGACCTTGTTCTTTAACTTGGTGAGCAAAGTCCAGAATAAGCTGCTGTTCTTATCTAACACAATTTTATGCTCTTCTCGGGTGCAACAAGCATTAGGGCTAACATTTGCTTACTGCTTCTGGCATCCACCGAAAGATAATTCATTTGTGCATCTTCCACAAACTGCACCGTGATCCTACGCTACACAAAGCCCCCACTACTTCCCTCCGATACGTGTTACACAGCATCCGCCATCGTTACCCCCCCCCCCCCCCCCTCCACAACTGTGATAACCTACTCAAAGGCTAACATCAATGCTTTAATGATGAGCCTGTTTCACAATGTCAAGCCTTCGCCTACGATGATTTCTTCCTGCCTCCGCTATAATGGCCTTCGTGCAAGCTGCGAACAGGAAGTGAGAGAGAGGCAGTGAGCTTCTCGACTAAAGGCATGTCTAAAGAAATGGACAGGGTTTTTCATCGCTTTTTTCACCGCCAGCAGGCGCTCTTGGATCCGCATTCGCAAGGCATACCGTTGAGTGGCGCTGGCCAAGATAAATGTAAAGTTGTAGTGCAGCTTGCATGGAAGTCTATTCGGTGAATAAAATGGCAAAGGAAAAGGAAATGAGGTCGTACTATGAGCGTCATATCAAAAGAAAAAAATATTCCAACTTCTTGTAGTTAAGTGCCAAGCCCTAAACAAGGTGAAAGAGAGTCAGCAGTGAGTCAGTACTCACTGCGCCTTTTTCCTTCATGCTCGCCTCGTATAGTGCGCTGAATTTCTGAGAGTTCACGTATCAAAAGAACCAGCTATTAGTCTTAAGGCGGCCGTCCTGCTGCGGTTGAGCGAATGCTCCATTCTAGGCTTCGTTCTCCCGAGCATTCTACGTGTTTTTCTAGTTCAAACAGCACAATGTAGGCTTCATTAGCTTAATGTAAAGTATGTTAATTGATGCACACCACTCTGATGTAGTTGTACCAATTCCGCAGGAGATGTTTTTGCAATGACGAAGTCGGTAGTTCCGTTGATATGTTCTACCCAGAGAACAATTCTGAAAAAGCTTCTTCACTTATGGCAGGTTCGTTTGGCTACATATATAATAGACGTTTTTCTAGTATAATATAGCCGCGTCTGCAACAATAGCCGCTCGGCGGCTGTTCGGCACGCAGCTCGTGCGCCCCGGTGTTCGCTGCTGAAGAAGACGAAACTGGACGTTCCATCCTGGCCGTCGCGGTGTGCGTTCGCATCTTCTCGGTGTTGGCATTCCTCTGCCGTCTAGACGCGGCGCTACCTGTACCAACTGCTACGTGACGCTGGTGGAGGTGCTGGGTATGGGACGTCGAGCCCGCATCGGAATGTGCGTTCGTTTAATTCGTTCGTTTAATGGAATGCGTGCGTTCGTTTAATGGAATGGTCTCGGAATGTGCGTTCGTTTAATTATCCGTGATCGGTAGGCTTTCAAATATAGCAAAAGGTGGCTTTTGAGCCATGAACATCTCCTGTGTATTGGGGTCCACAGAATCAATATTCTTACTACTTGCGGCGGAAAATTTACTAGCGCCTTGTTCAAGTGTATTCTGCTTATCTTCAATAGTTCCTTCTTAATTTTTTTTTCGGGGGGGGGGGGGGGGGATTTGAAGATCTTGAAGAATTCACTTAAAGATCGTGAGGACAATAGTCACTTTCGTTGAGGTTGAAAAAAGCTGCAAGACGCGATTTCACCAACGTACTTTAGTACATCTATGAGAGCTTTTGTTGCACAAGCAACACTCCGACAGCCAAAGGGAGACCTCTGGTGGCCGCCGTCGCGTCGTAGCTACGCTGACCTTGAGCCGCCTCCGCGCTGTTGCCGCGCGCTGTTGCCCAGCAACGCGACAGCGCGCGCTCTCTCCGCCCCCTGTCCGTCGCCTAGCAGTGTGATAGAGGGCGCTAGCTCCTCCCCCTCGCCACCGCTCGCTCCGGGAGAAGAGGTGACGCCTCTTCGGCTCGGCTGTTCAGTCTCGCTATGGATAAAGCTAAGGAGAGAGCAAGAATACAGACGGAGGCGAAGAAGAAGCAACGTGCTTTCGCATTCCTTCACGTCAACCAGAGTTCAACCACAGTGAATTTTTTTTTTCACCTCATGCCCTAAGGCATCGCATACGACCGCTGCCAGACGTCCAGATTTTATTCTAGGTGTAAATAATGAAACTTTTCGCCGGCGCCAAATCGCTGAGCACTCACTGAGCTTTGAAATGTCGTCTCCCGATCCGTAACTATTTTATGGAAACAACCTTCGTGGCCCCCCTGGCTGTACAGTATAGCGCACTGGGAAGACTCCACTATCCTTAATCGTGATACAAACTTTGTTGCCTGGATGCCGAATGGTTGCAGCGCACACGCCACTCACCGGAAGTCAAAGGACACTCCTGGCTGCGAGCGCCGGTAGGACGGCGCCATGTCTTGGAACGCGCGCCAGCTCGCGTGCACTTTGGCGGCTCGAAGCGTGGCGCCCTTGATGACCACCTCGCAGTAGTAGAGGAAGTCGCAGAACTTGTCCGGCGGGTACATGCCCGCCACCACGGCAGAATGACCCACGGTGCACACAAGCTGCTTGACTGGAAAGGATAAGCGGCGCTTAGCAGAGGTAACGCACTTAATTCAGGAGCCAACTGTTCACAAAAGTTCAAAGGTGTTCAGCTATTGTTAACAGCTTGCGTTTACAGCCAGTCTAAAGAAAACGAATTGCAGAGCGTTGGTGAAATTTTTTTTCCAAGTATTGGTCGAGATATACGACTTACAGATTGCCCTGCCCTGCCCCAAGAAACTCAGCAAACGAATGGCAGAGGAGAAGACGACTGAGCTGATTCTCAGAGAAAGCAAACGTAGCAGGTTGCTGTAGAGAATCGGGTTGAGGTTATCAAGTTTGCAAAGATTAGGAGCTTCCAGCATTCGTAGGATAGGGACAAGCCAGAGAGAGAGGCCTTTATCCTGCAGTTGAGTTAACTTAAGCTTATGCTACTGCTGATGATTACGGCCTTAACTTTTAATTAAAAAGTCGATTACCAAAAACGGCAAGGACAGGAGAGGGTGGCAACAGAGTCCAGTGGACCGAGGCAATTAAGAAGCTTGCGGGGATATCTTCGCGGGAGTTGGCGCAGGAGGGGTTAGTTGCAGTGCTCACAAGCGTCTTCCGGCTGTGAAAGCAGTCAGCCTGATGATGACGATCATAGTATTTAAGGTTTCTTTTTACACACTACCAGTTTCTGTACTAAGCGCATAAAATATACAGCAGCATGAGGTGCAAGCATCTGACGTTTATATGCTCCATTCTTCGAAGACCGAATGAGAAATCAATTTGCGCCGATGCATTACTTTTGCACGGTAGTGGTCGAATATGTAAGAACGTTGGTACCTCAACAATGCCGCCTATTCATGCGTACAATCAATACCAGCGGCACCTCGAGAATTGCAAACAATTTCAGGAAATCTTCGTTTAGGTAATCCCTGTATCTCGTTGACCTTTCAAAGACTTTAGGACTTAATATCATCTGCGTTAAAACGTTTTATGCACATAAATCACTTGAATTCAAGCTATTTAGCTAAACTGTATTCTACTCTTAAAATATTTTTCATAATAGGGCTACCCTTCTTTCCCATAGAAGAATACATATTTACCTGGCGATGGTTTAGTGGTCGTCGTGATGGGTGCGGTAGTCGTTGGTGTAGTCCGAGTAGTAGCCTGGGTAGTCGGCCTGGCGGTCGTTTTTGTGGTCGTTTTTGTGGTTGTCCTTGTGGTTGTCCTTGTGGTTGTCCTGGGGGTCGTCCTGGTGGTCGTTCTGGAGGTCCTTGTCGTCCGAGTAGTCGTTGATGTGGTGGAGGTCTGGGTGGTCGGTCGTGTAGTAGTTGACGTCGTCGTTCGCGTCGTCATTAGAGTAGTGCTAGTAGTCGTCTGTGGGGTCGTAGTCGCTGCCGTGGACGCTGCGTTCCATGAAAAACCACACAGGCAAGTTTAGTGGACTGGCAGCTCAGACGATGCGCACGCACGAGATTGTTCGCGATTTCTCCTTCTATTCAAACTATACATTGCTCCCCCAGCTAAGTTAGATTGAGCGCAGGTATGGGGCATCTCATCTCATCTCAGGGTTTGCACACCCTCGCATCGTAGAGGATGTGGAGGTCCTCGGTAAGGTCCGTTGTAGCGACCACAGAATGTTAAGGTCTCGTGTTAGCTTAGATTTGAAGAGGGAACGGAGGAAACTGGTGAAGCGAAAGGCTATTAACGAGTTAGCATTAAGATGGAAGGTAGATGAATTCAGAATGTCGCTGCAAAACAGATTTTCCGCTTTAACTGAAGAAGACGACCGTAGTGTTGAAACAATGAATGATAATCTTACAGCTAGTGTTACAGAGTGCGCCGCAGAAGTAGGTGGTAGGATGGTTCGACAGGATACCAGCAAGCTATCTCAGGAGACTAAAGGTCTGATTAAGAAACGCTAAAGCATGAGGACGTCTAACTCAACAGACAGGATAGAACTAGCAGAGCTATCGAAGTTAATAAATAAGCGCAAGGTAGCCGACATAAGAAAGTTTAACATGGAGAAAATCGAGCATGCTCTAAGGAACTGAGGTAGCCTAAAATCAGTGAGGAGAAAACTGGGCATAGGTAAAAACCAGATGTATGCGCTTAAAGGCAAACAGGGCAATCTCATCAGGAATATGGATAAGATAGTTGAATTAGCCGAAGAGTTCTACACAAATCTATACAGTAGCGAATGTAATCATCAAGTTACTGAGGGAGGCAGTCGAGCACAGCAATGGGACATCCTGCCAGTAATGAAATAGGAAGTAAAGAAAGCCTTAGGAGCAATGCAAAGAGGGAAAGCAGCTGGTGAGGATCAGGTAACAGCAGATTTGTTGAAGGACGGAGGAGAGATTGTGCTACAAAAACTAGCCACCCTGTATACGCAATGCCTTGTCACCTCGAGAGCACCAGAAGCTTGGAAGAACGCTAACATTATCTTAATTCATAAGAAAGGAGACGTCAAGGACTTGAAGAATTACAGACCAATCAGCTTATTGTCCGTTGCCTACAAGGTATTTACTAAGGTAATCGCTAATAGAGTCAGGACAACTTTGGACTTTAGTCAAACAAATGATCAGGCAGGCTTTCGTAAAGGATACTCGACAATAGACCACATTCACAGTATCAATCAGGTGATAGAGAAATGCGAAGAATATAACCAACCCCTATATATAGCCTTCATCGATTACGAGAAAGCATTTGACTCAGTGGAAACCCCAGCTGTCATGCAGGCATTGCGGAATCAGGGTGTAGAAGAGTGTTATGTGAAAATATTGGAAGATATCTATAACGATTGCACAGCTACTATAGTTCTCCATAAAGTCAGCAATAAAATTCCAATACGGAAAGGTGTCAGGCAGGGAGACACGATCTCGCCAATGCTCTTCACTGCCTGCTTACAGGAGGTATTCCGGGGACTGGAATGGGAACAGTTGGGGACAAGAGTTAAGGGACAATACCTGAGTAATTTGCGATTCGCTAATGACATTGCCTTGCTAAGCCACTCAGGACAAGAACTGCAAAGCATGATCAATCAGTTAGACAGGCAGAGCAGAACGGTGGGGCTAAGGATTAACATGCAGAAAACCAAAGTAATGTTCAACAGCCTAGCAAGGGAACAGCAGTTCGCAATTGGTAGCGAGGTGCTGAAAGTAGTAAGAGAATATGTCTACTTAGGGCAGGTAGTGACCGCAGATCCGGATCATGAAAGGGAAATAACTAGAAGAATAAGAATGGGGTGGAGCGCATACGGCAGGTTCTCTCAGATCATGAATGGTAGCTTACCAATATACCTGAAGAGAAAAGTATACAACAGCTGTATCCTACCGGTACTCACCTATGGGGCAGAAACGTGGAGGCTAACAAAGAGGGTTCAGCTTAAGTTAAGAACAACACAGCGAGCAATGGAAAGGAAAATGATAGGTGTAACGTTAAGAGATCGGAAGAGGGCGGAGTGGGTGAGGGAACAAACGCGGGTTAATGACATCTTAGTTGAAATCAAGAGGAAGAAATGGGCTTGGGCAGGGCATGTTATGCGAAGGCAAGATAACCGCTGGTACTTAAGGGTAACGGAGTGGATTCCAAGAGAAAGAAAACGTAGCAGGGGACGACAGAAAGTTAGGTGGGCGGACGAGATTAAGAACTTTGCGGGGATACAGTGGCGGCAACTGACAAAGGACAGGGCTAATTGGAGAGACATGGGAGAGGCCTTTGCCCTGCAGTGGGTGTAGTCAGGCTGATGATGATGATGATGATGATGATGATCTCATGAAGAACTCTAATCGAAGGCCGCCCTTTTTTAGGAGACAGCATCCTGAAGGCGTTCTGAGGCTCAAAAGGTGCGCCGTAACTGTCTCACCACACTTCCTGGCCAGCGAAATTGTGTCACCCGCTTAGTCCTGGGTCAGCGAGAGGGTTCTTTTGGTAGAGTGCCATATGTGCATGCTGATGCGGCCAGGTGGGGGTCGTGATTTCCGCAGTCTCGGTGGTTAGCAGTAGTGACAAAGTACTGGTGACTTAACGGCGCATCCACAATTCAGACGACCCCGGCGCGGTGGCTCACTGGTAAGGCGCCCGTCTACCGAGCCGGAGTGCCTGGGTTCGAACCCGACCGCGGTGGCCGCGTTTCGATGGAGGCGATACGCAAAAGGCACCCGTGTGCTGTTCGATGTCACTGCAAGTTAAAGATCCCCAGAAGGTCGAAATTATTCCGGAGACCTCCACTATGGCACCTCTTTCTCTCTTTCTTCTTTCACTCCTACCTTCCTCCCTTCCCTTACGGTGCGGTTCAGGTGTTCGCCGAGATATGTGAAACAGATATTGCTCCATTTCCTTACCTCAAAACCAATTTACCAATTTTCCAATTGAGACGATAACACTCCAAACACAAAATGATGGTTTATTGCGATTAGTTGCGGTCCAATGTTGAGAAGTAAACAATGTGACATGGGAATGGCCGTTCCGGTGCAGGAACTATCGCTGCCTGTATTTTACGCCGAGGTAAAAAATAACAAACTTAAGGAGTGCTTGGCATGCAATCTTTAGAAAACGCTTATGGTATTATGGGCGGAACAGTGCCTGTTGATGAGGCCGGCTGAACGCATGCAGCACCTTTGATATCCAAGAGGAGATCCCAGTAACGGATAGTTCTTTTAAAATCCTGCAAACTGCCCAGGCGCCATGCACTGAGGACCTAATCATCCCTCAGTATTCGCTACTGCAATATTTGAAAAAAAAAACGGTAATGATCGAAGTACCAATCAATAAGAGTGGATAACAATGAGCCTTTTATGACCACTCGTTGCGTTCTCTTCACCAATGTATAATGAGACTCACAGGAAAGATGGCGTGCGCGGAGCGATTACGCCTATCTTCAGTATGTCCTCTTTTCCAGAGATAACCAGCAAATGTGCCGTTGCCTGAATGTAGTCTTTGCCAAAAGTCACCAGGCTGCATGGTTTGCTTCTCATTCGTACTGTGGAGCCCTCACGGCTTCCCTAAAGATCAAAAAGTTATTTTAAGGTGAGGACAGGGGTTCTTCTTACCATACAGAGATTTAGAGCTTCAGGGCTGGCATAATAGCTTTAATATACGACTGAGAAGCAAACTGTGCAGCCTGGTTACTTTTGGCAAGGACTGTACATGTAGATAGACAAGAAGTAAACAGATGCAGTGATCTCATGCTGCAGGCCGGTTATTTGGAGCGCATCGAACATTTTAGCAAAAGCCACTTGTGTGCTGTGCGATGTCAATCGACGTAAGAGACACTTCCGGCCGTCTAAATTATTTCGGAGCCCTCCACTGCGGCACATCTTCTTTTCTTACTTCCCTTCAATTTTTTTCCCTCATGGCACGGTTAAGGTGTCCATCAAGGAGAGAGATAGTGGCTGTGCCCTTCGTTTCCTTAATATTAAAAGAAAAACATTTCTCGAAAGAATGGTGGCATCAAACCATGGTAAAGTCAGTTTCTGTAGATCTGTGGGTTTACCATATCGTAAAAGAGAAGCTTCATTACTTTTTCTCAGGGTCGTAAATTCAGAAGGATATTCACCAGCGACGACGCGGAGATATTTGGTGAGCCTGAGGACAGCTAATACGCGCTGTCTCAGCTAACTGGCGAAATCAACGCCAGCGTTGAACGCTTCGAATATTTCGCAGCCGTAAGAACGCTGAGAAGACAACAAAACAATTAGCAGCAGCTATACCTTTCCATAGACTTGCGGCCGAGCTAGCTCGGAAGACGTGCTCAAGATCGCTGGAAGCCGCAGTTTAACATACGTCCCAAAGAGATTTTCCGCAATGGTCAGTAACTACTATAAAAAAAGGAACAAAGTCAAATCGACGAATTTTAAAGCGCTCTTTGCCAAAGTAAGATCGCTTAAGAGTGGCTCGCCTTCCGTCACTCAATGTTGAAACACGCCTTACAAAGAGCGGCTTAATGTGGCCTTCGTTAGAGGCTTCATTTCTAAAGGTAGGCACAAAGCAACACTCCTACTTCCTGACTTCATTCCTTGACCTGAATGCATGCTTCAGTGCACAACTCACACTGCGTACGCTGTAGCGTGTCTCTGCCAGCTTCAGTAACACAGAGTTCTAATTAGTGTCTTATTCCGTGCTAGATATCATACTTAAATGCTTATTGGAAATTAATGGCTTGGCCGAATTTATTTTCCTTGCTGTGGTCTTCCGATGCTGCTGTGTAGAATAAGCCGACTGCTGCAGTGATAATATTGAGGCACAAAAGCAATCCGTTGATATAACATCTCAGGTGCCAATAATTTTCATTTCGGCTTCTGTTCTAGAAAGAACATGAGCGCTAACCTCATCGTGTACCTCCAGGTCAAATTAGAGCAGCTACTTCCGCCGTTGCTACAGGTTCTCACTATGCTTCGGTTCACTCTACGAGTCGAATGTAGATATTTGTTCAAGACTTGTGTTTTTGCTCCAGCTCGTACAGAAGGGCTTTTTTTTTCTCTTCTCAGGAAAGAAGTTTCAGAACGTCATGGACAGAAACACAGACAATTTGCATGATCGAATTTGCGAGTGCACAGCGAGCATTCGTTGCTGAAGCTGCTCCGCAAACACCTTCATGATGCCAATCCACCAATATATTTCTCCCATACCTCCTGAAAGTTTGAAACAATACTCGTAAAATGAGAAACCAATATTCCTAAGAACCAGTTCCTCGAAAAAAAAGGTATGTTGTACTAGTTTGCTTCTATTTTTTTAAGTTGATGTAAATGTGTTTTCATTAATACACACTTAATCTCGACATCCGACGCGTATGAGGAGCTCATCGTGCCTCGTAATGCCTCTTTAGCGAATGAACGGCTAACGAGCCTTCTAAAATTTTGTGCTGCCCCTCAATGGTTCGTTTGTCGAATAAGCATGAAGGGCTATCACTGGAATCGTTCTTGGCGGTATGTAACCGCCCGCAGGATGTAATTGTAGAGGAAAAAAAGTGAGCCGTCCGAATGGCCGGTTGACTGCAGTGCCTTCGCTGAACGCGATCGTGCAGGCTCATTTTTATTTCGAGTGTACTGACATGTGGATGTTGTATACTATGCAGTCGGTCTAAAAGGCTTCTCGCGTTTCTTTATCATCGTTCACCTCCACTATGTTAGTATTCTCAGAATTGAAGATTAAATTTATTCTGCCTTTGGGTATATGCGGTACTGCACATGTAAGGCATCGTATATTCCTTAAAGTGCTTCCTCCTATATTCCGGCAATTTTGCAGTCAACGTCCGCATTGCCTTTTAGCTCGCAGTACATTATCGACTCCTTATGACAATCGGAAGGGCGAAATAGCGCAGTAACTCACCGAATGGCGGAGGCGCGGAGGGCGGCAACGACGTAGTAGCGACCGGTGGAAGGGATGCCGGGGTGATCGGCCCATATCGCGGAGTAGGTGCACCTGTCGGCGGTGTCACAGGGTCCACTCGAGGTGAGCTTTGACCTTGGGATGGCGTAGCCGCAGCGACGCCCGGAGTTGTCTGTCCTGTCCCGCCACCAGCACGGGAGGGATACCTAGTCTGGACGTCGCCATTGTCGCCGTCGACATCCCCGCCACCACTGTTAATGACGTCGTCATCATCTGCGTCCCACCAGGTCACAATGAGTTACGGCCCGTTAATATCCGTAGCAAGATTTACAAACAGCACTTCCGCTAGAACTGCTCACGCTCACTAGCACTTCTTGCAGGCTATGGCAGCGACCTGGCAGGGCCTTGAAAATATCTCTTCCTGTAATAGTTCTCGTTTCTAGGTATGCGAACTTCATTTTGACATCCCTTCAGAAATTATGCGAATGATATATTTCCACGGCTGGTATAGCTACGTGAGTCAAGACGCTGAATTCGAGTTCCTTCCTGCGGGGGCTTCTTTTATCATTTCACATACGTCCTTTGGCGGCCCAACTTGCTTCGCCGAACGAATGGGCCCTCCCTCGGTAGCTATCAGAGCTTTGTCGCGAGAGCATTAATCTGATTAGTAGTGCCTACGACAAGTGGAGTCATTCATGTTAAGCGACTGCAAGGGTGACACAAATGGTCCCCAAGAACTGCGCTTTGTTGCCGCGCGACTAATGACACTGCTTAACCCCAAGGAAAAACCAGACTTGCGATACATTCAAATGAACTGCTGTCGAAGACGGCGCTACGACGTTCTGAATTGATTACTTCAGCGACCATGGAACTTGTGTCATTTTGCGTGGGGAAAACTTGTTATAGACCTCAAGAACCTGGTTGCCATGATATTGCCCGCTGGTCTCATTTTCTCACTTGGCACTGCCACCCGCTCCCTGGGCGTCCCTTTATCGTTCACTAAGCTGCAGCAGGCTCCTCCCGCAGGCATGGTGAGTTCGTAGCGCCACTTACAGAAAGCTGTTCAGCCGGCAATGTGGCGGCAATCAGAATGAAAAGGTCAGACTGAAAAGGTTTTTGAGCTGTAGTACCAACGGCATATGAATTAATCGTATTCTGCGCTGGCCATCTGTCCTAGCTGTCGAGTACGGTGGCATGCACGGCAACCTAACACCGCCATCTATATCATTCTAGGATGAGCTGAACAATTGGGACTTGTCTGTTTTGAATCTTGCAGGAGCATGCCGTAAGCAGGAGACCAGAACTCATGACGATTTTTTTCGGTCAGACAGCGTTCGCCGCATGAAGCACATTTCTAGAAGGCAACTATTTTTGTGCCGTTGACCACTTCCTTTGCTGTTCTTTGCGTTACGCGCCTGACTTTTCGAATTTCTCCAGTTGTGTCTAGAAGCATTCCTCACCAATCTCAAACGACCCCAGCACGACGTAGATGATTCCCGCCACGAAGCACGCGAGCAGCAAGCAGAAGACGCAGGCCGCGATGGCTGCCTTGTTGTCGTCGTCGTCTTCCCTGCAAGATTCATTTAAAAATTTGAGCGTACTTGAGATCCACCAAGCATTTTATGTGGCTGTGGCGAATTGAAACCATTTCACGTTGTCTGTCAGCCTGTCTTGCCTGTGTGTCTTGCCTTGCTTTGCCCTGCCTTGCATTGTATTGCCTTGCCTTGCTTTGCCCTTTCTTGTCCTGCCCTGCCCTGCCTTGCCCTGCCTTTTCATCGCAAAACTGCATCGCAGTGGTAGAGCAGAAATCTGTCGAAGCACACGCTTCTTCATTGGTCTCAAGCGTTTTCTATAAGATCATGTCCGCGCCTTTTGACGGCCACTGCAGCCGCTTCACGATACGAAAATCTGAGAGTCCCCAAAATGCGGGCAGTTCGTAAAGGGCTGCGGTCATGCTGCAGCCAGTACAGCCCGCCTACAAATAGGCCGTCCAGGATATAAGGAAACAACTTGTACTCGATGATGCGCCTATATGCGACCACGTGGAAGCGTTGGTGAATGCGTATTAGAAACTCAAGTCCATTCATCTAAGTGGCGCCCCATACAGCGATAGCATACGGGGCACTTGGTAGTAGATTTACGTATAACTTGGAGGATACCTGGTCGAAAGGGGGCTGGGGGGCGCAGTAAAATCATATGAGAAATATTATCAAGCTAGCTTGCTCGTAGTTCGCTTGCTGCGCTCCTAAGTGAAGCATCTACTCGCAGAGCAATCGCTGGCCGCGAAATTTATGAGAGGGAAGCAGCTAGACTGGGGCGTATTATATAAAGTCGTTAAACCCATCAACCACCACAACTGTTGGGTCGGACGCTAGTTTCATATCGAAGCGACACCTGGTGCCGGTTCCGAGCTAAGTTCGCCACGCGTAAAGCAGGAGTGAGTGTACAGAGATGCCGGCGAAGAATGAGTGGACGTGCGCCATTAGGTGGCGCCGAACGCAGTTTCGACGTGCTTTCCAATCACCAGAAATATTTTGATTGCAACAGTACACCAGAAAAAGAGAAAAAAAAACAGCTTAGCCTGCGGAAAATGGCTGCCCGTACACCGTATGCTTGCTCTTTTGCTTTTTACCACTGAGTGAATCTTCCTTTCACTGGTTGCACAACTAGCCACCCTTTAAGGCGCTAATTGACGATGATTGCATCCTGGCCATACCGTAGAAGGAAGGCTGGTTCCACAAACAGTCTGCTGCCACCAATATCTGTCGGAGGAGGCATTTTACCACGGTCGGCTTTTGCGTATTTCCAGTGGGAAACTCCTTTATTTTCAAACTTACATGTATCACAGTGCTTTCATCAGCTATCCCGGTTCTTCTCTGAAGAATCCTTCCACGCTCTGTAATCGTATCGCTCGGGAGGCCTACTAGGAGAAGCATTGCGAAGCGCTGACATATTACTATACACCCACGTACAATGGGTTCCTCGTTTGCTACAGTGCCAGTTTCTTGTGGCTCGGTAAAGACTTACGGTGGTTCAATGGCTGAAATAAAGAACGAATATATTAGGTTCGCTTACGTCATAAAAGCAGAAGCGTCCAGTTCCGAAATAATGCGCATCTAACATGTAAAAACGTTGCCTAACGCAGGGTGGTGGTAGGGGCAGTCCGACATCAGCGCTAGCCATACAAAATCAAAACGTCATTTAAATCTTTAAAAACGCCGTATTCTGTAGTTTGGACCTCACCTAAAGAGACTGTAATCAAGTGCCTGCCTGCTCCACTTTTCGACAAATGTCCGAAACCAATACTAAATACCAGCCCATTCGTACTATGCCGGAATATTCTGCTTTTGTATACCTATAAACGAAAAACAAACAAAACATAAAGAAAATACAGAAAATAAGAACAGAGTTTCGAGGCAGGCCCTGGCCCGACTTCCCTAATATGCGCTGGGAAAGAAGGAAAAGAAAATGGGATATCGGGAATAGGTAATGACGATTAGATAGGGTTTGCGGAGAGCGTGATAATTTGAACACTGTAATCTGGTCTGCGGACAAGGCGAGCATTCATTAATTGCTGAATGCGCGGACCTCGAACTAAAACGATATTCCCGTCTCTTCAAAACGGTTACAAGATTTCTAAGACAGGGCAACCTAACAGCAACAGTTTCCACGATCTGGGATCTCCTCTCCCAAGCAACCCCGGCAGTCTGCTGCTTCTTGAAAACAATGCTCTTGCGTGAACCGACAGGAGATACTCGGCGTTCGCTCAAATGCGGTCTGACGACTGTTTTGCTGGTTTAACAATAGTTAATCGACGCTCAAGGAATCAACTGTGTGGGGCGGCAAATTCCACCGTGTGGCCGGCAGTACGTAATCCGCCCACCACGATGATGCCGCAGCTGTACTCACTGGATACTTGGCTTGCATCTATGACTGTAAGCATAGGAAAAAGCGTATTTAGTTGATCACAAAGCAAGCAAGTGTATGGTGGGCGCAGTTCGACGCATTACCACACACGTTTCACCGAATGCATAAGCTTAACGTGTCACTATTCTAACCTAGTAAGCACGTTGGCAATCTTTGTAATACTAGCAATTATTCTGCCTGCCTCCCCACCAAAATTCTGCAAGTAACATCAAAATTATCAGTGCAACAGCTGGCGATCAACCTTTTGAGTGTTAAGACGTGCTAGCGGAGCGTGTTTTTTATACTCTTACAGAGTTCTTTGTTATGCAAGCCGAAAACTTCCAACTGGGACAACGTTATCAAAATATGGCCTTCTGAGTGAACCATGAGTACTAGCAGAGTTCCAGGCTGCCTGAGGCATTCAGGTTGTGTCCCAATCGTCAACATAGACAACCAAAAAGCTAGGAAATGCCATCATTATTTGACTTTCCAGCTGGTAGGGTGTGCTGCATTCATGTTATCGGTAAGAGAGTACTAAAGCAGGTACTATGCTGACTCCAGAACTAAGGTTCAATATTGACTCTATTGCAAATGCGCCTTGCACACCCCCAGGCGCATGCTCTCCACATTCTGGACAACCGTGCGGGCAACGTTATGTTCACGCTGCTTATTAGTCTGCCGTTAATCTGTAAAGCAAATACGTTACGTGCTCATCCGATAACGGCGATATTTTGATATTAAGTAACGCTAACCTGTTCGAGTACGGCCGTTGCACTGAGAGCATTTCTGGAAAATTTTACGATCGCTGTTCTCATGACAAATACAGCGCAGCAGATTTCAATCCTAGCTCGATTACTACCGTGCGTTTGTTGAAGAACTGTTTGTGGCACCATTCTTGTAAGCACTATGCTCGCGCTGCAGAGAGTAGTGAACGCGCCTTTCCAAGCTGTACACCCTATCCTTGTAGTCCTCAGGAACTCACTGATCGCCAGTCCTTGAATTTGTAACTCCGTAAGAGTTTAATTTTACAACTCTGATATCGATCAG
This sequence comes from Amblyomma mixtum, assembly GCF_055824585.1. Classification (NCBI taxonomy): domain Eukaryota; kingdom Metazoa; phylum Arthropoda; class Arachnida; order Ixodida; family Ixodidae; genus Amblyomma; species Amblyomma mixtum. The sequence goes on from NC_143019.1 coordinate 18,979,359, forward strand.
ACTTCGAACTCCGACTATTGCGTCATCTCTAGGGTGGTTTTGTTAGGTTACAAATAGGCCATTTGCAGGCTAAGAACGCTGACTATGATGCAATATTATGTCAGTCGTTTTCGTAATATGGCAATAAACAGTCCAATCAGCAGATGAGGCTCCTTCCATGAAGCCTCGCGTTTAGATTTTGAGACAATAATTTCAGTCGCTATCATGTGTCGCAGTGAGCTTACAAGACGTTCCATCAATGAGGGAGAAGCCGGACTCGAACTCCGATGCGTCTCCTGTAATCAAAAGCAGATACCGTGCGTCAGTGGATCCAGTAAATAAGAGCATTCCCGTGTTCGTCTTGTCTTTCTGCCATCCCGTCTTTTGCGCTAAAATATGCCTGTGAAGAACATGAACCTCTGACCATTTGGGAAAGTGGCACCTTTCTGAATGCGTGAATATATAACTGGTTAACTGCTGCTAATCGCTAATGAACGCGTCCTTGCAATTTGAAATATATCTTCATTTGCACCAGCATTTGATACTAGAGTCATTCCCTGAAGATAAGTTGCCGTTAGTGTGTGATTCTAAATCATGGTCAGTAGGAGTACAAGATTTTGTTAGATAAAACGAGTATGCCAGAGCGAACAACGAAAATAGAACATTTGAATCAGCATTAAAAATATACTTGCCCATGATGACGCTGGGCTAGGATCCCGTTTTCGGGACAGTGGTGGGCTCGGGACCCGTTGCTGAAGGAGCGCGAATTGATTTCGTGTCCTTAGCAACCCCTCCGAGAAGAGCTGTAAAAGTAGCACAACACAGAATCCTGCATTATATACTGGCCTTACCAAACCGAACTCATTAATATTAATGCGACAGTGTGCGACTTGGGGAGGTACTGTTTACAGCAGCTACTCAGGCAGCCGCTGAAATAGGCTGCGAGTGCGCCAATGTACAGCGCAGTGATGACAGTTTGATGAAATTCGCACGTTCTGGAAGAGCGAGGCACCCTAGCCTACTGCTGCGAAAGGCATGACCGGAACATTATCAGCATTGCGTGCTGACCCTGCGGTTATAACATTCTAAAGCACTGTATCACATCTAATTAGGGTCGAAGTGGCGAGTGAGTGCAGCAATGTTTAACTTGTTCTTTCTTTTAGAGGAGCCTGTTACATGATCTTGCCGCATCTTTTTAGCGTGGGTATTCATTGCACAAGTTAGGATTCTCTACTGTTAGAATCTAGCGTGGACTGGTGACTTTCAAAAGCTTGGTTTTTGCAGCTGCTTTAGTCCAAAAAGGCGGCTACAAGCATTGCCCTACTACATAATGTGTGCAGCAGTCTTTAACCCCTTTTGCTGACTTCCTAGTAAACCAGTACAGTACTGCGATTGTGACTGAAGAGGTTCTTTCTGGAGTAACCAAGAAGGTACTATAAAGTTTAACGGAATCGCCCAAAAGGCAGGACCAGCTCCCAAGACAGAGCCGATGGTGGGGACGCCAGGATTTGCCAAGTAAGCTGCTCGTGTGCATTATCACTGAAACATTCAACCGAAGCGATACTGTTTTAAGGCGGAAGCCTTTAATGCCTCATCGTTGTAAGCAGGAGTTGTCGACAGAAAATGTCACGCTTTTCAATTGGTCGAAACGCTCGTGACGTCACAGTGCGCGAATTTCAAATGGGGCCAATTCTACTTTGGCTAGTAACCATACAACCAATCAAAGGGATCGTATAGTGATGCTCCAACAAAGTGGGACTGAGTTTAGTTAATTGCTTAATTAATCAATTAGCCTAATTAAGATAGAGGAGAATGAAGAGGTCAGAAGACAGAGGAAAAGAAAAGACGCGCGCCGCAGCGACAACAGCGTCCGCGGAAGGAGACGCTGCTGAAAAAACAGATAAGTACGAAGCCGCGTTCGCTCCACCACCACGCACTTCCCCACTCAGTTCGACGTTGCTCGTTTCATATACGTTGTGTCGAACATCCTAGACAGTTCCAACATTTGACAAGTGAATGACAGAACACGATGGATAGAAATACAATGATATAAATATGAAATAGCCTAATTAACCTTTCTAGTTAGACCGCATAAATCAATAAAACCGAGAACGAAATTGGTCGAGTTGGGGAATCGAACCAGGGTCTCCGGAGTGCGATACGAGCACGCTAGCCACTCCGTAATGCCAGCTGAATGGTTTGGAATGAACAAAGGCGCGTCTAGCTAATACGGCGTCTTCGTTCACTCCCATCTTCCCCCTTTCCCTTACGGCGAGGTGCAGGTGTCCACCCAGATATGCGAGAGAGATACATTTCCTTTCCTCAAAAAATAAATTTACCGTCCAGCAAGGCGTACAGCCGAATTGGCGATGGCGTTCTGTGGACTCCCTGGCAGCGTTGCAAGACGCTGTCGCGTTCCACTCTTACAGGCGAAGCTTAACATGTTAACCACACATCAGTAACACACGCAGACAGCCAATGGACGCGTCATTCGCTGGTAGCACTCGAATCATCATTCACAACCACATTCGTGGCAGAATGCTGTACTCAGGCTTTCGCCTTGCACCACTTTAGTCGCCAAAGTGACTCCTAATTTTTTCACTGAGAGAGTGTTAAGTCCAACTCTAATGGGGCTAACTTGCACGATGAAGTATAGGCGGCAAGTGTAGGCTTTGCAGCGCGCCAAGTTACCTACAACCGGGTTGCTGAAGTCGGTGTATCACAGCGTTTTTCGCTACGGCAGTTTGCTGTAAAAATCTCGTAATCCTCTTATGTAGTCTTTATCTACAGAAATGGAGGATAAATGGGCTCTACATTTTATCTCCTCTGATGATTTGGCAGAACCTACGTCTAGAAACGTCGGTTTTTGGATCGCTTTACACACCTAGATGGCGCTACAGACTGGAATTGGTCATGTCAGCGTCTAGTTAGACTAACGGAAACGCGTCGAGCTGACATACAGCCAAACATACTAAGAAGAGCTGGCACTTAGTGAACGTGAACGTGCACAAGGTACCATAAAACTATATTTTCACCACAATCCAAACCGCTATAGTCGCCATGTTCACTCCGGCCGGCTCTACTAGTCAAAAGCGGCGGGAGAAAGTCGGAAGCACAAGCGCGCCTGGTTGGCACTCGACGACGGCCGCATTGACCACTTCCGGTGGGCAAAGTGCTTCCTACGAACACATCCATATCTTCATTATATTTTTTGGACTCTCAAATTTTACAAAGTTGTGATTCAGTTCGCCGTTACATCGCTAGAAAATTGTTCCATGTATATCCGTCAGTCGTAAACTGTGCATTAATTTGCTCTCAAACAAAGCTAACACAGGGGAAAGTTGGTTTTCCATCATAGGTTACTGCGCGCTGCTACGAAAGAGCACAGATGATGAGACAAAGAAACAAACACGCACGTAAAGGCGCGAACTCACAACTGCTTGATAAACGTGAAGCACTTGCTTTTATACAAAAAGCCTTTGTTCTGTGCTAATGGCTTTCGCTTAACAGTAAGGTATGCGAGAAGGAAAAGTGAGGAGGGAGAAGGCAGGTACAACGTGCCAAGCTGCTAGGGCAGGATTCGATGGCGTCAAGCATGACATTATGAAACATGCCGCAAAGCTTGTGAGCAACCGTGACGTGTTGTCGCGCCGCAAGCCACCTCATTCAGATGGGTGCGGGGCACTGCTCTTGTAGTGTGTAACACGAGATCCCACGCCTACGCACGGCCGTGTGTGAAGAGCGGCCACTCTATATTGAAACCAACCCCCACCTTCTAATACGCACCCACGCCCACAGAAACTAAACACGCCGAACGGCAACAGCAATGACATAAAACTAAAGGACGCTTGCATCAAGCGAAGTCATAATTTCTCAGAAGAAATGTGTTTTCGTTTCACTCTGTTTCGTTTCAGACTGAGACTGGATTCGCATTGAAAGCGATAAAATGTATAAACGCCGCCGCTATGCGCTTTAAAAAGATGCCGGCTGCCTCCCCAGTCTCCACCTCCTAGGGTGCCGTTAAAATAAAGGGAAGCCTCGCGCTGGTGTTGTCTCATCGTCTTATCGCAAACACTGCGTAATAGCGCAAAAAGCAGAACACAGAAGCCTGAAAGCTGCTTACTTGTGATGCAGCTTGGCGCGTGGAAGGGACGGCAGGTGAGGGTTAATCGACGCAGGGCCAGCGCCTGGACGTCGGGCGGCTATGAGCTTTCTTTGAGGAGGCCAGTCATAGGGGGGTTGTTGTTCTAATTACTGGCGGTTTGGCGTTCTAAGCGCTGGGAGATACAGAGCAAAGAGGAGCTAGGCTCAGGTAAAATCTCAAAAGAGAAGCGGCTCGATGGACCCGATCCCTCCGCCTCGTCAATTTCTTCTTCTCCACTTCTTTGTGGATGCGGCGCGCGTGCGCGTGACAGCTGCGGCAGAGCTTTGATTGTTGTCGTCGAAATATAATGGGCTTTCTGTATTTGGGCTTAGTTACAAGAAATGACTAAAGAGAAAAAGTAACAAACATATAGATAAGTTATTTCAGAATGAACTGTGGTACGACACTGTGGAGGTGAAAAATTTTATTTAAAGTGCAGTGTTCGTCTTCATACCTGAGTGTAGACCTGATTCGAGGGCCCCATTTGCACCACTCTCCTGTAGGCTCACTTATCCAGCTGTCGCCGTCTTGGAGGGTTAAAGCAGGTAAGATCAGCTTCACAGGTAAGTTATGGGTTTAGGTTGCAAGGTCGAATCATGGGAGAAGTGGGCACTGCCGGGTAGAATAGTACAGTGCTTGGTTGTCCAAGTAGGAGAGTGAGTAAGCAAGATATAGGATCAGGTTGATGATCTTGAGGAAAACGTGTGGCAGAGAGTTTGCACTTACGGCAACCGCGTGACTTCATATCTACTTATGTACCGTGAGGTGGCGGTCGTAATTCTCTCCCGCATCGGTAGTGCATTCGATTGGACATGTGGGTAAATGCCTCTTGCGGTGTCCCCCCCCCCCCCCCCCCCCCCCCCCAGTTAGGCAGCTCTTCCTCTGGCGTTCGGCTTCCGAGACCTCGGGCTAATGCATTGGCGCACTCATTTCCAGGCAGACACATGCACCCAGCACTCCAGACGATGCGTACTTTCGGGATGCTGATGTCGTTTAAACGTTGTAGTAACCGGTGGGTACGTAGTGCAATGAGGCCTGCCACTGCGATGGCAGGTGCTGCCACCAGCAGGGCTCGTGAGGCCCAGTTAGCTATTCCCAAGCAGCATCATGTGGACACGTAGGGTGTTTCGGCAGACAAATACCAGCGAAATAGAGTTTCATCCATGATGGGTTTCAAAGCTTGCGCATTAAAAATGCGGAAGTGCGTCCCTCTCCTGCGCTATTGCAGGTGAGCGCTGGCCGCGTTCTTTTTTTTAATGGTGGATTGGTCAGAACATATGTTTTCTGAAATATATTTCTGAGACGTGTACTTCGACAATATTAGTGGAAACTATAGTGCATCCTGCGGCCGGAAATATATGCTTTTCGTAGACATGGCAACGAAGCACGTCCAGGTGGTGATTAAGAGTATAGGCGGCGATTAAAATAAACTATTCATTTACGTTGATGAGATGAGTCATGTGGGAACATAAGACTACGATAGAGAGAGATAATAAGGGAAGGCTGTTAACAAGAAGGGTGTCCCGGTTGGGTATACCCTGCACTAGAGAAGGGGATAAGGGGACTAAAGAGAAAGAGAGAAGACCGAGGAACGTAGAATTTGCCCCTCAAGCCAGTCGCTCTCAGGTATCAAAACAGTCCCGTTTCATATGGTTCCGCAGCCTCCATTCAAGTGGAGATTCTTAGTTTATAAAGTCAACTGCAACCCGAAGTTGGAGGAACTGGATATAGCGCGTCGAAGACTTGCAGTCGCCGAGGAACCGGGGGCCTAACAGACTGGATATCCTTGAATTATGTGGTTGCCGTGTTCGCGGATGAAGCTGGACAGAAACCCATACTACTCGCACTCTACTTACCATCTTTTCAGCCTTCGTAACCCTTGCAGTCAGGGCTTAGGTACGACAGCCTGCAGCGCGCCCTTCGAAGAATTCAGCATGACGTGAAAGCTCAGGGAAGCCAGAGGAGAGCAGGTTATCTTCCAGAACATGAAAAGGTTGCAATTGCATATGTATTATAAATTGCGGTAAAGAAAACGAAAACGAATAGCTTGTAATTCTTGAAGCCATGATATGTCCTCACATGATGGGCGCCTCGTCTCCAGCGGTGATGTCCAGGAGAAGAGCTGATCGGGCGCCGGTAGTCTCATCATGTAGTAAACATACTTTGTTGTGAAGCACTCGACACTAAGTCAGAGTGACAGTAACACAGTGTTCACTAAGCACTTATTAGAGTCACAAGAAAATGCGTGGACAAACACGCATAACTCGCGCTATCTCTAAAGCAGTAGTTCACAAAGGGACAGTAAAACAGTCTGAATGTACACCACTATACAGGATCCTGCACATTCTTGACAGGACATTCAGTGCGCCGCCAGTAGACGCACGCCGGGCGCGGGCAACACTGCCCGATGCTGCTTAGCAATCTGGACTGGTCGGACCCTTGAAGCTCTTGCAGATGCCTTCCAACGTCTTACTCCTTGGGACGCATCTGCTTTCGTGGTCGTCGAGATGAACGTTGAACACCAGCCACGATATTCGGTCGCGGAAGGTGACTTGGCGAGAGGTCAAGGCGAGGAGCTGCGTACAAGAGCGTAGTCGGTCGGGATGGTCATATCCAAGCTCGCCATTCAATAATTGATTAACACACACAGCGCTATGGTATTTCTTTGGCATTGTATGAAAACCTTACGTCGACACCATAGGGAACATGCACGTCTCCACAGCTTCCGAAGATAAACTTGGTCCACTGACTTATTCAAGGAACATTCATGGCCCGAAAAAGAACATGGACGAGTGAAGGAAAAGAGTGAACTCTGGCCCCTACTTCTTGCGAGCACAATTTTTATATGTATAAGGAGAAATGTAGGAGCGCGTGACAAGTAAGGGGATTTTATGTATAGGATCTGCGCACGTATTAAACGTAATGGTGATACCCCTTGTGAGGGTTTTCTTTTTCTTCCGCATTTCTCGTATAAATCTATATTCATGCCAAAAACTAGCGTTTATTCGAAGCTCTCATTCGTGTATTATGTGTTGTCTCCTCCTTCAGTGCCTTTGTTTGCCATAGATGTTTGCATGACTAACCGTATATCCGGAACTCTCTCTTGAATTTAACTTTTTGTTCTCCCAATCATGCATCAGCACAACTTCGTTCTCTGTACAAGGAAATGCTAGACATATTACAACAATAGAGCGATGTGTGAGGAATTCGTCCATAGGACAAGCGAAACACCGGAAGGCTATAGGGCATATGCTACTCTGGATAGTAGACAAGTGCCTACAATTCGTCTACCTAAGTGACGTCATAAGACGACCGTTCAGAAGAGTATAAGCATATTACTCTCTCTGACTGCTTGAGGTTGGTCGGTCTTCTTTCTTTCACACTGTTTCCACAGCGTTCAGTCTTTCCAGTTTCGAGCACACAACAGAGTATTTCCGGAGCTGTTTACGGTAAGCTTACTTTTACGCCACATATATGGGAGCTTATAACGCTAGAGTTAAAGAAGCCGGATAAATATACAAGTACGTCTATTTCACGGCGGTCCTTTTAAACACACAGAGAGAAAAGTTACTTGCCGAGATGGCATATTAGTCCAAAGATGGGGATGAGAGTGCTCTAATGTTTATATTTCGTTAGCTGCTAACATCGTCAACTAGGCGAGGAAACTACCATCGGTAACCGGAATATCACAGACGGAGCTTGGAGAGTGCTAAGTTTCTAGATGGACTATACTCAAGGACAGCTTTTTTCGGCAGTGCAGCAGAGGCTAGGCAGAAAAGGAACAGAGACAGACCATTCACATCAGGACCGTGGGGGTGCACTTTACGGTGTTCAGGCTAGGGATGCAGAGGGGTGAAAAGGGAAATCAAACAGATGGTACCTGGTCGTTAGCGCTGAGCAGCTCACTCCCCTTGTCACAGGGGCAAATGCCCGCTTCCCTTCCTTTCTCGCCTTGCATCTGATATATTCCCCAAACAAAGCTGTCTCCGAGTATAGCAGGAAGTGAAACAGGCGGGAAGGTTAAGAATTTTGCTTGAAGTGCGGTTGTTCGATACGGAAAGAACCGATCAGGATATTCAGAAGATTTCTGTTATAAGCGCTTGAGAAAAACTTCGTCCAATATTCCTTTCGAGGAAAACTTTAATTTTGTGCAGGTATGGACTCTTCCCTTTGAGAAAATACATATTTATTGACGAGCAAAATGTATTTAAAAATCTTACTTCGACTCAAGTCAAACTCTTGACGACTTTACCAGGGCGACAAGCTGTTACTATTTTGAACTTAATGGTGGTTGAGTGTAACCTCTAGGGTCACTGCCCATAACCAATTGTCAACGAACGCATCTCACTAGCCAAACAGTAAGGTGAAGTCGGCACCTGTATTTCGTTTTAGCTATTTTCTAGCTTATAACGGTTTAAAACATTGAACCTAACGACATAGGCTGGCTTCTATTCGTCCTCAGTGCGCCTTTGAAGTGCATTAATTACTTGGAGCTAGTAAGCATTTCATAAGTCTAATCACTGCTTTTCAAAATTGCTAACTAACCTCATTTAAAGTTACTTATTTTTGGTCTTTTTATGATCGAATTTCAGTTCTATGAAAAATATAGTTAGATGCTTTCAATGAGCGCGATTGAAGTTACTTTCACTTTTCTATCTTTTTTTTATTACTAGCATAATGCATTTTATGTTTTCGTCTCGGCGCATTGTGGTGCACAGCATAGGAAGGCACACTTGGGCAGCATCATTATTGAAACTGAAAGCGGACCACACCGTAAGAGACTTCCAGCTGAGGTTAGGGAGACACTGATAAATTAGGCGAGGTTCAAACCTGCGCTATCGTGGCCAGATGCGTCTACAGACGCGCACCTGTGCACTGCCGTATCTGATTCTTTGCCAGGGCGCTCTTATGAGGCGAACGGAGAAAAAATATACAGCTGTTCTTACCTGTTCACCTCAAAACATGGCGAGAGCTCTGAGAGTTTTCACCACCACATGACGAAGTGACAGACTCCGGCTTATTGGTTGACGGCATCGTAAGTTTCTGTTCAAATTCCCCATTCAAGTCCTACGAGCTGACTTAGGACGTCTTCTAAAAGACCGACGAAAACGTCTACGGCAACCCAGAGAACACAGTACCTTTACGGCCAATGTGGCGTGTTTAATTTATGGACACCAAAATCGAAGTGCGCACTTAACGGCTAGTACTTGACCCTTTTCGGTGATTGCAGTCAGCCTGACTCACGGGTGCACACTAGGTGGCGAATTATTGCACTAATTCCTAACTGTGTACAAATAGGAATTATTGAAATCAGGCTAGATGCACACTAGGTGGCGAATTATTGCACTAATTCCTAACTGTGTACAAATAGGAATTATTGAAATCAGGCTAGATGGAAATCAGGCTAGAATTTACTTTTGCCTGTAAATTCATGAACTGTTCAGAGAAGAAATCGTTAAGCTTCAAAGTTCCAGCGCGGAGCATGTGTGTTCATACTTAAAACACTGCCTCCCAATGCCCTTACCATGGAGTTAAATGTGCCCTCGGTCTCAGATAAGAAGGCGACCTTCTTGGTATCTTTCAGGAACCCACAGACGCCATGAATTTTTTTGCCAGCCGAATCGCCGTCTTCTACGTACTGAGCAGGTCCTTTCGCGCATATCTGAAAACCAAAAAAAAAATCTCGCTCCGGAAAACTGTGCATACCATTCACACGGTTGTTACTCTGCGCCAGCGTGCTAGGATAAGAAATGTACGGCTCTGCGTAAACAAAAAATCTCTACACCTGATGCCAACGATTAGAGACACCACAGCTTCAATATGCGGCGCAAATCCATGTTTTTGACAGAGGAGCGCCAAAAAATGTGCGGGCTGCGTTGAAGAAACGCAACTCGCATTGGAGCGGTGTCTGCTTACGCAGCGCGCTAACTTTTGTGCAGTGCACGTTGCTACATTTTGTCCCGCTTGAGTACTAAGGCCCTTGTGTTTAGAACTCGAACAATCACATACCGAGCCATTCCAGGCAAGCACAGACTAAATATACAGCCAGCGCAGAATTTCGGCTGGTGGATATGTTTTAGAATGTGGGAGATAACATACCGCAGGACACTCGCAGCAAGCACCAAGAAGACAGCATCGCATATTTAACGTCGAAAAATTCTCCCACCTTTCAATTAGTCACCCACTATACCAGAGCGCCGTTGTAAACAGCGTTCTGCGTGGGCTAAAAACAAGCATAAGGTATAAACAAGGTCGCGTCCCCCAAGGCATTTCTATAACGGAATGTCTTCAATAAAGAAAGAAAGAGAGAAAGAGAGAAAGAAAGCAACAAAGAAGGCAAGGAAAAATGAAGACCGAAAGGAAGGATGAAAGAAATAAAGAAAGAATAAAATGGAGACAGAAAGGAAGAGAAAAGGGGAGGAAGAACGAAAGGATGAAATGGAGACAGAAAGGAAGAGAAAAAGAGAAAAGGGAAGGAAGCAAGAAAGAAAGGAAGAAAGAAAGAAAGAAAGAAAGAAAAAGGAAGGAAGGAAGAAAGAAGGAAAGAAAGGAAGGTAGAAAGAAAGAAAGAAAGAAAGGAAGGAAGGAAGAAAGAAAGAAAGAAAGAAAGAAAGAAGGAAAGAAAGAAGGAAAGAAAGAAGGAAATAAAGAAAGAAAGAAAGAAAGAAAGGAAGAAAGGAAGGAAGGAAGGAAGGAAGGAAGGAAGGAAGGAAGGAAGGAAGGAAGGAAGGAAGGAAGGAAGGAAGGAAGGAAGGAAGGAAGGAAGGAAGGAAGGAAGGAACATTCTATTTAAAAGCGTACACGGGAATTTTCAGCCTTCGGGCGCCAGCGGTCGTTGTGTTTTAAATGCGACTCTCTCTGATCATGTCGTGAGAAGGGAAGAATCACCGAGAAGAATGCGGGAAAGCGACTTACCGCGTCGAGGCTGGTCAGGCTGATGCGCTTGCACCTTAGGTAAGGGATGGCCTTTGCACTGGAGGGGGCCGAGTACATCTCGTAGGAGAGCACGCCCATTTCGTAGGAAAGGCCCAGAATCGCATACTCGTTGGTGTACACGGTGCTTGGTTTCACCAGCTCCGCATGCTGGATCTGCGGAGTTGACCCAAGTGGTGCGGTCACGGCAGCGTACGGCAGGCTGACACACATCCCAGTACACTTCATTTTGTTTTTGTTTTTAATTTGTTTTATACTTGCTGACGTTCAAGGAGCGCTAACCTAACATGGAAAAGTTGAGAATCAGCTACCTGTATAAGGGAGAAGGAGAAGAATGTACCCAAGCAACACATTTTATCGCCCCAGTGTTGCGAATGGATGGTTTCATTCTGGGCTCTTGTTGGACCGGCATTTGCCCATCCATTTCCAATACTGGGCTGGTTACCTGTGCTGATTTGGTAACAAGAGAATGATGGGCTCTTTGGTGCAGTCGCAAATATCGTACTCTAAGAGGCTGACGGTAAAATGTGAAACTTGGTTCATTGGTCAAAGAACTGATTATTTGCTCTTTGGTCACGAGACTGATTCCCATGCGTCGCATGATTTTGTCGGGTTCTGAGTTCAATACATACAGGCGAAGACCAGCGAGATAACACTCCCCGGGGGGGAGGGGGGGATGCGAAGGGGGGGGGGGGGGGAGAGCGGCAGATAGGCAGCGAAGTGGCAATAGCTAATGCTCGTAATAACTACAAGTCGACAATCAGCTCTCCTGCCGTGTATTCCTCTTTGCGTCTTGTCATTTTGCATTGCGTTTGAACGCGGGCCTCTAGAAAGGTGCACGGTTCCTGCTGATAGTGATTATCTATGAAGGTTGGATTTTTAAGCAGCACTCTACAAATTGCACCAGCGCAAGCTTAATGACTACAAGGAGACTCAAGATTTATCGCGAAGGTTAGGTTGGGCCATCAGCATAGGCCCGTTTCTAATGAGTCTCTAGTGAGTCGCATATCATGTCCACGTGTCGTGGGAATACGAGACGTTCGGCAGGCATTAATTCCCTGGAAGGTGGGACAACCTTAATATAACCCACCAGTTTCGGGAACTTCTTCTCGGGATACTTGTCCGGGGCGTCTACGGCGGTCGGAGGCGCCGCAAAGCAGGTGACCTCTTTCTCTATGGACTTCACCGAGGAGATGGCTATCACCGTGTCCGCCTTGTACGTACTGCGCAGAAAATTATCAGCTTGATTTTTTCCCTTGTTCCAGCTTGCGCCCTTCTGCAGCTTTCTGTTGCAGCGTATATCACGACTCAGCGTTCTCAAAAGTGATTTATGAATCGCGATATCGTTTTCTCTGAAGTTAAGAGAGAACACCCTCATAAGGGGTCGAAACTAATTGGTGTGCGGTTAGTTTGGTGGTTTGTGGGATTTCATATCAAGGAACTGGCGTCCGAGAACTGTGACCACTTCGGACCCTTGAGCGTACAGTGACATCGCACAGCACGCGCACGCCAACCCTTGACCCCCTGACTTTTTGGTCAGCTGACCAACGCCAGAACTACTTAGTCAGTGGGGCATGAACTTGCATACCATTCCTTAAATTTTCTTCAATTTTGCTAGAACGTTTTTTTTTTTACACAGTTCAAAAACATGAGTCAAATATTTCTTGCAGCGTTTCAAACTGTTTGGTGCGTGCTGGCATAGGCACAATATGACACACCCCGCTACATTTCCGAAGCACAGAGGAAAAGAATTACCCAGTCCGCTACAATACCTGCTTCAGTGTTTTTTTTCCTTTTACGAGTGGTTTCAAGTGCTTAAAACGCTTTCACAACTATTTCCGTGCGCGTGAATCTTCGTGGCCGTCTATTTTTTCTCCCACCATTTTTTCCTTCTTCTCTCATTAGCTTGCACATTTTTGTGAGGACTTCAATCGGCTGTAGACGATAAAAACTTGACCTTACAGTCTAAATAGAAAAATATTGTCACAGAAGCAGGTAGACAGGGTTATATTTTGCCACAAAGTCCAAGCGCCAGCGGAAACGGCCCGGCCGGCGAACCGACTAGCGAGTGAGCTCTCGGACGAAGAAGAGCGCGTGCCAGCCTACTGAGCGCGACTACTAGGCGGCGCCAGTAATTGCTGGGTACATCCCATGTCCGAAGAGCTTTTGGGTGCCTCCGAAGCCCCGCTACACACCGTGGACACACCTGTGCACAAGGCCAGGCGGCGCTTGAGAGGCTTAGCCCCCGAGTGTGGTCCCCTTCTTTCCTTACCGTGAACCATGACGACTACAGAGGCAAGCCAGCCTCCTGAGCGCGACTACTAGGCGGCGCCAGTAATGCGTTGCGGCAATATGTACCAGAACAAGCTGACAAAGTGATTTTAATATGTTAGGAGTTTCATCCCCTCTCGTTGCAAAAGCTGTGGTCTATGTGTCAGACACCCTTCAACCTGCAACGTCCAGAAGGCCTCCACACAATTACCCACGTCCACTGTACAGTCTCCTCCATCTGCCAGAAGCCCAACCAGAAACGGAGCGAAAAGGAGATAAAGAAACGTAAATCATGACATGGCGGGAAGACGATAGAATTTGAAAGCCAAATCTAAAGGCGAAGCGGAATTTTAAATCGATGGTGTTAAAGCTGATTTCTCTCATCAACGTCGGACATACTCGGCCACCATCTTGACGACGTCCTTTAAGATGTTGAAGGCGCTGGGGAAAGAATAATCAAATAGTCCAAGGGCGATGATGGTCTTTCGGTCGTAGTCGTTGCCCTGAATAGTCTTCATCATCTGCAAGAGGAAAATATGGTCGGTGGCCAAGAGTTTGAGCAACACACAAAGCAACGACCATGTACGGTCTAGTTCAAGAGCGGCAGTATAAATTGTGAGCGCAACTACATATTAATTATGTCTTACTTTCTAAGCTGACCTGATGATCATAGATCCTTCAATGCGCATATGCTTACTTTGAACGTCACTTCTGAGAGTAACTAGCTGCTCGAGAAGTGTGGCATACGTGGCTGTACCAAAACTACGTGAGGAGTCCCCTCCTAAGCGGCGTTCCAAGGTTTAACTCGTTATGAATAGTTTGTGCTCTGACGAACAAAAGCCGTGAATACGAAAATTTTCTATTATTTCAATGCAAAAGAAAAAAAATCTCAGTCGCAATGTTCGTTTTTTTATTTTTTTTTTTCAGAAAGACGGCAACGCATAATAAGAGTGCTGGGAAACTCCTCCTCTGCTTTGATGATCAAGATAACCGCTCTGCCGTGGAGCAAACTCCTCCGAAACGGTGATTTGAACTCACGATCCTGAAACAGATTGATGAATAGACCAAATATTTTCCACCTTGGGGCAAAAAATGCTGAACCAAATCGACAAGTGTTACTTCCCTTACGTGCAGGCTTTGTGTGCCATTGAGAATTCGCGTCTTTTCAGTAAGTGGCCTTTTAAGACACCCATTACCTCATCATAACAAGAAAAATATTAAAAATTGTGTCTATATTTCGAACACCCTATTGCACACAAACTTCATAAATGGCGCAAATACTTTAGTAATTACCGCACGCTGCCCACTGTTTCGCTCGAGCAAATGCCGCGTTAATCTTCTGTGATAACATATTTATTTTTATTATCATCATTAACAGCGCCTGCGAGAAAAACCAAGCTACAGTGTCCTCTGTAAAAATATTTCACTCCTTCATAAAAGAAACAAGCCACAGCCCAAGCAACAATTCCTGGGAACGCCGCACAACTTCGCAGCGTTGGTATTTACCCTGTGGTCTGGGAAAGCCTTTAATTTCTGTACACAAAACGGCACTGCCAGCAACGGCTTATATTGTTGCTGAAACTACTGGCTCCGTAAAAACAACGCTAAATGCTTCCAGAAATAATTTGAAATTTCGCGTGAGGAATCCTAGATGCCAAACTGCAAAGAGCTATCCACCCTTTTACGATCATTGTCTATACCTTACGCCTGAACAGTACTTCGACAGTACTTCGAAATATGAAGTGGAGCTCTTACCGCTAACTGTACTAAAAGAATTCAGGGGGCACTACGGCTCTCTAAAGTACCGCAGGCGAATGCCTTTCCTGGCGCACTGTTTGGCATTGACTGCGAGTCTCTTTGTGCTGTACTAGTGCTTTATTTGACTACACACTGACTACACATTACAACTACACACTTTGACTGCAGACTTTCTTCTTTAGCACGACTCTCTCTCTCTCTCTCTCTCTCTGCTGCGATGAGTTCTGTTGTAACCATGGCTCTGTTCGCAGTAAAGAGGTATGTAATGTGGTCACCCACGGACGCCTTACGCCCCCTGTCGGAGCGGACGACAACTATATTATTAGTTGTCGTATGCTCCAAAAGGGGGCGCCAGGCATCCGTGCATGACCTCATTACTTCTAATCCGCGCACTCTGGCGTCATAACCATTTTGACCAACTGAAAAGCGTGGCACCTCTGCTGACAACCTTCTGTAGACAACGATGAGGCATCAAAGGCTTTCGCCTTAAAACAAACGTTCCTTGCGGACTGTATTATAGCTGTCTGCCGCGCCTGCGGCCCTGCTGCGCTACCCCGGAGTGAGCTACACAGGAGCGCCGAATCGGGCCCACCGGAATGCATTGGACACACTTCGATATTGCTTTCATAAGATTTTCGGTTGGTTCTGTCTTTCTGCTCGAATGCGCATAAACGTTTTTTTTTATTATTATTATTGACAGTCGCCACCTTCATTTTCGCAATTTGATACGATTTTCTCCGACCAGACGAGCTTTCTTCACACTTTCGACATTAAACCGGCGAGAAGTAGTGGTGGAGAGGGCACGGCATTTTTTAGGTGTCTGGCTGGATGGTTGCGAAAAGCGAGTCCCTTGAAAATAGGTGGCGGCGGTTGCCACTAGACGCCGTAATTTTTGTACTGCTTTTTCTCCTAAGTCTGCCTCAAAAGGGCTATATAAGCTTATTTTTTCGTAATACAGATTCCACTTACTTTTTGGCTAAACCGACTTCTAATTCAAGTGATGTCGCTTTAGGTTGTTGCACCTAATTCTAGATGTTTAGGTGTTTTCATTCATAGTACCTTCCTTCTGCCTTAATTCTATGCCGCCAGAGATACGATTGCGCAAGCTGAGTAGGCTGCAAGAATACCGCAGCATTCAAACATATAGGCTCAATTCTTTCTCAGCTCTAACTACAACTTACTATGTCGCGGTGCCGTCTATCGCATTCGCTACAACGCTCCCGGGCCCCCTCCGCAACGAAGATTCCCTTACCTCGAAGACATCCTTCATTCCTCCCACGAATTGCCTCAGACTCGTTTGTGTCGTGATAATGTTCAGCACGCCGAAGTGTTTTATGTTCTTTTGGGCGAGGGCGCTCAAGTTGCCTGCGGCGCTAATAAGTTTGTCTTGAGCTATAAATCTGTAAAGCAAGAATGATCATTATCAAGATGCACTAACATTCCACCTGTGTATTACATAAATAACGCAACCTAGAAGGTGATAACAAAATGAACAAGGGAGGGGAAAACCTCAGGTTGCTTGAGCCAACGTTTCGACAAGAGGACTTGTCTTCCCAGACGAAGACAAGTCCTCTTGTCGAAACGTTGGCTCAAGCAACCTGAGGTTTTCCCCTCCCTTGTTCATTTTGTCATCGCCAAAGACCATCTACCACACCCTCTCTCTACCATGGCAACCTAGAAGGAGTCACCACGTATGGGTGTTCACTTCCCGGTCGACGTCATTTAAGCGCACTACATTCACTACATTACTAACAGTGCTAACGACCTTTTGGAGCTATGTAAGCCATAACTTCTCTAACAGTGCTAACATATTCCTTCGTTTGGTTAAACTTTCAAAACACTCATACGCTCTAAACTGCAATACGGTATTCGCCACGCGGAATTCCCACGCGGAAGATACACTACGGCTTAAGACACCTCGTCCGTTAACCTGGTAAGCAAGGTCCAGAGCAAGCTACTGTTCTTATCTTACCCAATTTTATCCTCTTCTCGGGTGCAACAAGCATTACGGCTAACATTTGTTTACTGCTTCTAGCATCCGCCGAAAGGTAATTCATTTGCGCATCTTCAACAAACTACACCATGATCATATGCTACACAAAGCACCCCATACTCCCCCCCGATACCTGTCAAACAGCATCCGCTATCGTTACAAAGCTGAAATTTTGCCCTGCAACACTATAGCAACACTTAATTCGATCCTGCTTCTTGTGTCACGGGGGTGTAACCGTTTTTTTCCGCAGAAATTGTCGACGTCACTGATAACCGCCATTTAAGAAAAACGCTGCTATATATTGTACGACAGGAAAATGAAAATCATTTTTAGCACGACGTTTTCACTGGACCGTCATCCTCTGGTTTTCTTATCTCGCTCCCACCGTTACCCGCTGGTTTGCTTTCGGGCTTGCGCTCTCTATGCTTTCGCAACACTTTCATCCTCCCCTCTCTTGTTTGTGCTCTATGTCGGTTACGCAGACTCCCAACCTAGGAACGGGTGCTTAGATGCTACGTGCTGTAAATGTAGCGACCCTAACCCCCCCCCCCCCCCCTTCCCCAAGAGTGAGAGCCTGCTCAAACGCTAACATCGATGCCTTCGGGATGAGCCTGTTTCAGGAAGTCAAGCCTACTTCTACCCTCTTTTCTTACTGTCGGCGCTTTAAGGGCCTTCGTGGAAGCTGCGAAAATGAAGTGGGAGAGAGGGAGGGAGCTTCTCAACTAAAGGCATGCCTAAAGAAATGGACAGGGTTTTTCATCGCCTTTTTCATCGTCAGCAAGCGCCCTTGGAGCCGCATTCGCAAGGCATACCGGTGCGTGGCGCTTGGCCAGATAAATGTAATGTTGTAGTGCAGCGTGCATGGAAGTCCATGCGGTGAATAAAATGGCGAAGGAAAAGACACGAGGTCGTACTATGTGCGTCATATCAAAAGAAAAATATTCCAACTTCTTGTAGTTAAGTGCCAAGCCCTAAACAAGGTGAAAGAGAGTCAGCAGTGAATAAGCACACACTGCGCCTTCTTTCATGCTCGCCTCGTATGGTGCGCTGAATTTCTATAAGTTCACGTATGAAAACAACCAGCTATTGAGCGAATGCTCCATTTTAGGCTTCGTTCGCGCGGGCATTCTACGTGTTTTTCTAGTTCAAACAGCCCAAGGTAGGCTTCATTAGCCTAATGTAAAGTCTGTTAGTTAATGCAGAGCACTACTGTACTTGAATAATCAATTCCGCAGGAGGCGTTTTTGCAGATGACGAAGTCGATAGTTTCGTTGATATGTTCTACCCAGATAACAATTCTGATAAAGCTTCTTCACTTAGGACAGTTTCGTTTGGCTACATACGAGGTCTGTTAGAAAAGTATCCGAATTTATATTTTTTTGCGAACACCTGATGGATATGAAACAAGCGCGCTTGCATCACGTGACCTTGCATCACGTGACCTTGCATCACCTTCGTGCGCATGCACGAATTTTTTCCCGCCTGCCGATAGCGTCAGTCGCTGGGAAGCAGCATTTGAGTGAGGCGGTGCGCAGTGCTCTCGTCCGTTTTTTATTGCAAGGAAAATAGCGGAGTGACAGGAGCAGCGCTACTCCATCAAATTTTGCCATGAACTGAGCGACAGCCAAGTGGAAACCGTTCGGAATATTCAAACGGCTTTCGGTGAAGATGCTATGAGTAGCACACAGATTAAGCAGTGGTACAATTGATTTAAAGATGGCCGCACATCGGTGGAGAGCGAGCCACACTCCGGTCGGCCATCAACATGCCGAAATGACCAGGTCATTGCCGAACTGAACGCTGTGGTGATGCGGGACCGTCGCGTGACTATCCGAGAAATTGAGGAAGAGGTGGACATGAGCAATTTTTCCGCACATTCCATTATCAGCGAAGATTTGGCCATGGAGAGAGTTGCGGCGAAATTCGTGCCGAAGCTGCTCACGGTGGAGAAAAAGCAGCTTCGTGTTGAAGTCTCACAGGACATGCTGGATTCCGCAAACAGTGACCCCGACTTAATCAACATCATAATAACTGGTGACGAGTCTTGGATGTACAGGTGCCAGCCGGAAACCAAATCCCAGTGGTCGCAGTGGGAGCATTCCACGTCACCAAGACAAAAGAAGGCCCGCCAAGTGCGCAGCAATGTGAAAGTGATGCTGACTGCTTTCTTTGGCACCCTCTGGGTGGCAGACCACGAGTACGCACTCCACAGGGTCAAACAATGACCAAAGAGTGCTACAGGGATGTCCTTTGTTGCCTACGTGATACTGTGCGGCCCAAGAACCCGGAGTTGAGGTCAACAGGAAAGTGGCGCATCCATCACGACAATGCTCCCGCACATTCCTCGCACTTGATTAAGACTTTTTTGGCGAAAAACCAGACTCCTGTAGTTCAACACACTCCTTACTCTCCTGATATGGCCCCTGCGATTTCTGGCTGGTTCCCAAAATCAAAAGGCCATTGAAAGGAGCGCGATTTCAGACAAAGAAGAACATTATGGCTGCAACGACAGCTGAGCTAAACTCCATTCCTAAAGGGGCGTTTTCGGAATACTTCCCAAAATGGCAGCACCGCTGGGAGAAGTGTGTGGAGTCCCAAGTAGACTACTTTGAAGGTGACTAGGTTTGGAACGCTCCAGTTATGCAAGTTTTTTTTCTACGGCCAAAGGTCGGATACTTTTCTAACAGACCTCGTATATGTATAATAGATGTTTGTGTAGTATTATATGGTCTCAGAATGTGCGCTCGTTTAATGTTCCGTGATCGGTAAGCTTTCAAATACAGTAAAATTAGGCTATTTCGGGCATCAATATCTGATGTGCATCGGAGTCCACAGAACAACATTTTCATTACTGGGGGGGACAATTTACCAGTGAAGTGTGCGAAGTGTATTTTACTTAACTTCAAGTTACTTTTTAATTTTTTTATGGACTTTGAAGATCGCGAGCAATTTACGAAAATCTTTAAATGGAAAGTGTAGAGCAGCGTTGATGCTAAGAATAGTCACATCCGTTGAGAGCGATCCGTCACATCCGTTGAGAGAAACCTCTTCCCGGCGCCAACTCGATGAGCACTTAGTGAACTTTGCAATGTCGTATCTCGATAGAAAAATACCTATTTTATCTAATCCGGAAGCAAGCTTCGTGTCCCCCTGGATGTATAGTATAGCGCACGGGGTGAGACTCCACATGCTTCAGTTATGATACCCGCTTTGTTGCCTGGATGCCGAAGGATTGCAGCGCCGCTCACCGGAAGTCAAAGGACACTCCTGGCTGCGAGCGCTGGTAGGACGGCGCCATGTCTTGGAATGCGCGCCAGCTCGCCTGCACTTTGGCGGCTCGAAGCGTGTCGCCCTTGATGACCACTTCGCAGTAATAGAGGAAGTCGCAGAACTTGTCCGGCGGGTACATGGCCGCCACCACAGCAGAATGACCCACGGTGCACACAAGCTGCTTGACTGGAAAGGATAAGCGGCCATTAGCAGAGGTAACGCACTTAATTCAGCAGCCAACAGTTCACAAAAGTTCAAAGGTGTTCAGCTATTGTTCACAGCTTGTGCTTGCAGGCAGTCTAAAGAGAAATGGATTGCAGAGCGTTGGTGAAAAACGTTTTGCAGGTATTGGTCGAAGTATACAAGTTACAGATTACACTGGCCCGCCCTAAGCAACTCAGCGGATGAAGGGCAGAGGAGAACAGGACGGAGCTGATTCTCAGAGAAAGCAAACGTAGTAGGTTGCAGCAGAGGATCAGGTTGACGGTGGAGGTTATGAAGTTTGCAAACATCTTCCAGCATTCGTAGGATAGGGAGAAGCCAGAGAGAGAGGCCTTTATCCTGCAGTCCAGTTAAGTTAAGATTATGCTACTGCTGATGATTACGACCTTAACTCTGAATTAAAAAGTGGATTACAAAAAACGGCAAGGATAGCAGAGGGTGGCAACAAAGTCAAGTGGACCGAGGCAATTAAGAAGCTTGCGTGCATATCCTCGCTGAAGTTGGCGCAGGAGGGGTTAGTTGCAGTGCTCAGGAGAAGTGTCTTCCCGCTGTGAAAGCAGTCAGGCTGATGATGTCGATCACAGTATTAAAGGTTTCTTTTTACACACTACCAGTTTCTGGACTAAGCGCGGAAAATGTACAGTAGCATTTGGTGCAATAAGGTATTTGTCTGGGCTATCGATACATGGTTCAAACTGAAGGCACAGGGCATGAAGGATGGGACAAGGCAGAGACAAAAACAGCGCTGACTTGTGACCTAACCTAACGTTTCTACGCTCCATTCTTCCAAGACCGGATGAGAAATAAATTTGCGCTGATGCATTAATATTCCGCGGCAGCGGTCAAATATGTAAAAACGTTGGTACCTCAACAATGCCTCCTATTATTGAAGATTGATTTAAATGGCACCGCAAAACTACGTGCTTCCAAATCAATCACGTTTATAGGAACTCAAAAAGAGATGGAGAAGTTCAGAAGTTCTCTAGGTATTGACGCGCTGAACGTCGACACAATGAACGGCTGTTGAAAGACTTCTAAACATTTACTTTGTAGTAGCAATTTCATGCGTACAATCAATACCTGCGGCACCTCAAGAGTTTCCTACACAATTTCAGGAAATATTCGTTTAGGTAATGCCTCTACCTAGTCGACCTCTCAAAGGCTTTAAGACTTAATATCTTGTACGTTAGAACTTTTTCTGCACGCATATCGCTTGAATTCAAGCTATTTAGGCAAACCGTATTCTACTCTTTCAACATTTTTTCATAATAGGGCTACCCTTCTTTCCTATAGAAGAATACATAATTACCTGGCGGTGGCTTAGTGATCGTCGTGGTGCTTGTAGTAGTCGTTGATGTGGTGGAGGTCCGGGTGGCCTGTCGTGTAGTAGTTGATGTCATCGTTGGAGTAGTGCCAGGAGTCGCCTGTGGGGTCGTAGTCGCCGCCGTGGACGCTGCGTTCCATGGGAAACCACACAGGCAAGTTTAGTCGGCTGGCACCTCAGAAGATGCGCACACACGAGATTGTTCGCGATTGTCCCTGCTATTCAAACTATACATTGCTCCCGTAGCCAAGTTATATTAAGAGCAGGTATGGGGCATCTCATTTTATGAAGAACTCCAATCGAAGGCCTCCCTTTTTTCGGAAACAGCACCTGAAGGCGTTTTGGGGTGCGGACGGTGCGTCGTTACTGTCTCACCACAGTTCCTGGCCAGTGAAATTGTGTCACCCGCTTAGCCTTGGGTCGGCGATAGGGTCCTTTTGGTAGAGTGCCTTATGTGACAGGCGGATGCGGCCAATTGGGGCTCGTGATTTAAGCGGACTGGGCGGTTAGCAGTAGTGAAAATATTATTGGGGGCTTAATGGCGAGGCGGTAATTCAGACGATAACACTCCAAACATGACATGATTATTTATTGCGATTAGTTATGGTCCAATTTTCAGAAGTAAACAATGTAACATGGGAATGGCCGTTCCGGTGCAGGAACTATCGCTGCCAGTATTTTAAGCCGGGGTGGAAAATAACAAAGCGAAGGAGTGCTTGGCGTGCAGTCTTTAGAAAACGCTTATGGTATTATGGGCGGAACAATGCTTGTTGATCAGGCCGTCTGAACGCATGCAGCACCTTTGATATCCAAGAGGAGATCCCAATAATCGATAGTACTTTTAAAACTCTGTAAATTTCCCAAGCATGACGCAGTCACCCTCCCACTCATCCGGCAACATCCGCTACTGCAATATTTGAAGAAAAGACTTCTAGTAATCCGAGTGCCAAACAATACGAGTTGATAACAATAAGCCTTTTATGGCTACTCGCTTCGTTCCCTTCAGCAAAGTTCAAAGAGACTCATAGTGACCACAGTGTACGCGCAGCGATTAGGCCCACCTTCAGCATGTCCTCTTTTTGAGAGATAACCAGCAAATGTGCCTTTGCCTGAATGTACAGACTTTGCCAAAGGTAACCAGGTTGCATAGTTTGCTTCTCACTCATATTGTAGAGCCCTCACGGCTTTCCTAAAGATCAAAAAGTTAATTGAAGGTGAAGACAGGGGCCCTCCTCACCATACAGAGATTCAGAGCTTGAGGGCTGGCATAATAGCTTTAATATAGGGCTGAGAAGCAAACCGTGCAGCCTGGTTACTTTTTGCAAAGACTACATGTAGATAGACGAGAAGTAAACAGATGCAGTGAGCTCGTGCTGCGGGCCTGTTATTTGCAGCGCATCGAACATTTTAGCAAAAGGCACTTGAGTGCTATACGATGAAATCGATGTTAGAGACCCTTCCAACAGTCGAAATTATTCCGGAGGCCTCCACTACGGCACATCTTACCTTATTTCGCTTCAATTTTTCTTCCCTCAAGGCACGGTTAACGTGCCCACCAAGGAAAGACGCAGTGGCTGTGCCCTTCGTTTCCTCAATAATAAAAGAAATGAAACATTTCTCGCGAAAATGGTGGCATCAAACAATGGTAAATTCAGTTTCTATATGTCTATGGGTTTACCACATCGAAAAAAGAAGCTTCATTACTTTTTCTCAGGATCGCAAATTCAGCACGCTACGCACCAGCGATGGTGCGGAGCAATATGGCGAGCCTGAAGACAATACACCCTTGTCCCACCTAACTAGCGAAATCATCGCCAACATTTAACGCTTCAAATATTTCGCAGCCCTAAGAACGCCGAGAAGACAACAAATCAATTAGCAGCAGCTGTACCTTTCCACAGACATGCGCCCGAGCTAGCCCGGTAGACGTGCTGATGATCGCGGGAAGCCACAGTATAACATACGTCTCAAAGCGCTTTCCCGCAATGGTCAGTAACTTCTATAAAAGAGAACAAAGTCAAATTGACGAATTTTAAAGCGCTCTAGGGCATTTTTTTCTCTTCTCAGAAAAGAAAACATCATGCGCAGAAACACAAATAATTTGCAGGATCGAAATCGCAAGTACACACCGAGCATTCGTTCCGGAAACTGCACCGCTAACACCTTCATGATGCCAATCCAGCTATAGTTTTCTCCCAAACCTCCTGAATGTTGTCTGTTCACTCCCAGAATACTATCTACTCTTTATGAGCCGCCGCGGTGGCTCAGTGGCTATGGTGCTCGGCTGCTGGTCCGGAAGACGCGGGTTCGATCCTGGCCGCGGTGGTTGAATTTCTTTGGAGGAGAAATTCGAGGCCCGTGTACTGTGCGATGTCAGTGCACGTTAAAGAACCCCAGGTGGTCGCAATTTCCGGAGCCCTCCACTACGACGTCTCTCATAGCCTTAGTCGCTTTGGGACGTTAAACCCCATAAACCAACCAACCATCTACTCTTTATGGCAATCGGAAGGGCAAATAACGCTGTAACTCACCGAATGGCGGAGGCGCGGAGGGCTGTGGCGACGCTGGTGTTGCTGGCGGCGGTGGAAGGGATGCCGAGGTGATCGGCCCATATTGCGGAGTGGATGCACCTGTCGGCGGTGTCACAGGGTCCACTCGAGGTGAGCTTTGACCTTGGGATGGCGTAGCCGCAGCGACATTCGGGGTTGTCTGCCCTGTCCAGCGACGACCATGGGAGGGATACCTAGGCTGGTCCTCGTCATTGATGCCGTCGCCGTCCCCGCCACCGCTGTTAATGCCGTCGTCGTCGTCGTCATCTGTGTCCCATCACGTCACAATGATTTATGGTCCTTTAATAAGCGTAGCAAGAATTACAAACACTAGTTACATTAAAACTTGTCGCGCTTTGACACCCCTTCAGAACTGATGCGAATATTTTCTTATTCCCAGGGCTGTTATGGCTATATGAGTCCAGACGCTGAAATCGAGATCCTTCCTCGGGAAACATAATGATTCACGGGGCTTCTTTTATCATTTCCGATTCGTCCTTTAGCGGCCAAACTCGCGTCGCCGAACGAATGGGCCCTCCCTCGGTTGATACCAGAGCTTTGTTGCGAGAGCATTAATCTGATTGCGAGTGCCTACGACAAGTGGAGTTATGTGACTACCGTGTTGGTATTAGCTGCGTAGCGCAAACCACTTAAACCAGTGGCCCAACACCAACACAGAAGGCCAAAAAGAGCTGCGTTTTTTTTTTTTGTTCTTGCCGCGCGACCAATGAAACAGCTTACCGCCGAGGCAGAACCAGACTTAAGGTCCTTTCAAACTATCTGCTGTCGAAGACATTGTTACGATTTTTTGGCTCGATTACTTCAGCGACCATGCAACTTGCGTCATTATGCGTGGGAAAAACTTCTATAGACCTCTAGAACCTGGTTGCCATGATATTTCCCGCTGGTCTCATTTTTTCAGTTGGCACTGTCAGCCGATCCCTGGGCCCTTATCGTTACCTTATGCTGATCCCTTATCGGCCCGATCCCGGCCTGACCCCTTACCGTTCACTAAGCTGCTGTGGGCTCCTCCCGCAGGCGTGGTGGGTTCGTAGCGCCGGTTACAGAAAGCAGTCCAGTCAGCAATATGGTGGCAATCAGGATGGAAATGTGTTTATGCTGTGTTACTAACGGCATATGAATTCATCATATTCTGTGCTCGCCATCTGTCCAAGCTGTCGCTTACGGTGCCATGCACGGCAACCTAACACCGCCATCTATATCGTTCTAGGATGAGCTGAACACTTGGGGTTTGTTTGTTTTCAATCTTGCAGTGAGTTGTATGTCGAAAAAAGGAGACCAGAACTCAGAAAGATTTTTTTCGGTCAGGCCGCGTTCACCGCATGAAGTAAGTACACTATTTGCCAAAAGTAACCAGGCTGCATGTTTTGCTTCTCATTCGTATAGCAAAGCCCTTACGGCTTCCCTAGAGATCAAAAAGTCCTTTGAATGTGAGGACAGGGGTTCTTCTTACCCTGCAGAGATTTAGAGCTTGAGGCCTGGCATAATAGCTTTAAAATCCTAATGAGAAGCAAACTGTGCAGTCTGGTTAGTTTTGGCAAAGGCTGTACGTTTTTAGAAGGCAACTTCCTAATTTTGGGTCGTTGATCACTCGCTTCCTTTGTTGTTGTTTGCGTTCGCGCCTGACTTTTCGAATTCCTTCAATTTGTCTTGAAGCGTTCCTCACCAATCTCAATCGATCCCATCACGGCGTAGATGATTGCCCCCACGAAGCACACGAGCAGCAAGCAGAAGACGCAGGCCGCGATGGCCGCCGTGTTGTCCTCGCCGTCTTCCCTGAAAGATTAATTTCAAAATCTCCGCATACTTGAGATCCACAAAGCATTTTATGGGGCTGCGGCGCATTTAAACAGTTCCGCATTGTCTGTCGCCCTGTGGCGCCTGCCTGCCCTGCCTTGCCCTGTCTTGCGCTGCCTTGCCCAACCTTGCTATGCGCCTTGCCCTGCCTTGCCCTGCCTTTGTCCTGCCCTGCCTTGCCCTGCCTTACCCACCCCTGCCTTGCCCTGCCTTGCCCTGTCTTGCGCTGCCTTGCCCAACCTTGCTATGCGCCTTGCCCTGCCTTGCCCTGCCTTTGTCCTGCCCTGCCTTGCCCTGCCTTGCCCTGCCTTGCCCTGCCTTGCCCTGTCTTGCACTGCCTTGCCCTGTCTTGCGCTGCCTTGCCCAACCTTGCTATGCGCCTTGCCCTTCCTTGCCCTGCCTTTGTCCTGCCCTGCCTTGCCCTGCCTTGCCCTGCCTTACCCACCCCTGCCTTGCCCTGCCTTGCCCTGCGTCTTGGCCTGCCTTGCCCTTTCATCGCAAAACTGATTTTTGCGCTGTGTAATGGCGCGCGCCTGCTCTTTCGCTCCTCTCATGCTACTCTGTACAGCCACTCCTATTTTACGCGCGAGGTGCGTGGATCGGAACAAGCGCGACGTGCCGTTTCGATATCTACGCAAGCCGCTGATGGGTGAAGCCCCATCTCCCTCACGTCTTGCGTCGGCAAGCTGATGGAGACGATGGTGCGCGACAGACTCTCCGATTTTCTCGAAACACAGCACACTTTCGCGGACACCATGTTCGGTTTTCGCCCTCACAAGTCAGCACAGGATATACTTCTGCAGCTTCACCACGACATCTTGGATCCTGTCGAATGTCCCCACAACGACAAGGTGGTCCTGGCCTTGGATCTTAAAGGCGCATTCGACAACGTCAAACACGAAGTAATCCTGGACCACCTCAGTAACACCAACTGTGGCCACAAAACATTCAACTACATAAAACAATTTCTTACAGACCGTCAAGCCTACATACGCATACAAGATACGGAACACGGGCCATACACCATCGGCTCGAGGGGAACACCTCAAGGCGCGGTCCTGTCCCCCTCCTCTTCAATTTGGCAATGCTTCATCTTCCCTCCAAATTGTCTTCTTTGCCCGGGATACATCACGCTCTTTATGCGGATGACATTACTATCTGGGCCACGCAAGGTAACCTGGGGCACATGGAATCCTGCCTGCAAGCAGCGGCGACCCTAGTCGACGACTACGCGGCCTACTGCGGACTCCAGTGCGCCCCATCTAAATCAGAATTTGTGCACATACGTCCCTCCCCTCGGGACACAACACCGCTTTGCATCAGTCTCCCCTCGGGACCGATCCGGGAGTCCAAGGAGATCCGCGTCCTTGGTCTCTTCATACACCATCAACGCAGGGTCGACACTACCCTAGCCAAACTTCGCACAGTGGGAGACCAGGTGGGCCGCATGGTCCGCCGGGTCTCCAACAAGCGGGGCGGATTACGAAGCAAGGATGCACTGCGGCTTGCCCATGCTTTCGTGACGAGTAGAATCCTCTACTCAACCCCCTACTTGCACCTGCGCAAACATGATGATGACCAACTGGAGGTCATCCACCGGAAAGTCATCAAGCGGGCTCTCGACCTCCCGGTCACCACGTCCAACCAGCGACTTCTGGCTTTGGGCGTGGTGAACACATTCCGGGAGCTTCGAGAAGCCCACTTAGTCAACCAATACACACGTCTTGCACAGACCACGTCCGGTCGCCGCCTCTTGGACCGGCTACACATCAAACATAACTACCACATTGAGGAAAGGGAGAGAGTGCCAGAACCCTGGAGACGCGCCCTCCGGGTCCGACCCCTTCCCCGCAACATGTCCAGAGAAGACCATAGCGGTCGTCGCCAGGCGCGCGCGGAAGCGTTGGCGCGATACTATGGTAACCAAGAACACGTGTATTACGTGGACGTTACCGGCCCACACCACGGGGGGTGGTACACGGCCGCAGTCGTACACAACACAAACACAGTTAACGGGCTGACTTTCAAAGCCTACAACGCAACACACGCGGAGGAGATTGCCATTGCTCTGGCTCTCACGAATCCCAAGTCAAAACACATCATCACCGACTCGCGAGGGGCCTGTCGGAACTACGAGTTGGGCTGGGCTCCCCCGCTTGCCTGGCGCATATTGGAATATAGCTGCCGATGCGAAGATCCAACTCCACGCAACCTGATTTGGGCCCCCGGTCACCAGGGCCTACAGGGAAACGAACACGCCGATCAGGCCGCCCGCGCACTCTCTCCCCGGGCTATCTCCCTGTCCATGGAAGCCTACTCCCAATCAGACAATCTGGCCCTTACATTCAAACACATCACCGATTACTACAAGGAGGAGCACCGGCGCTACCCGGCCCCTTGTAAGGGTCTGGATCGCGCTGACGAGCGCCTCCTCATCAAAATTCTTACTAACACTGTACTGTGCCCGGCGGTACTTAAACATTTCAACGAATCCTTTGATGCACGTGCCAGTTCTGTGGGGAGGTGGCTGACACCTTCCACATGGTTTGGGCGTGTCAATCCAACCCATCCATCCCCCCCAACCCCAACCCCACCAGAGAGGACTGGGAGGCGGCCCTGCTCGGCTGTCAGGACCTAAAGACCCAAAAGGCCTTGGTTCACCGGACGCGGGCGGCGTTGCTTGCCAATGGGGCCCCGGAATAGGGGCTCCACCTAGTATTGTTAGGGGAAAGGGCCAATAGGGCCTACCCCAATCACCTCTCTGTAAATATTTATTGCACTATAAATGTTTTTCACCACCACCACCAAGCAGAATGCGTGCCGCCCTTCGCGGCACACCGACTCTTGGTTATGGAGAGGGAGAGAGCAATTATGTTTTCTCTATTTATTCCCGTGCTGAATAGACAAAAAAACGTACAATTGTTTCAGCGCGGTAAAGAAAAATAAAAAGCCAGTAATATACAGCAAAAATTCAATCGTACCTGCTCGTTAGGCCCCGAATATGTGAAAGTAATGCCCCGTAAACTTGGCGCCGACGGCTCTCATAAGATTCATTTGTTCTGGCGTCAACAGGAGAGCGCTAAACACATTAAGGCCGAACCCAACCCGTACGCAAAAAGGGGGACGGCCAGCTTTAAGACAGAGCGAGATGCGATATTCTTATGTCAATCCTCAATAACACCCAGATACAAAAATAGAGGCTAGCATGCAGACTGCTGAAGCCACAGAAAAAGTTGTGGTTGCTCTGCTAGTTCAGCTAGTCCAGTTCCACGTTCCGAATTCGCCGTGAAATCGCCATCCACAGCGATGACAACTTGTAGGCGTCCTTGCATGGAACGGTACACAGCTGCCACCAACTGAGTATCACCGCGCATGGACTCCCACTCCTGGCTGCTGCGCGACCACAGCGCGTCAGCAGTGGTATAGAGACGAAATCTGTCGAAGCGAGACCTTTTTCATCAGTCTCAAACGTTTCTATAAGCTCATGTCCGCGCCTTTTGACGGCCACTGCAGCCGCTTCAAGATACGAAAATCTAAGTGTCCCCAAAATATGGGCAGTGTGTAAAGGGCTGCGGTTATGCTGCAGCCTGTACAGCCCGCCTACAAATGGGCCGTCCAGGATATAAGGCGACAACTTTTACTCAATGATGCGCCTATACGCCACCTCGTAGAAGCGTTGGTGAATGCGCATTAGAAACTCCAGTCCATTCACCTAAGTTGCGCCCCATACAGCGACAGTACACAGGGCACTTGATAGCACATTTATTTATAACTTGGAGAACACCTGCTGGAAAGGGGGGTGCGGGCGCAGTAAAATCATATGAGAAATATTTTCAATCTAGCTTGCTCGCAGTTTGCTTGCTGCTCTCAATTGACGCATCTACTCGCTGAGGAATCGCTGGTCGTGAAATTTATGAGAGGGAAGCAACTAGACTGGGGCGTATTACATACAGGTCGTTAAACCCATCAACCACCACAGCCGTTGGGGCAGACACTTGATATCGAAACGACACCTGGTGTCGGTTCCGAGCTACGCTCGCCACGCGTCAGGTAGGAGTGAGGGTACAGAGATGCCTGCGAAGAATGAGTGGACGTGCGCCATTAGGTGGCGCAGAATGCAGTTTCGCCGTGCTTTCCCATCACCCGAAATGTTTTGATTGCGACAGTACACCCCAGTAAGTGAAAACACAGCTTAGTCTGCGGAAAGCGGCTGCCCGTACACCGTATGCTTGCACTTTACCACTGAGTGAATCCTCCTTTCACTGGGTGTACAACTAGCCACCCGATGAAGCCGCTAATTGACGACGATGGCGCCCTGGCCATAACGTAGAAGGAAGGCTGGTTGCACAAACTGTCTTCTGCCACCAGTACTTGTCGGAGGAGCTATTTTACCACTGTTGCCTTTTCCGTATTCCCCGTACGAAACTTTTTTATTTTCATACTTACATGTATCACAGTGCTTTCATCATTTATCCCGGTTCTGCTCTGAAGAATCCTTCCACGCTGTACAATTGTATCGCGGCATGCCTACTCGGAGAAGCATTGCGAAGTGCTGATATATTACTATACACCCACGTGCAATGGGTTCCTCTTTTGCTACGGTGCCGATTTCTAGTGGTTCGGTAAAGACTTACGGTGGTTGAGTGGCTGAAATAAAGAACGAATATATTAGGTTCGCTTACGTCATAAAAGCAGAAACGTCCAGTTCCGAAATAATGCGCATCTAACATAAGCTGCTCAGGTAATAAAATCTGGCTAAAGCAAGGCGGTGTCGGGGCCGTCCGATATCGGCACTAACATAAAAAAACCAAATGTCATTTAAATCATTAAAAACGCTGTATTCTGTAGTTCGGACCAAACCTAAAAAGGCTATAATCAAGTGCCTGCCTGCTCTGCTTTCAACTGTTGGAAACCAATACTAAATACCAGCCCATTCGTACTATGCCGGAATATTCCCCATTTATATGCCTGTAGACGAGAAACAAATAAAAGATGAGGAAACTACAGAAAAAAACTCAGTTTTACGAGGCAGGCCCTGGCCCCACTCCCCTTATCTTGCCTGGGAAAGAAGGAAAAGAAAATGGGATATCGGGAATAGGTAATGACGACTACATTGGAGTTACGGAGAGCCTGATATTTTGAAAACTATAATCAGGTATACGAACAAGGCGAGCGCTCATTCCTTACTGAATTAGCGGACGTCGAACTAAAATCATAGTGCTGTCTCTTCAAAACGTTTGCAGGCCCTCATCATCATCATCATCATCAGCCTGACTACACCCACTGCAGGGCAAAGGCCTCTCCCATGTCTCTCCAATTAACCCTGTCCTTTGTTAGTTGCCGCCACTGTACCCGCAAACTTCTTAATCTCATCTGCCCACCTAACTTTCTGCCGTCCCCTGCTACGTTTGCTTTCTCTTGGAATCCACTCCGTTACCCTTAAAGACCAGCGGTTATCTTGCCTTCGCATTACATGCCCTACCCAAGCCCATTTCTTCCGCAGGCCCTCTAAAACAGGGCAACCTAACAGTCTCCACGATCTGAGATCCCCTCTCATAAGCAAACCCGGCAATCCGCTGCTACCTGAGAACACTGCTCTTTTCGAACCGACAGGAGTTAATTGGTGTTCGCTCAAACGTGGACTGACGGCTGTTTTACTGGTTTAACAAAAGCTAATCGACGCTCAAGGAATCAACTGTGTGGGGCGGCAAATTCCATCGTGTGGCTGGAGGTACTTAACCCGCCCACCACGATGATGCTGCAAGCAGTACTCACTGGATACTTGGCTTGAACCTATGACTGTAATCATAAAAAAAGGAATATTTAGGTGATCACAAAGCAAGCAAGTGTATGGCGGCGCAGTTCCACGCATTCACCACACACGTTTAACCAAATACATAAGCTTAATATGTCACTATTGTAGCCTACACAGCGCGTTGAAAATTTTTATGACACTAACAATCCCTTTGGCCCGCCTCCCCACAGAAATTCTGCGAATAAAATAAAAAATATCAGTGCAAGAGCTGGCGATCATCTTTTTGAGTGTTCATACGTGCTAGCTGAGCGTGTTTTTTTATACTCTTCAAGAGGTCTTTGTTGTGCAAGCCGAAAAACTTAGAACTGGGACCACACATCAGTATCTGGCCCTTTGAGTAAACCGTGAGTAGTAGCCGACTTTCAGACTGCCTGCGGAATTCAGGTTGTTACCAGCTGCCCCAACAACAACATGCACAAAAAAGCTGGAGAATGCCATCAATATCTGCCTTCCCAGCCGCTAGGGTATGCTGCATTCTGATAATCGGTAAGAGAGTAGTGAAAAAATTGCGAGGACACTTTGGCAACTAAAGAGTTCAGAGGCGAAAGCCGAGGACATATATCATGACGACTTCCGGTGGATGAGACATCACACCGCTCCCGTGGCTATATCGATACCCAAGTTATACATCTTTCAGAGAACATAAGTGTTAATTATGCTTATTTAAACATGTTCCCATCTAATTTGACACAAATTCGACGTTTTTCTGACAATTTTGTGACAATTTTCACTATGCCGTGACGACTTCCGGTGCATAAGACGTCACACCATTCCTGCGGATATAGACGTCCGTGCTATTTCGATCCGATTTCGACATTTTTGCCTATAATTAATTAACTAATTAATCTACAGTCATCAAACTTCGCTTCTAGGTTCATTGTTTCCTCGTATATCTGAAGCAACCAATAGTTTTCGCCTATCTTCTTTAGTTCCCGAGTTAACGCGAGTTAAACGCTGCCAAAGGTGTTACACCCTCTGCTAACGGACGACAGCATCAGCTATTAAAGGCTTTCGCCTTAAAAAAGATCTTATGTTGACTCCAAAGCTAATGAGATAGTGACCCCTTAGCAAAAGCGCCAGGCACACCCCCAGGCGCATCCTCTCGACATTCTGGACAACCGACCGGGCAGTATTATTTTCACGCTGCTTAATTATTAGTCTTGGTTTGGTTTGGTTCATGAGGGTTAACGTCCCAAAGCGACTCAGGCTATGAGAGACGCTAATTATTAGTCTGCCGTTACTGTATAAAGCAAATACGTTGGGTGCTCGTCCGATAACAGCCATGTTTTGATATTAAGTGACGCTAACGTGTTCGAATACGGCCGTTGCAATGTCAGCATTTCTGGAAAATTCCACGATCGGTGCTCTCAGAAGTAAAATTTCAGGGCACTTTGGTGACCGAAAGTGCGATGAGGCGGAAGCCTCAAGCGCGGTGTTGCTGCTTGTGTCGCTGATGTGTTGTTAAAATGTTAAGCTTCGCCTCTAAGAGTGAAACGCGACAGCGTCATGCAACGCTGCCAGGGAGTCCCCAGAACGCCGTCGCCCGTTCGGTTCTACCCGTCGCTGTGGCTCAGTGGTAAGGCGCTCGTCTACCGAGCCGGAGTACCCGGGTTCGAACTCGACCGCAGCGGCCGCGTTTCGATGGAGGCGAAATGCAAGAGGCGCCCGTGTGCTGTGCGATGTCAGTGCACGTAAAAGATCCCGGTCGAAATTATTCCGGAGACCTCCACTACGGCACATCTCTCTCTCTTTCTACTTTCACTCTCACCTTCCTCCCTTCTCTTACGGCGCGGTTCAGGTGTCCGCCGAAATATGTGAGACAGATACTGCACCGTTTCCTTTCTTCAAAAACCAATTTACCAATTTATCAATTTTTACGTTCGGTTCTACGCCTTGCTCGTCGGAAAATTGGTTTTTGAGGAAAGGAAATGTATCTGTCTCGCATTCCTGTGTGGACACCTGAACCTCGTCGCAACGGGAAGGGAGGAAGATGGGAGTGAACGAAGACACCGTATTCACTAGACACGCCTTTGTTCATTCCAAACCATCGAGCTCGAATGGCGGAGCGGTTAGCATGCTCGTAGTGAACTTACAAGACGTTCCATCAATGACGGAGAAGCCGGACTGGAACTCTGATGCGTCTCCTGTAATCAAAAGCAGATACCGTGCTTCAGTGGATCTAGTAAATAAGAACATGAACCTCCGAACATTTGGGAAAGTGGCACCTTTCTGAATGCGTTAATACATAACGGTTTAACTGCTGCCAATCGCTAATGAACGAGTCCTTGAAATTCGAAATATGCCTTCATTTGTGCCAACGTTTGTTACTATAGTTATTTCCTGACGATATGTTTCAATGAGTGGGTGATACTAAATATTGGTCAGTAGGATTACAGGATTTCGTGAGATAAAACGGGCATTCCAGAGCGAACAACGAAAGCGCAACATTAGAATCAGCATTAAAAATGTACTTACCCATTATGACGCTGGGCTAGGAATACTTTTCCGGGACGCGTATTCGCCAAATGCAGCCTGTACAGCCACAAGGCTTGAAACCACGGTGAATTGATCACGTTGACTGAAGATTGTCACAACGCCTTACCTAAAATGGATAATAAATCCTCTTAAACGGCGTTATATGCCACTAATCTTTACGATTTGCGACCTAAAAGGGAAAGAATTGAAAGAAATGAATTAAAAAAAAACAATAAAAGTACAGTACAGAGAGCGGAGTCGAACGGCCGACCTTCTATACGCAACACGAGCCTCTAATCCACTGCGCCATAGGAGCTTTTTTTTTTCTTTATTGCCTGGCTTTGACACAGAAAATTGCACAAAACAATCTATCAACAAAAGACAAAAAACGCTATGTACACACCACACATGGTCAGCCAGCATGAGTCTGGCTTCGTCAATTTAAAATTCACTCAAAGTACAGAGTGGCTCTAGCCTTGAGAGCCACTCCGGAGGCTCCGCAGCGGCTTTCTTAATGGCCAGAAACATGTGCATGCTTGCGCGAAAGTAAATCCTGGCAGGTCTTGCGTCTGGGTCACAATGAAAGCCTGCCATTCTGGAGCGCCATATACAGTGGAGGCCTGTCAGCATTATTAAGTCAAAAGGCACCCCATCCTCATTTTCAACGCATAAGTACCGGATGCAACTGTACCGTGCTTTGTGCGATGTAGTTTTCCCCGAGCCCTTGTACAGGGCCTTGTACAGTGGAGGCCCAGGCAAAGATGTTTTAAAGAGAGTTAAAACAATGCAGGTGCCGCCTGGAACAAAAACCTTCTATTTTAAGTTGCACACCGGGACCTTACCGGTTAAAAAATTTTTAGAGGGAAAGGAATTGTTTTTACCCTGGGGATCTCACTGTTTAATTTGCAGAAAGCCGGAAACAATAGACCATGTATTTTTACACTGTTGGGAAGGGGTCTATTTTTGGGATGTATTGCAGCGAACCCTAAAGAAAGAATTTCCACTGCGCCATAGCAGCGATGTCAAGCCTTCGTTCTGAATGAATATTTATAACCAGCCTTAATGTGGCTGCTACCTGCCGGTGGGCGGCGCTGTCATCGCTGGCTGTACCGGCTGCATTTGGCGAACACGCTTCCGGGACAACGATGGGCTCGGGACCCGTTGCTGAAGGAACACGACTCGATTCCTTGCTCTTAGCAACCCCTTCGAGAACAGCTGTAAAAGTAGCACAACACAGAATCCTGCATTATATACTGGCCTTAACAAACCGAACTCCATCAATAATATCATTGCTACAGTGCGCTACTTGGGCAGGTACTGTTTACAGCAGCTACTCAGGCGGCCAATGAAATAGGCTCCGAGTGTGGCATTGTACACAGCATTGATGAGCGTTTGATAAAATTCGCGCATTCTGAAAGAGCAGGGCGTGTTATGTACTAACTTGCCAGCAATGCGTACTAACTTGCGGTTAAAACATTCTAAAGTACTGTATCACATCCTGCTGGAGTCTAAGTATCCAGTGAGTGCAGTATTGTTTAGATTGTCCTTTCCTTTACCGTATACTGCTACATCATCTTGCAGCACCTTTTTAGCGTGGGTATTCGTTGCACAAGTTAGGAGTTTTCTCTGTCAGAATCTAGAATAGGCTGGTGAGATAAAGAACCTTGGCTTCCCATCTGGTTTAGGCCACAAAGTTGGATACGAGCATTGCACTGCTACATATGTGTCCATTCTGCAGCAGTCTTCAACCCTTTGCTGACTTCCTAGTAAACCAGTACAATACCACGATTGTGATTGAAGAGGTCCTCTCTGGTATAACCAAAAAGGTACCATAATGTTCACATGAATCGCCCAGAAGGCAGGGCGAGCTCCCGAGACAAAGCCGATGGTGGGGATGCCAGGATTTGCCGAGTAAGCCGCTTATGTGCATTATCATTAAAACATTAAACCGAAGCGATGCCGTTTTACACTGAGAGAGTGTTAAGTCCAACCCAAATGGGGAGAACTTGCACGACTAAGTATATACCGGAAGTGTAGGTGATGCAGCGCGCCGAGTTACGTACAACTGGGTTGCTGAATTTAGTGTATCACAGCGTTTTTCTCTACGGCAGTTTTCTGTAAATATCTCGTAAAATTTTCGCTTCCTCTCATGTAGCCTTTATCTAAATGAATGGAGGATAAATGTGCTCTACTTTCTATCTCATCTGATGATTTGGCAGCACCTACCTCTAAAAACGTCGGTTTGTGGATCACTTCATACACCTAGATGGTGCCACATACCGGAATTGGTCAGGTCTGCGTCTAGTTATACGTTAACGGAAATGCGTCGAGCTGACATACAGCCAAAAATACCAAGAAAAGCTGGCTCTTAGTCAACGTGGACGTGCGGAAGGTATCATAAAACTGTCTTTTCTACACAATCCAACCCGCTTTTGTCGCCACGCTCGCTCCGGCCGGCTCGACGAGTCAGAAGCGGCGGCGAAAGTCGAAAGCACAAGCGCGCCAGGTTGGCTGGCAACGACAGCCGCATTGACCGTTTCCGGAGGGCAAACTATTTCCTCCGAACGCATCCATCTCTTCATGATATTTTTGGGGCGCGCAAATTTTACGAAGTTCTGGCTCAGTTCGCAATTCCCTCGCTTGAGAATTGTGTCATGTAGATTCATCAGCCATAAAGGGTACGCTCCATTGCTCTCAAACTAAGCTAACGAAGGGGAAAGTTGGTTTTGCATCACAGAATAGTGCGCGCTACTACGAAAGAGCACAAACAACGAGACAACGAAACAAACACGCACGTACAGGCGCGAACTCACACAGTTTGATACACGTGAAGCACTTGCTTTTATACAAAAAGCATTTGCTGTGTGCCGATGGCTTTCACTTAACGGTAAGGTATGTGAGAAGGAAAAGGAGGAGGAAGACGTCAGGTGCCACCTGCCAAACTGCGATGCACGGCCGTGTGTGAGGAAGAGCCACTCTAGATTGAAATCCACCCCTTACCTCCTAATCAACACCCACACTCATAGAAACTAAACACGCCCAGTGGCAACCACTACGGCATCCGATTAGAGGACGCTAACATCAAGCAAAGCCATCATTCCTTTGAAGAAATCGGTTTCCGTTTCACTGTTTCGTTTCAGTCTAAGACAGGATTTGCACTGAAAGCGAGAAAATGTAAAAACGCAGAAGCTATGCGCTTCAAAAAGATGGCGGTTGCTTCACCAGCGTTGACCTCCTAGGGTGGTGGCTCAGTGGCTATGGTGCTCGGCTGCTGGCCCGAAAGACGCGGGTTCGATCCCGGCCGCGGCGGTTGAATTTCTTTGGAGGAGAAATTCGAGGCCCGTGTGCTGTGCGATGTCAGTGCATGTTAAAGAACCCCAGGCGGTCGAAATTTCTGGAGCCCTCCACTACGGCGTCTCTCATAGCCTTAGTCGCTTTGGTACGTTAAACCCCACAAACCAAACCATCAAATAAAGCGAAGCCTCACGCCGGTGTTGTCTCGTCGTGTTGGCACAAACACTGCGTAATAGCGCGAAAAGCAGAACACAGAAGCCTGAATGTCACTTACCTGGATGCAGCTTGGCGCTCTGAAGGGACTGCGGGTGATGGTTAATCGACGCAGGGCCAGAGCCTGGCGCCAGGCGGCTGAGAACTCTCCCTGAAGTGGTCACTCACAGGATTGTAGGTGGTGGTCAAATTAGGGGGGGTTTGGCGTTGTAAGCATTGGGAGAAAACACAGCCAAGAAGTGCTATGCTTAGGTGAAGTCTCAAAAGAGGAGCGGCTCGATGGACGCAATCTCTTCTCCTCATCGATTTCTTCTTCTCTACTTCTTCGCGGAAGCGGCGCGTGCTAGCCGCTCCGGCTGCGCCTCAGTTTTTGTTGCTGTTGTTGTTCTAGAAATGGAATAGCGAATACCCGCCGGAGACATAAGCCAGGACCTGGCGGTCACTTCCAGTTTTGTGGATTGCATGCAACAGAAATGAGATGAGATCCGAAAAAGAATCAACAGGTTTAGTACAGATATGGTTAAGGGTTGTAAAGAGGCCTAATAATTTTAACTTCATGGAGCTAATATGGGCTCGAAAAATTGCGAGAACAGGGCTATAGAGGACAAACATTTAGCTTTGGCACTCAACAACGTTGTCGCGTGAAGGTAACCTAAAGTTTTCATGGTCACCGAACAACGCCGACAAAAGAGCAAAACGAAAATAAGGGCAGTTTGTGACAAAAAGGAGATCTGGTGACACTGAAGTGTTAAGACGTGTATAGACAACGACGCTGACAATGACGTAAACTTCTATGAGGCGCATATTCACACGCTCCACATAAGCACTCGTTAAATGAGAACCTTGAAGCCTTCTTATGAGGTTTACATTATCTCTTCAACAGTTTTTGAAGCTCTCTGCTCGATGATTTTGCAGTTACATAGCCCCCGCTTTCGCCGTGGTAGGTGGGGTCAGCGTTGCGCCGTGAAGAATTTGACTAGCTCACTTATCATCACGTGACTGAGTGGCGCTGCCTTCGCTTTCATCCGGTGGAGATGCGCAGTAGCAAGAATGGGACACTTCAGACCTAAAAATTCTCGGTGAAAACGGCCTAAAAATTGGCAGTGGTTTAGCTCTGGTTAAACCTGGAGGATTGCGAAAGCAACGATCAGAGAGAGAGGCGATGGAGAGAGCGTATTGTTGTACCAAATTTATATTTACCGACAATCCATATTCCTATTCTAAAAATGAAAGAAACTCTGCACAAACACGTCATATGCACACACATGAATTTAAGGCCTTTCTCAGAATTATGGGGAACTTATATGTAGCTGCCATGCTTAAGGCGAAAAATGTTCTTTGCTTACTTATCTCTTATCTAGAATAGCTGATGAGAATGCAGAAGCAGTTTTGTAATAGTAAAATCTGAAAATTAGCTTCTCAAATCTTCCCTCAAGCGCTTCAGTCTGAACGATGAATGAGTGAAAGTGCTTCTCCTGGCAACAGTTTCCAAAGCCGTCATCAAAAATAATGGTGCTTTTCCGGTGGAAAATTCCTGCTAGATAAAAAAGGAATGATTAATGAAGTGGGCCGCAGATATTTTTTCAAAAGTCGAATAGGAATGAGTAGAATCTCTTCATGCGCCTTACAAATATTCAACTTGTGCTCTGTTCTTTCACCACATAATATTTTTTACAACAAAATATCCATTAGGGGGCCTATCTAAATGTACTGTATCAAACACAGGCCCTAGCTCCCTATAGTGAGAGCAATTTGGTTATTAACAGTCTTTCTTGAGGCAAGAACCAATTCACAGAACTTTTTCTTTCTCTACTAGGCTGCACATATAATCGAGCTAATGTTTCCTTTCTTTAAACGTACGAAAGATCACCAGGATAGGAAAAACAAAAAAAAATTGTAGTCGTCTGGCCATCCTGATTAGCAATCTACAGCTCCTAGTATGCTTTTATCCTACGACTGACCTGAAGTTTACAAAATTCATTGCAGAGAAGGGATAGCCTATCGTAGGAGGGCCCATAATGGTGGGTTACAATAGCACTTAGATATCTGCAGGGTCTTTTGGCCGCTGATCGAGCCGCCGTAGTCGCCCTATTATATTCTTCGCAGTTCGCTGCACCAATGGTCTTTCTGCTTGCTTTCAGCGCTTGAAGAGGCTAAGCTATCTCCTAGCAACTTTTTTTTCACACTACATAATGCGATCAGCGTTAGGCGCTCATTTGGCTCTTCCACTACGCAATAGCACTCTGCAGCTGTTTTTAGCTTTGGTGGCGCTTTACTCCGCCTAATCCCCTTCCTCACCACTTTGCGCGGCTACTGTTGGGGGGACGCGGCCTTCAGCAAAGTTTTAAATTTTTGTCAAAATACATCAAATTCTTACAGAATATTAAAATGACCACTTTCCACAAAACTTCAATGTTACATCTCAATAATTTTCCAATATTCTTATATTCAATATCATATTCATATTTTCTGATCACTTTTTTTTCCTGATGTTTGTCAAAATCCTACAGAGGTAACAAGATATGGCTGGTGGTTTAGCACTTCCAAGCACGAAGTATTGAGCGAGAGCAGTTTTTGGGAAGTGCACACCTCTGCCACTCACCTGAAAGCGTGATTATGGTGTCCCCTGACGCAGGTAGCCAGTTATGCGTTCCTTCAACATTTTCATCCTCGATGCCAATTTACCTGATGTGCGCCGGTGTCCTATGTTCATGTGCCACTTTTCTGCAGCAATGTTGTCAACGACAACGCGTACGCATTGCTCTTCTACCGCGCTACGTTGTCCACGCCAACGCATGCAGCGCCCATCTCTCTGTCACTACCGCCAGAGAGCTTAAACCACGAATATAGTTTTATACTAGTATTAGTTGGTAAAGTAGACGATTTGCAATGCAAAGCATGGGAACCTGTTCCAGTTGAACAAGAGGCGTGTTTGGCTGCGGCCTTAGGCTAGCCCTTTCGCGCAGTAGCCTGCGAAGCTCATCCGTTCGCGCCGTCGCGGGTTCGAATCCCTGTCGTGGATATTCATTTGATTTATTTTTATTTACTTCGTTCTTTTGGAGCCAATCAAAAAACATCGCATAACACATGGCACACACCAACAAATATCGCAAAGCCACAAACGTCGCAAGACTTTTCTCGGGGGTTTACCCTTCGGAGTAGTTCCCTCACTCAGAAATATGGAATAGGCTGGTTCAACATTGACTGCCTTTCAACAAACAAGCTACTGCTGGCATATAGAGGGAGGGAGGGAGGGGGGGGGGGGCAATCACCTTAAACATTAAAGCAAAATAGTTCTCACATGGAGTTGTTGATCAATTCATTCTCGTTCTACCACCTGGTACCCGCCCTGGTTAGCTCAATTAAAGTGACTGCTAAGGTGAGGCGGTGGTCCGAGGTTCGAACCCTGGTTCCATGGCGCGGCACCTCAAGGTAACGCACATCTAGGATGGGAAATGCTGAATAGGAATTTTAGAGGACAAGTGGGCATGTATTTCGGAAAGCAAGAACACCAAAACGTACAATGTTGGCACGATTCTTTCGGTTCGACACGAAAACCCTCCCATTAACACACGGCTCAAATTCCTTCAATAAAATTAAACCTTTCTCCTTTCTTCGCAATCTTAACCTCAAGAAGGCAGTAAAATAAAACATTTATTATAGCAATTGCTTCTCCAGAAAATGTGGTGTCGGCAT
The DNA here is from genome assembly GCF_055824585.1 of Amblyomma mixtum. Lineage (NCBI taxonomy): Eukaryota > Metazoa > Arthropoda > Arachnida > Ixodida > Ixodidae > Amblyomma > Amblyomma mixtum. The sequence continues at coordinate 19,021,113 of NC_143019.1, forward strand.
TATTGGCTTCGACGTTGCGAGCGAAAACTGACAAGCACGAGTCTATCAGGTGGTGCCCAGAGAGCAGCCTAGGAGGCAGGGGGGCCACCTAGGTCACGTGACCTTGTGGCGTCATCAAAACCTGCCCACCGGATACCGAGCAAACTGCCCATCGTGGCAGGTGGCAGTTATATTAATGAGTAATCGCTCGGGAAGATCAACCTGGGATGCACTGGGCTCACCGCTGGGAGCACCTGTCATGGTAGAGCAGCGATGCACCATTTAAGAGCTGCGGCACTTCACCAGAAGGGTTATGATGGCACCTAGGCATTTATGAATGTAAAGTATGAATGTAAAGTAGAGAATGACCTTGTGCATATATGAGAAATAACCCATTACGCTGTCTCGTCATACCGTTAGAGGCGGAGCTTAAGTGTCCTTCAGTTTTTTTCCTTCAGCCTAACACGTTAGGTACGCGGCCCGTTTTCGAAGGTCTGATTCGCGTTCGTCATAGACGACTGGTGGGTGGGTTCTTTCCTTCCGGCTTGTCTTCTTTTTATTTTATATTTTTTGTTTTGTACTTCAGCGCACCTTTTCCAGTGTCGTCTTTTTCTTTTTCTAGCGGTGCTGTTATTTATGCTCAAATTTTGCTCTTATGTGCATTGTTGCGGCCCTTTCTGTGAATGCCTATTTATGATTAATATTTTGTGATTTCTATTTTATTTTAGTGCAATATTTTTAACCTTACAACAATGCTTTGTACTTACTCCCCCCCCCCCCCCCCCCCCCCCCCCGCATGTAATACCCTCAAATGAGGGCCTTTGGGGGTATTTTGAATAAATAACTAAATAAAATCTGCTGGGCAATGACCACAAACGCTCCCCATAGTCTTTTTCGGCTGGTTTAAAGATAGGGCGCGATATATTTTTTCGATTTAATCGCAGAAAGCCAGCACGCCCTCAACTTTGCGCCCCACGTTGAGAAGCAAGTTGCTTCCCCGGTGCCGTATTGTATAACGATGTATTCCACTTCATATGGTGTGACGTCTGCTTGGCGGCAGCCTCAGACGGAAGCAACAAGCGGTAAGACGATAGCGATCGCTACTTACCGCGCGCATGGGCTTGCCATTAGTTGCGTTGCGAAGACAATGATGAGGTCTGGTCGCCAACGACCCAACTCTACTGTCTCTTCCAAAGACGTTTATAAGCCACGAACGCCACGGAAAAAGAGTGACTATTGTCATAAGACCAGAAAAATCCTAAACCTGCCCACAATGGCAGGTCGCCAGCTGCCATCAGATTGTGAGCTAATTGCCCACTGCGGCTGGTGTCAGTTGGTGACGAGTGGCTGCTCGAGAAGAGCAACCTGTATCTGAGAACCTTCACTGGGGGCAGTGTTTTCAGCAGTCACCTGCCGGGGCAGTAGCACGTCGCTTAACCGATGCACAACTACAAAAGGAGGGTAGGAGGGCTGTCCATGATTTTTGAATGGCAGTTAGAAAATTAAGAATTCCAAATATATGGGCATACGTGTCTACAATACGTGCGCAAATGGCAATACGTGTGGGTACTGTCAAAGAAGACAATACATATTTGGCAACCATGTTGGCCAGAGTGGTTGAGGATGGGGTGACAGCAGAATCGTAAGTTAGACGGGCCACAGCCGTTGTACCTCCTTACGAAATTGAAAGTTTTTTGCCGCACAGGAAAGGCGACGTTTTAAACTTATATTTTTTGTCGCACACAGACAGTCCTGATCAATTTTCATCCCCAGTCTAATGGTTTTCAGAATTTATCCAAACGTATACTGGGAGAAGATATTCAAATTCTGAACCTTAATGAGCCGTGTGGCTCAACCATAAATCTCAAAGCCTGAAATAAATACTTTATTATCATCTATTCCGAGAAAACGTGCAAGTAAATTCTCATTCCAAAGTGCAAACCTCCATTTCAAGAAAATGAGTTTATTTTTTATGATATATCCGGTCGCTGCTCCTTAATAGGGAAATCAGCGATCAACCCTTTAGTCTTCACTCATCTCCTGAATCTTTTGAGTCTTTAGTTTCCTTTTCTTGATTTTCACCAGAATGATCTGCAAAGCCAAACATTTCCTTGTTATGACACCTATAATATTGTCAGAACTCTCAGCTCCTAAAAATAGGTTGAAAATCCGCTGCATCACTAATACCGTAGGTAGTTATACTGGCAAGCCTCACGGCGCTCTTTACAAGTGTACTGAGATTTGTTCACGGTTTTTCGTAAGAAAACAAGTGGGGGAGGAGCGAATTTTTTTTTTTTTCACAAGTTGTTCCTATATGTGTGGCAGGTGTTTCAAAAACCTTGCAGTAAGCAGTCACATTGGTGTTTCTGATATGCATGAGATCATGACCTGAGTGTAGGCATCTTAATGGGGGGTTTGTACAGCAACACAAACGCCTTCACAGCATGCTCAGCAGTAAAGAAAGCACGGCTGCGTGATGAAGAGAACTTCTGGCCGTCGATATATAATCGTCGTCCTCTATACCCTCCTCTTTTATATCTTTTGAAACAGCTGAGTATATGTCCACTGAAGGAGTTAATAGTATAGCGGAAAATACTAAAGCTAATAATTATTATGTGCTACCTGTTGCCGCGTCTTCTGAACTTGTAAGATTTTTCACTATTGCCAGTGGCTTGTGTTTCGTTTAGACACATCCTTTGTAAATACGCTGCTAGATGTCAGCACATAGTCATACGACCTTTATTTTTTTATCTCAAAATATTGAAACTTTTAGTGCTAAATTTTCTTTTATACCGCTTCTTCGTCTTGCTTTCTTAATCTAGCACTTAAAAGTTTTTATCTGAGAAATTAAATGATAGAAACTTAAATAAAAAGCAAGTCACAGTTGTAACTCCAGGACATTAAGCGAATTCCAGGACGAGCATCGTGTGCTTGTCCCTGACTGTAACCCCACTGAATGCTTTTGAAATTGGGGGGGGGGGGGGGGGAATTTTCATTATCGCCGGCTTGGCGACTGAGTGAAACAACCCATTCGGTGATAAATGGCTGGTATCTCAACGTTCCAAAGACATGGAAGAAATAATTCCTTATGGGTTAGCACACCATACTACTAATATAAGCACGTTAATTTTGGAAACGCTCGTCAGTGTATATTTCATTTCTTTTATTCTTGGGTAAATTAATCTATAGTGTATATTAACCTTGTAGAGGATCAGAAAATGGAGTTTGAGGAAATAAGCTATTTTTTCGTCGTTGTTGTACTCGCATAATCAATGAATCGGAAGCCAGGCTAAGTCTGAGTCAGTCGCTTATAAGAAGGCTGTCATACCCTTAAAGACAACGCGTTGCAGCAGCACCGAACACTCTCATTTTATGTTTAAACATCAGCCCCAGTGTTTGAGCGTCTAGAGAGCGTCGTCCCATATTGGCTCTTGTGTCTCGACAGCTCTTCACGCTGCTTTTGTCGCAGAGGATCATTCTGATTTCTCAGTATGCAGCAGTACTCTCTTTGGACACAATGGTAGAGCCGCCCTTCTACTTGGCACGGTATGTTGCAACTGTGTTCGTTTCGGTTCTAGCACATAATCGCCTTTGAGTAACAGTTGAATGAGAGACTGTCGTCCATACTACACGGGGCCAAACATGGCTGTCACCGCTGGTGTAAAGAAAGAAACACAGCCTACCGCCACTTTGTTTTCATGTCTAAAGATGAAAATTACTGTTAACATTCCATAAAAGTCGACGCTTCTGTTAAAAATCCGTCATCTCTATTTGGGAGCAGTAGGTGACTTAGTCCATTTTGCTCCAAATAGCTACGCGCAGCCTACATTAGAGGAGTGCGCCATAAATGTGTTTACGTCAGTAAAAATGGCATATTCTTGGTCCACCAATAACATCAGACCAGCTTTTTAAAATCGTTCATACAATTCGTCGAAGCCCAAGTGGCTAGGCAAACGGTTTCGCACACATATAGTTATGGTGATCATCGAGCCATACACAAATGGTGGAAAGTCGCTGCGTCAATGTCATTCGGTTATTTTAAATTTGCTTAAATAAAGCATTTGTAAACATTCCACATCATGAAAAATTTTGATGTTGTACTGGCCATAAGTTGAGCGAATAAGAGAAGTTTTTAATATCACTCTTACCGGAAGAATAGTAGTCACCGCTTCCAACGGGATATCGATGTCCGAAATGAGGCAGCCAACCTGTAAGCAGCAGGAAAGAGAGTGAGATTTCCGTTTGGTACTGAAGGTAGTTGCGGCAGTTTCAGAGCCTTTGCGCAAGCAAAAAGCGGGTCGGTAGCTTGCTGCAGAATACAATGTTTTTAGTTTGAGTGCACTAGCACCTAGGTCCTCACTCACCCATTTTGTCAATCATTGTCTGAAGCCGCTGGCTGGTGGCCCACCTACCATGGTGGGCCGGAGGCAACTTACCCACCGGGTTATGGTAAATCTCCCATCAAACTTTATGGCCTACAATCCAAACAGTGTGTGGCAAAACATCTTTCAGCCGCAAGTGGGTTTCGAATTCGCGGCGGTGTGAACTGGTCAGCTCTGCAGGGTACTGGATCAGACCACTACGCTATCGCCCCAACCGCACATCACGCGTGTTTCGCTGCCAGTCTCTCGGGCTTTGCTTTTGATGTCGTTGTCTTCAACTTCCATCCGTGCGCAATGAATCCAAAGCACACCGATATCGCATTGCCCTTTTAAACCGAGCCTCGAGCTGAAATCGACACCGAAGTGAAAGTGCTCTGGAGCACCTAATTCGCATTTGGCCAAATCACGCTAAATCGCCCGTCATTTTTTAACGAATATTTATAGTCCCTATTACATTCGAAAATATTGGACTGCATCAGCACAGTCGTAATGCTGATATTAGGTAATGTACGACAACATTGTTATATCGTCATAACCGCCTTTTACGCAACACAGCACGCAAGACCTCCAATGATATAACATGGGCAAAGATGAGCAGTTAACGTTAAGAATGTGACAAATGCAATGCTCTGTACTCTGGATTCGCTGAGAGGTGACAAGGACCGAGCAAGGTGACAATACATAGCGCAACTATCAAATGAAAATTTATTTAGCCACGAAGAAGCGCTATTCATGCTGACCCAACTTTTCATGCATTTGCGATAATGAACGCCTCCATGATCTCCCTGCCAACGCTTTCTATTTTTTTTTTTCAAATATTTTTTTTTTCATTTTTTTTTTGCAAGCTTCGCACTTTTTTCAGTGACCTGCGAACAAACCTGACGCGTTGAAGTTTCTCATATTTCTTAAACGCTCTTGCAACCTAACACTAGGACAGTGACCAGTTTGTCTGTCATAAGGGGCGCGAAAAGGCAGAGGAATGTGTAGGTCATTTCCATTAAGCAATGCATAAAAATTTCTTTAAGCTGTCGGCCCCAAGAACAGCGACTGCCGTTCATTTCGACACAATTTACCTTTTGGCACATCGACTTCAATCATAAGCTTAGGTACGCAATGACTCTGCGGTTAACGCATGCGCAAGCCCTGAACTCTACGTATCTGACCGCGCCTTGCGGGCGTACGCACGCTACAAACCATAGCGCAAGTGCTCTACGGGCACATTACGAGATGCGTCGACAAGATGGCAGAGTGTTCCTAGCCCATTTCGGAATAAATACATGTCCCCGCTGCTCTCTTCGACGCGATAGCTAGCTCGAAATGGTGTCGTTTGCTTTTATTTGGCACAAACTTGCTCACACGCAAAGGGATAAGCGACAACTAACCTCTATTCTTCAGATAATTAGGCAGTATTGAAGATCTCAGGGCTAAGTATATTCAGTGTGTTTTCTTCATAGCAACGACTCCTGCTGAGTCAGTTCTTCACCTTTGAGCCAATTACATTTTCTTCTGTTTGCATAGATTTTGTTCTCCATAGAAGAAAATGCATCCACTCATTTGATCAATAACTACGCAGCAAAATTTCTTTGATCCAAGGTTATTGTGCTTTCAATTCTTGTCATAAAACGGCGCCACTGTGTACATGTGGACGTGAAAGGCGCTACGACAGGAGATACAGAAAGTGTCATGTTTGCGCCATTTACAGCGTATGCCCAACTAAAAGTGTTAAAAGCAAACAACATCGCAAAGCCCGCTGCCGGAAAATATAAAATTACCACTGAGAGCAAATCCTTAGGAGCAGTCTTTGTAAGATGTTGAAGTTCTTGACTGTCTTCAGTGAACCGCATCCATATCCGAACGGATTTAAAGTCTTTGCATTTTGCGTTGGGTGAATTAGGAAGGAAGTGTAATCAGGTATAAGCTGGTTTATTTTTCTGTTATAAACTTTCCCACAGAAAATAAGCCGTTTACAAGAAAAGGGAGCTCGTAGTAGGAGCAGAGGCCACAGCGGACGTTATGTGGAAGTAATTGGCACCCTCATGCTAACTGGCAGTTTCTTTTCTCGCACTATGGCGCCACGCATTAATACCAGCTTGACGAGCAGTGAGCCTCATGTTGCACTGAATATATTACTCAGCGTTTACGCAGCGTCACATAATGCGTCATACTCCACGAAAAATGTTAGCCTCTGCGTTTTCTACACCTATTTGAAATTCAGCGTGACATTTGCCAATGTCTTCAGCTCTTTTAAAATTGAAAGAACAACGCATCACAGTTTGCACTGTGCTTTGCCTCACTGCTACGGGAGCTCAGCGTGTGAAAGCTACGAGCTCATCCTGCCTTCCAAGCTTCTAGCGTAAAGCTCACCTACTTTCTCTCACGAGCAGACAATCTATCGTGTACATTAATATTGGAGTTGCACATATGAATCGCGCTGAAATAAAACTGCCCAAAACGAAAATATAATAAACCACATGTGTGCTAATTTGTGGCAACACATCGAGAAATGGCTAAATTTCAAATTCTAAACCAGTTAGCACCTTTGAGCTGATAAACCTGAGAAAATGCTTATCTCGGACATGTAACGAGTCGCAATAATTATCTCAGGAAATAAAAGTGTATATTGACAACATTATGAGACAAAAATTGACATTTACCAACTGGAACATTAAATGAAATTACGACTTTATTAAGTTCTCAGATGAAATAGAAGAATTGCGTAAGGATAATATCTACTCACCAAAAGGACCCCAATAGGGGACAGGACCAGGTACTGGGTACCGTCCTGTAAAAAAAATAGATAGACTTTTCGCTGCGCTCGATATGCCTCAGAATAAATCATTGGGAATTTCATTGGGAATCTTCAGCCGAAAAACAGCGCTTAGGTTTCTAAAAATCAATGAAGCTTATTTTCTCATTCTGAACACATGGCTACGGTTTTGGTTAAACGGAAACTAACGAGAAATCGATTCAATTTTTGTGCAGAATAAAACTTTGCTGTTTCGCTCTTTGAGTCTTCCAGATCTTTTTTTAGAACAAAGAAACTGATCTATCGGTAAGGTTTGATTAAAAAATGTGAATTTTTTTAACTGTCAGTCCATGCAACTGTCGACAAGGACAAAAAGAACTGCGTGGTCATCGCCTCGATGAACATACCGAGGTGCCCTAAGATGCAGTAAGCTCTAAGCAAAAGTCATTGAGATGTCATCGCAGTAAGCTTTTGAAGACTACCGGTTGTGGTGATACTTCCTTTATATTTTTTTATGATTAGAAGGGGGCAGGAGGAGGCGGGCAAGTGATACCGAGAGATGAGGAATGATGAAGTTGAGGTTGAGCACACGAAGATGAAGTTAACAGACTACGCTTACACTGCTGCCTCCAATAACCGGATCTGATGCAAAACCTTTGAAAATCCTGCTATGTTTGTGCGTTCGCGAGTGTTTCGCATGAAACTTTATCGTTGATTTTTTTTTCACCCCAATCTAGAATAGCGTGTCAGATTTATCACCAGGCAAGCATCTTCAATAATCATGCAAGCGCACCCCCTCTTCCCGTGGACTCACGTGCCGGGTGTAGTTTCAGAGTATATAGAAGTGCGAGGGGAGGCTTTCTGGCTTGAGATGTACGCGATTTAGTTCTCATGTCAGCGAAGAACGTTAACGGTATTAGCGTGGCCTCAGCGACAAATTACAGATGTGTGTCGCAGAAGACGATAAGGGCCAAACAGGTCGTTGAGAAACTTTTACCTTCAGTGTTCGATTCGCACAGGTCTGCAAAGTCTTGACTTCATAACAACAGTAAACTCTTCGTTTGCAAAGACATGTAAAGGGGGGGGGGGGGGGGGGTACAATATCCTAATATTAGCATCTTGGTGCGGCGAGTGATAGGGTTGCTCAGAAGATACCTCTAATAAGACGAGAGGGGGCACCCATAAACAAGTTATAACCAAGAGTGCCTTCTTGTTCATTTGGCGATGAAATTCTAATAATTTATAATAATAAAGGAGGTGGCGTATGTGCGTTACGCTTTGTGAAATTTCTTGTCATGCCGCCAGGTCATGCCGCCGCAATGTTCAACTAAAATGTTTGCTCGCTTAAATATCGTGCCATATCGTGCCAAATAGCCCACTCGCGCGTACCTAATAGTGCTACGTGCTGTCTATTCGTAACGGGAGCTTTTCGACGGTCGCGACGACGAGGAGCTGGCAAAGGAAGCGCGGTGTGTGCAACAGCAAGGCAGTGAATGAATCTGAGCGTGCTGACCACCGCGAAAAAGAGACGCACGATAACACCACGGACCATAAAGCAACGAAAAGCGGCGATGGAGAACGAACGCTCGACACTGCTCGAACACGTAGCGCGTCCGGTTATCAAAGGACCAGGCCGATATCCAGGAGTTGCTGTCACCATCTATGAACCTCCCTATAACGTACAACATCTTTCCTGTCATGCATATAGCGTTTTGCTTTGCTTGCTATTAAAAAAATACCATCAAAAATGCACCGTTCTACCATGAATGCACATTGCATGGCAGCATATTTCCGTTCTTAGCTTTAGAACTATTTCAAAATCGAAACACAGAGGAGTTGGGGACATATCCCAGTCCGTTTAAAGAGCTCTTTCTCAGCATGGCCTACGTCAGCGAAGATCTCCATTTGCGGACACGAACTCGTTGATGGGTTTAGTTAGTTTTGAATGACCAGTGTACTGCTTTAAAAAACACTTTATGTGAGTTCCAGATGACGATGGCTACATGGGTAGGAATGGCCGATTGGAATTCCTTCGCAAACTAATTTACCCTTCGGTATATTATTTTGAGAAACAAGGTTAACGAAAAACCAATCCTTGAGTCGTCATCTGCTTTGGAAGTTTTTTTCATGGGTAGTTTCTTTATTTGCCTAGAGAAATATGCTAAGAAAACAGCTGCTGTTCGTGTCAGCAAGACGGTCTTTCTCTTTACACTACTTAAAAAATGATATGAACAGAGACCGCTGCGTAGGCCTTTCAGTTAGCATGGCTTAAAATGCAGTTGCGCCGTTTGGAATACACGTTTCTTTTGAGTGTGTAGCTGAATGAAAAAAAAAATGTTTTAGAAGTACAGGGCAAACCCCATAGCAAAGAATGATCTTGTTTGGACCAGAACATAGTGCCCAAAAACGTGTTTCATTTAATAAGGACATGGCATTGCCCCGTAGTGAGCCTCGCGCAACCTCCGCTCCAAGCACAAAAAATGAAACGACCCTGGAAACATTAGGAGCGCTCTCCCTATACCCGGTCGGGAAACACTAAAGACGAAACTTTCTGGCACCCATCTCTTAGCCTCCACCTTTGATTTTGCTGGTTATTGCTAGTATATTTAACTCGCATCTATTAATATTTCGAAAACGTTGTTACAACTGCTAGCTTCTTTACGTTAATATAATGGAACAAAAAAGAACGATGTCATTCTCTACTCACCGTAGTATTCGCCCAATGGCCAATATTCCGGGCCCATGGGATAACCATATGCCTGATTCGGATCAGTTGGTTCAGGATTATGTGAGCTGAAATCTGTCGAATTAAAAATAAAGACGCAAAGTTTCTTGCAATGTTGCCTTCACCTATAAATTATTTAACGTGATTATGGTACTATGCCATGGAAAAACGATTGCGTATAGTGGTATCCAGAAATTTCGATCGGCACATATCTAATTATACACACCCTGCTCCTCTTACACCTAATGGCTTTTCCTGGCACAGCGAAAAATTCGGATATTGCGCTTGGTCATGCTGGTATGCTACTATCATCAGGACTGAAAATTCAGGTCATTGCGGTACGATCAGCACTGTTGTACCAGCCCGTGGTAGCGTTATCTCTAGTGCAAGGTGAATATCCACTACACGTAAAAAATGCAACACTCGCTAATGGAATTAGGAATAACGGCATTTGAACGCTTTAAAAATATAGCGCAGTTTTCTCAAATGCCAAGAAAGATTAGGGTTTCAGCTCGATGCATACTAAAGGTAGGTAAGCAACAAAAATTTACTACCAATAGCTCAGACAAGCTCCGCGTAGCAAGTAGATTAATAATTATAGCCTTAATACGTCTTTATAAAATAAGCATCCAACATTTGTCAGATCTAATACAAGGAGAAACTCTAAAAACTCGATAAATTACGATAAGATTTGTGATGTTTTATATACGGTTGCTGAATTAGTGACTGTCCGTGTACCTACTGGTTATACAATGGCCACAAGTTTTCCCCTCGACTGGTTGGTGGTTATTCCAGGTAAAATGCTTGAAAATGGTTATTAGACACCTGCTTGTGTTAAGAAAATGACCTCGTTGTATGTTGCCTTAGGGCCAAGGCTTCCCTTATTCCAATAAAATTAATCATCATCATCATCATGATTTATTCGCATGTGTTACCTTTAGACGTGTGTTCCAGATCACTTCATGCATGCCTGAACGCGATAGTGAAATGATGAGTACCTAGCTTGCGAGCTCATCAGCGAGACGAGGAAGTATAGTTGATGTCAAAAATAACTGTTAGGTGTCACGTCAAAAAAATTTAATTTCTTTAAATCTAAAGCATAATGGTCCATGTTTGTTGGTGCACACTGCAATTCGCACAATCACAATTAGTCTGCACATATGTATTCAAGGATGCATGAATTGAGCGGGCAATGATTAAATTCTTTCTTTAATATTGCCTTCCATTTACTTTTGACGGCACCTGTACATGCATATATAATGCTAAGAGGACACTGTGTTGATATTATAAACACCACGTTGTCCATCCATGCACAAAATAGTTAGCTGGTAGCATGCTGTGGTCGTTCTCTCGCTCATTGATTACTCTCCTGTTTTTCCTTCCCAGTAACACCGTTTCTCCATCGCAGAGCTTTTAAAAGCGGAGACATTAAAGAAGCTTCCTTTCTGTGCAGCTATGATATGTTTTCATTCTAAAGCACCGCTTTTTCTAGAAGCACTATTTATTTATCCACTTGATAGATGCTCACTGAAAGTTACATGTGTTTCTACCCCTTTTATAACCTTCCTCATTCCTGCCTTCTTATATTTTCACTTTTCTCTATCTTGGACAGCATATTGTGGCGTTATTAGTGTTGCCGTTTTGTTTGCAAGTAAACTCGCAAAAATCATTAAGAAATTTCTGCCTGATACAGAATTTTGTATGACAGAAATCGCGCTTTCTGATATTTAGAAAGGTCAAGGTCTTCTCAGATATTGTGTATTACGACACCTGGCTACTTCCTGAGGCAGGTATCAACCCTTTGTTCTCGCTTGAATGACCATGTCTTTGCTTCCTTGAAGTAGTTATTCAAGAATGGAAAAAAAAATACTGGTGGTGAAGGATGCGTGGACCACTTTTGAGTGCTAGATGCTCGAAGAAGCACAACTTGCCGCATAGGCAAGTGCAAAATTACTAAAGACGGCACTTGTGTTTTCAAGCTGCAATGAGCGATGCACTGTATGTCGCGCTGTATATATGTACGGCCCATCTATGTACTGATTTCGGTTATCAAAGCGCGAAGATTCGTATGTGTTCGGCAGCATGATTTAATGAAAGCAACCTTAATATCTCAGTCAGGTTTAAAAAGTACACAAGGGAGACTTGGTTCCCTTTTCGGAGGTGGAGCTGGGACTCTTATACTCTATGCATGTAAATTTTCTTTAAGGGACACCGCCCATCCAGTAATACTTGGCGATATTATTAGACCACCGCGTTGTAATGAAAAAGGTGCTAGTTTCAATATAAATGCAGCTTTTATTAGAAGAAATAACGGGTACTACTACAAATGATTTTTTTTTTGATGGGGGGGGGGGGGGGGGGAAGGGGTAGAAGAAACTGGCGTGGCGTCGAGAGAGTCACGACGAGGATCAATCAGGCCAGCCTAGAGTGCCATCCATCTCCAAATATAATCCTCTTGGTCTTAACAACCTTGACATAAAAATATTAAATATAATGGCTGAGAAGAATTTTCCTAATAAATTCCAGTCCTCTTCCTAATAAATGTGTGTGTTGTCACCGAAGAAACATCAACTTACAGAAAAAAAAATCCGCACATTAATTTCTACTGCAAACAAGAACCGGGTGCTTATGTCCTCACTATCCTTTAGATTATGCGTGTGCCTACGCCGCCTGCATTTTCCGGAATTCTCCGCTTTGGCGGGTAGCCAACCGGCTACCCAGCTCAATGCGAGCGCCAAGCTTACTTAACAGAACCTGTGGTTTTTCTCTTTCCCCCTTGCCGTGGAAATGATAATGATAGACACAATCCTCGCGAACATCACGCCGAGTTGAAATGTGCGTGTTCCCTCGCTGAATCTCATGACCAGAGCTGTGTTGTCGGATATAGGGATGTATGAATGGATGGAAAGATATTAACAGTTTCCTTTTGAAATGGTGTTGGTGAGGCGGCTCGGTAAAATTCTCAAGAAAGGAGTCGTGGTGTATGCTCAAGTGCTGATTTCTGAATATATGAAGACTGCTAGAGAGGTAGGAATGTCTGGCGGTATTGTCACTGCAAATAACTTGAACTTCTTCGTGAAGTATTTTGAACAACAATGTCCGCCAGCAAATGATCCTTTACTCCTCATCTCCTTCGAAAGTTTTGTTCACGTATACTTCTCTATTTCCGCACAAAAAGAAAACTTTAAGAGGGCTCTTGGTCATGCCAATGTGGACGTGTTTTTCATCCGAAGCTGAACAAAATGACTTGACATGAAAACAGTCGTTTGGTTGTTTCTTGCAATATGCCTCAAAACTCGCAATTTCCGATAACATTAAACCTTTTTGAGAGGGTACCTCAATGAACAATCACCGAGCCGAGAATGCAAGGGACGAATCTTACGGCGAGAATGAAACAAATAAAATGGCAACTTCTTGTAAAATAACACATTTTGGTTTATGAGAGCATCATATTTCTGTGTGTCGAGCCATGCGTGATCTCTCCCCCAGCCGCAAAGAATAAGAGGCCACACGCATGTGAGAAGCGCTTTGTATGGACAGGGCAATTTAAAAAAAAATAGCACTCTGGGCCTCATCTCGCTGCCTGCGGCCTCACTTCGGCTCTGCCTGCGGCCTCACTCTTGATTTACCAATTATTCCAAAACGCGGCAACTAGTGACTACTTATCGTTAACATGATTGTAGAAAGAATCGAGGACAGTCTATACTCACCACTGGGATCTGCCTCAGCCGAAACTGTTTCCCCGGGAGTTGTAGCAGCGTCATTGGGGACCGGTTGTTTGTTATCAGGTTCGTTGGAATCTGTAAAATTCAGGATATACAGAGAAAGCTTCTTGAAGAGCTGCTGACACCTACTGATCGTTCGGCGTGATACCGATACTATGCCAATGGAAAAAAAGTACGCATTCTGGAGTCTGGAAATTCTGGCGCGTAGATTTCGCAATCTGCAGAGCGCGCTTCTCTATTACATTTATTGACTTAGCCGCACCGCATCACATAGAATATTCGGCTTGTTTATGTTACCACGCTACCGTAATCACAGTTCAGGTTACAGTACATCGCTATATGATCGGCCGTGCTGTACCACTCCAGAGTGGTGGTATTGGTTTACAGTACTAAAACTGAAGACTTCTATTTTCGCCAGTGGCATTCGCAATGAGGAAGGCGGTTTAACCATTTCCAAGAAAAAAAAAAGCAGTTTTATCGGTTGTTAGACGACACAAATCTTCTTGCTATCCGCGTTCTAAAAGTAGGTCAGCAATAAGAGCGCCACTTGTAGTAAGTGAGAGACCAGCTTCATGTAGCTGTGATAGATCAGTGATAGATCTATGAGAGATAATGAAGCGAAAGCTTAACTACGAGACCTCAGGCTTCAATCGCGGACCATGCAGATTTGACCTTCAAATGACCTTGAGCTTCGAAAGCAAAAGAAAGGCGCATAACTGGCCCCATGGGACAGTGGACACCTTAGTCGCGCTTTAAGCTACGAGACCAATAGAGCGGGAGCTTGGAAAGCAAAAGAAAGGCATATATAACGGCCCTCTTGGAACAGTGGACACCTCACTTTAAGCTACGTGGCGATAGTGACAGATGTGCGCTGCATGCGTTTGCATTGACAATGTTGTGGCAGAGACGCGGCACTGAAGGCATAGGCCGTAGGCGTTCATTGTGTTCACTGGCGTTGGCATTGTCAACGTTTTACACTGCGATCATTTTAAGGAAAGGAAGTGCGCATAACTGGTTGCCTGGGTCGATGGACGCCTGAATCGCGCTTATAGCTACGTGGGGTGACGAGAGCGAGATGTGCCCTGCATGCGTTCGCGCTGACAACGTTGTGGAAGACAAGCGGCACTGCAGCAATAGCTTGCAGCATTCATTAGATGAGCAAGTTCTCGCGATCAACATTTCACTGCCAAATGCCAATGTGGCAGGGTGAGCGCGCTAGCCATCCAGTGTCCGGGACGCACTCAGCGTTACAGACACCAAGCGCATATAGTTGCCCAATACGTCATAGCTTTCGCTCTAACCAGGTTCAGCAGTACTGGAACCACTCCATTTTTGTTATTGTTTAGGTATATTCCCCAAAAATGAAAATGAATATGCCATTTTATACTTCGTTGTGCTAATTGTTTTCGTGATTCACCTGAATTTGTTGAATATAGCTCTAAATACATTTAAAGTTACCGCTTGTGTCACACATTCCTTATCCAATGATGAGGGCTAGTTCGAAGAAGCACCAATGAAACGAAGGTGTACAACGCAAATATAGAGCTGTTCTGGTACTGTGGCATGTAGTGTACAAAACAGGTAGTGCACGCGTGCATCCGAATAATCTTGTACTACAATATTAGAGTCGTTTACGTGCGCGCTGATAACTGAGTTTTATTTTCGCAAGCAAGTAACATCGTTTTTGCATTGTGGGGCTCTTAAAGTTGGAAGCATTAGCTAGGTTTTATCTCTGTGCCCCAGTAATGCATTGTTCAATAGGAAAACAGGGTCACAGTACATTTTGCACTTTCTTTAGCGACTGGAAGTATGGCCAAAGCTAGCGGACCTTCTACTTCTTTTCCAACCTTGGCGACTACTGCCTCTTGAGAATTTTGTGCAAATAAACCTGGCATATATTGAGTTTTTCTTTATATTTTTAGGTACATTGGTTTATTGGGGTTTAACGTCCCAAAGAAACTCAGGCAATGAGAGATGCAGTAGTGAAGGGCTCCGGAAATTTCGACCACCTGGCAAGCGGGGAGGTGGTGACGAGGAGGCGCGGCTACGGCGGCTTATCCGTTTTTCTCAGCCAGCGTTCGGCGGACGCGGTGGTTGCGACGCGCGTGTCTTCTTTTCATTCACTCTTTCCTCTTGTCTGTTAACTCTCCTCTATCTGCACGTGGCAGCGGTGGTGGCTCGGCTTGAGCCTGTTTGCAGGCCCTTGTAATTTCTTTTTCATCCTTCTGTCAGTCGCAACAACAACAACTCCTGGCCACGACCCCCTCTATAAACTTCCGACCTGCTCACTGACGCCACCCCTACGGCGGCGCGCGGACCTAAAAACTGTTGTGTAGGGACCGAAGTTACCGCCAGGTGTCGCCTGGACTAATCCCCACAGCAGACGATGCGATGTCGTGCGCGACGGTCCTGGCTGGTCCTGACGCACTGCAGTGCGCGTTCTTCTGTTTGTTTTTCGTGTTCCTAGCGCGTAGATTGACTGATTCATGGGGTTCAACGTCTCAAAGCAGCACTCGGGCCATGAGAAGCACCGTAGCGGAGGGTTCCGAAATACGATTGACTACCTGATCCAGTGCACGAGCGATTTTGCCGTGGGAACGCATAGGTATGAAAAACAAACAGTATTATACAGCGCATGGCCTGGAAAATGCAAGTCTTATATTCCTTTCCTTGCTTCATTTTGTGCAGCAACGCTTCGCTGTCTGGTGCAAAAGTAATTCGTGCATGGGTAGTCAATACATTGATCTTGAAAACCATGCAAGTTCCTGCAGCGCGAAAAAAATACAATTAGCGTACACTGTCACCAGTATAAGTAGGTTACCTTTACGACCTGCTCATTCCAGGTTCCGTAAACTTTACCTTTATCATCCTGTCCAGAAGGGAGGATAATAGAGAACGGCAGGGGCGCCCGCGTTTTATGCGTCGGGGTCTAGTAATAGCGACCTTCTAACAACGAAAGCAACACAAGTCGGCGTGCCGCTACGTGCTACAGCGACTATTCGCGCCTACAGTATCTTGAAAATGACCCCTAACAGCGTTAATTCTCGCGGTTATGGCCACTGTTTGAGCGTCGGTGGAGCTTCGCATGGCATTAATTGCCGCGTATCTCGATCGCATCGGAGGTGCCCCGAGCTTTCATTACTGCGGCTACATAGAGCGTTAGGAGGCAAACTGGACTTCATTCAGCAACTCTTGTGAGCGCTTCTCATCCATAGGAATGTTCCAAGCTTTATGTAGTATAACCAACTTTAATACTCTATGAAACTCTTGTGCTGAAAAACTTTATTTCCGTAGGATTTTCATCTTGAAAAAGGACATGTGTTCTGGTTGAACACTTTTAGACATCCTGTTGTTTGCAATACTAGATGAACCTGGGTGGTTAATCTTGATAACCACCTATTAACATTAGATCCACCTTAAAAGCCTCTGCAGAATGAAACTCAGGAACGATATTCTGCTGCAGCGAATGCATTCCTTCTCAAAGTGAAATGCTTAGCGGTTAAATCTCGTTATGACTGCGACAAATTTTCACGATTTTCATGCTCAGTACTAATAGACAAAAATTTGGAATTCCATGCAAGTTCCATGCTGCAAACCTTTTGCACGCGGCTGTATGTAGTAGTTTTGCACTGCACGAAATAGAGGTAAAAAGCAAGCTCACAGTTCAAAGTTTTATTCCCTGAACAGATGGTACATATTCTAGCACCAGTACTTGTAGTGACCATTTCTGTTCACAAGCATCACAAATGCAGGAAAATCAGTAATCCGAAACTGAAATGTTCAGACCAGCAGAACATATTTTATTAATGTACCATCATTAACACTGCCAAGTACAACCAGTATACTACCAGTTAAAATTAGGCTGTATGACTAAGGACCTAATCGAATATATACAAGCTCCAACTACCTAGCCCCCAGCAATTTACCGACAGCCCACCAACATAACATCTGAAGCAAGTATACAGGCATCAGTTCCCCACTTCCTCTGGCAGAATAAAATCAACCCTGCTCTAGCGGCTACAACATACTGACCTAGGACGACAAATTCGCAAATGAGACCACACAGAATAATAATAGCTCCTTTAATTTTCATCATGAAGGTGAGGGAGGCACGGAGAAAAAGCTGAGAAGCAGCCTGACCAGCTCCGGCTTCCCAGAAATACACACGATCATCTCCGTCACAAAAGCAAACACCTGCGGCACGCAACAACAAGCGGAGCACGCGGAGACAGCCGTGCGGAGAGCAAAGCCGGCAAGGGGGTAAGTTGCAGCGCCACTGCTTGCGGCGGCAGTTTGGCGAACTAAAAAAAACTAGACAAGCAAAAGCAAATCTGGCGACAGGGGGAGCGTCAGCATGAACAGGTCGGAAGTTTATAGAGGAGGTCGTGCTCCTGGCAAGCCAAGTATGGCACTTGTTGGGGTCGGGGCTACGGCCGTTTATCTGTTTTTATGTGCAGCATATTGCAATCACTCAGTTCAGCCCTTGGGCGCGGCCGGGCAGCCACCAAACCACGTCACGTCACGTCACGTGGTCACATGACGTCACCAAACAGGGGAGAAAAAAAAAGAAATAAAAAAATTAAAAAATAGGACGGCTGAGCATGGTGGCGGTTGCCACCACCCCGTTTCAAAGGGGGCGCTCTTATCCATCCATCCATCCATCCATACGTCACGGACGAAAAGCTGCTGAGAAAATCTAGTGCCGCCAAGCAATACCTCGCGCAAAAAGACCGCGCAATATGCAACGCATTCTTGGCTTAACCAAGCTAAGCCTGGGCATCCTTTTTTTTTCAGCCAGAGTCCGCTTCGGCGGACGCAGTTGCTGCGACGCGCGTCTTTACTCTCTCTTTTTCTCTTTCCTCTTATCTTTCAACTCTCCTCTATCTGCGCGTGGCAGCGGTGGTGGCTCGGCTAGAGCCAGTCGGCAGGCCCGTGCAATTTCCTTTTCATCCTTCTCTTAGTCACAACCAACCAACCAACCACCTGGGAGATACATTTCCAAAAACCTATAACAAGCACCTCCCTGATATAGTATGTTTTTTGGCAGGAGGGCGATTTCTGGTATTCACGAATGACAAGGACATGCCTGATAATACGTCTTGCGACGCGTTGCTACTTGCATTCCCTCTTGTGAGTCCGCTATTTACCGTTTCAATTATCTTGTTTCCCATTCTTTGATCACTTTCTGCAAGGTGCTAAAAAATAAAGCTGAGGAATGGTGAGTGGTATAAACGTGGTTCCGCATTTTGAGAGCTATATGCTCGCGAAAGCTAAACTTAAAGCAGAAGTCATGCAAAACTACCAAAAACAGCCCTTGCATTTTCTAGCTGTTTCAAAGATGGGTTGTAGCTCGTACGCCGTGCAACTTCGTATTCATTGTGTGTTGCTGAGGTTACCCTTAAAACGAAGCGTGATATGTAAAATTCCGGCTGTAACATCAAGAAGCCTTCCTCTCCCGCTCTCCGCATTCTACGCGAAATCCGGGTTCGTTGTCGACGTCGAAGTCATGAGTGAAATTTCCCGAGAATCAGCCCAGGTGGCCACCTAGGTCACACCTGACCTTGTGGCGTCTTCACAACCTGCCCACTGGATGGTGAGCAAACTGAAAACCGCGGCGCCTGGCAGTTAAAATAATGATTTGTCGCGAGCGGTTCCTCATAGAGAGCAACCTAGGTCGCACAAGCCCCACCGGTGAAACAAATCTGTAATCGCAGAGCAGTAGCGCATTGCTTGACCTATGCAGTACTCAGCCAGGGGTGGTACGAGGACCCCCAGCGATCTATGAGTGTAAAGTAGAAAATGACCAATCGCCATATCGGGGCGCTAACCCATTACGCTATGCTGTCATACATTTACGGCTGAGTATGTGTGTCCCATCCAACTTTTTATTCGCGGCAATAAAAAATAATAACAATGGGTGCTGCCACCATCGCGTACTGTGCAATTAAATTGTTATGGCATCAAGACAGTCATGGCACCGATTGCTGAGGCTAAATCACGCATCCAAAGCGCAATCAGGGCGTTCTCTACGGTCTTGAAATAGGAATATTTACTACAATACCTGAAGAATAATTCATTGCTTAAATAGAATCCTCTCAGAAATAGATGAGTGTTCATCTAGAGAAGAATCGCCAGCGCAGTGGTAAAGAACCATGCGATAGTTGAGAAAACAAAACTCTAAATGGATTGCCCTCACTGTCCCTTTAGACTAGTTCTTTTTGTGCTTTCGAATCATGCATCTTCCGAAAGGACCTATGCTGGCCAACATTAAATCAGATCCTAAGCTCCGTGAAAGCGCCAGCCTTTCAGAAACAGCAACTGAGGTTTGCCTTTCTCTCGGGGCGTAGATATTGGAAGATGCAACGCACCCGCACAACACATCCAGTTAAAATTCCTGCGCTCACTCTTTGGATCTTTCGAGCACAACTGTATGGTTGGATAGATGGGTGGGACGGATAAATGGATGGATGCATATTACCAGTTTCCTTTTAAACGGGGTAGTTGCGAGGGTCAGGGGTGAATTTGCGTGAAAGGCGTGGTGGCTCATTTTCTAGGCTGCCAAATATCCCGCCGCTATGGGGTATAAATACTGCCAGCGGCCATAACGCTGACATAAGGAGGCATTTCAGGGTCATCGATGTTTTTAATTAATATTATATCTTTGCACGACTGCGCTAAGGCGCAGCAAATTAGGAGCGTACTACAAATACAGATATTCATATTTAAGTTTTAGAGCCAAGCACGATGCCGGAACTCAGTCAACAATCCACAAGCGTCACTATGTAAATTTACTCTTGATGGGGAAGGAGCTTCCGTGCCTAGTTGCGCCTTGTGACCCTAACCGACCTCTGTAAAATTTCACTTCAGCATGCGGTTATAGAGGCGAAGTTTAAGTTCGTATGTGTCACGTCACTGTCACCTTTTACATTGAGAAGTCTCCTGCCCAGCTATTCTTGTAAGACCATAGAATACTATAACATGGGTGGCATGACCGCGATATCAAAACTTTTGCCCCTGAGAAGTCTCCCATGCAGTTATTTTTTAGACCATGGAACACTATAACATTTGTCGCGTAAACGAGATGCCAAATCTTGAGAAACTTTTCAAACTTTGATTTAATGAAGCAAAATTTAATGGTGCAGCTAAAACCTTTCTTACCCCAAAACGTGAAATTTCTCTTTTAAATCATACGAATAGCAATAAAAATGCTTACCCTTATTTTCTGCGGTGGCCAAGCCAGCCAAGAGGCAAAGAGCTAGCGAAAAGGTAGCAAAACGTAGCATCGCCATCTCTCCAGTGGGGAAGCAGTGGAACCACAGTGTTCAGCTTAGTTGGGCCCGCTATATAAAGCCAATTGGCCCAGGCATATTTTTTTGTAATTTTGGTTCTCTCTCACGTCATGCATTTTGAAATTCCAATTGAAGTCGAGTAATGAGTCAGTGGGCAGAAGAAACGCTGCTTATTAAGTAATATATGACACATGAAATTTATCGACCGAATATTATATACAGCTGGAAAAACGTTAACTCTCCCGGCCAGCTGGCGCCTTGCCTCTCAGCTTGATATCGGGCAACATGATGGATTTCACCTCACAGAATATAGAGAGGAAAAGAAAGACTTAACATAACTGACAGAAGACTAATATCCAGGCCAATGTTTTTTCATGAACTTGCTGCCAACATGCAGATGTATTTCTGTGAAACCTGTTTTCTTCGAAATCCAAGCTCATTGCTGTGTTGAGTATTACTATGGCGAATGTTCTTAGCGTTTGAATTACGTCCGTTCACAAACGAAATGCAAATTTTATTTTTCCGCTAGATTGGCGCTTATATTCCCATTTGTGTTCGCCAACTTTGTTTGGCAAGTAAAAAAGTCTACGAGCTGTGTTCTAGCGGAGTGCTATATGTAGCAGTAAAAACTTTTCAAGCACTTTTTTTTATATTGTTAATGAACGTAGGCTGTCTGTTGTTTTAACGCGATTGCGTTAATGTTCCCGTTGTGCAGGAAATCCTGCGCCGTCGTCGTCGGTGTCGGCGTCGTGGGCGTTGTGAATAAAAAAATATCCTGGAGAAGCAACCAGGCAGGCTACCTAGGTCGCGTGACCTTGTGGCGCCATCAGTATCTGCCACAACCTCAGTGACAGGGGGCAGTTAAATTAATGACTGAACACTGCGAAAGAGCAACCTGGGTCGCACAAGCCTACCTGTGGCGGCACCTGCTAACAACAGACAGGGTCGCATCGCTTAACTGCTGCATGACTGTGCCGAGTAGTATTTTTATTTATTTATTTAATACCTCAAATGGCCCTGGTATGGGGAGTGGTATGATCACTCCCAGGGATCTATGGATATAAAGACGAGAATCGACGATTCCGCATGTATTGACAGCAATTAACTAACTATAAGCTCTCGCCTCGTACCCTTAAGTTGGAGCTTAAACGTCCCTGCAACCTTGTTATTCTGTTTAATACTATTATTCTTCATGTTAATTGGAGCAGAATCTTTCCACCACAAAGAAAAGGAACACACTGCTTTTCTCTCTGAAATATGTCTAAGTTTTTCTTTCGCAAATAGTAACTTATGTGGGGTTTTTATGGACCATACACAAGTTAGTTCATATGACGAGCGCGCAAAATCATCTCCACTGGTGTGGCAGTCACCAGTAACACGGCACTGAATTTTGTTGGAGTGTAAGCTTGGGCGGAGTTGGTATCTCCAAAAGTTCTCAAAAAACGACAATTTTGGAAGACAGCTCGAAGCCCTTCATTCTATTTTGTCCGCCACCTTCCATCCATTCTGGTTCAAAAAGTCCACTGCAGCATGAGGCCAGTCATCGATATTACCAGCACACTGACTCGCCCCATGCGCGGGCATGCCAGCTCTACATCCTCCTTGCACTGCTTTTCTCTGATCACGAATTGTCGGGTCACGGCTCGCATGCAATATTAAATCCAACATTGGGCGTACTTTTATGTACGGAGTAAAGAATTCGACCTCACGTGATTATAGAATGTATCACAAGACAATGAGGGCGGAGTTGGGTTTCAGTTTCACGTAAAGCTAGAATATCCGCTTTCGTTTTCAGACGCAAGGACAGGAGGAATTTATTGTGCTTTAGTACTGTAGAAAATAGCGGTTTTCGAATGGAAACAGCCTATACGCTTTGTTATCTGCTGTTATTTAAAAAGCAACTATGTGAATTAAGGAAAATACTAAATACGGTACTTGCCTGCTGCTTCACAAAAGTAACTGTTCACTGCAGTTTACGGACCGCGCCATCATGTTACCGCACCAAACCTGTTAAGATAGGGCTAAGATTGTATTAACATTCCACAAAGATTCTGGGTACGATTCGGGGTCGTGAGGCATTGTGCATATAAGGTGACAAGTTTTTGTTGCAGTCCCCGACCCATCATTGAACAGACCTGTAGTTATCTGTCCGTCACCTGCCACTGCCCTGAATTAAAATTTCTTGTAAGGCCTTCTTTACTTTCTTTTCATTACTGACGGGATAATCAGTTCCTTGGCAACACTACCTCCGCCATTAGCGTCCCGATTTTTCTGCTACTTTACACAGTGGTGTAAAATTGTTTGCATACTTTGATTGTCTAATTCATGCCTGTGAAGCTGTTGCTCTTCTTGCCCATCAATGCGCGGATCTAATTTCCACTTATTTCCTGTTTCCTGCTGAGCAGGTTTTGGCTACCTCTGTTCTTTAATACATGCGCCATTCCCTAATGTCGGATACATTGCGCTTATTAATGAGCTTTGGAGGTTGTGCTAGTTCTATTGTATTTGTGGACAAACAGGCGTTCATGCTTTAACACTCCTTAATCAAATATTTTGTCTCCAGAAGGAGGTTGCCAGTATCCTCTCTACGCTACTCCCTGTTTTGATTACGAACTCCGTAATGATATTGGCGAGAATTTCTATCTCTAGGACAGCATGGTGTAGGTCCTAATTTTAATCGAATTACATCGTACGCTGTGAAATCCTGACTGTCTTTACATTACCTCTCACTGTTAACTGCATTATGTCCGTGTCTTCGTTAATAGTTTTATCTGTTGCCTGTTAAAATCTCATTTAATTCCACACCTCAGAATTGCATTTTTCTGTATATTTCCTCGCCGAACTTCTCATCCTGCACGATACCAGAATATGCGCTCAATATCAAGGCTGTTTCAGTTTTACTATTGCCATTCGGCCTCTTCCAAGTCTACTTCCGCTTCTCCCGTTTGCGGAAAAAGGTATCCATGATGCGTAAGCTATTTCGTTCTGCGAGCTGTACTCATGACCACCCTTGCTATCCCAGAAACTATCGATAGTACCCAACTCCTTGTCGCCCTTGTTCTTCTTGCCTGCCTAGGCATTGAAGCTGTCCTTAAGAACAGGTTGTTGAGTTTTTGCATTACTGATGACAGTCTTTAAATTACGTGTATTGTTTTTGATTGATTATTCGTAGCCTAGCACATTATCTGAGCCTCGATCGAGGCGAAATGCTCGCGGCGCGCGTAATGTGCGATGTCAGAGCACGTTAAAGAACCCCAGGCAGTTAAAATTATCCGGTGCCCTCCACTACGGAGTCCCTCATAGCCTGAGTCGTTTCGGATCATTAAACGTCACAAGTCCACAACCAAACATAAGGCAAGCTTTCTACTCTATTATGGCACATTGGGCTACTGAAATTGGGAGTGTAGGTCGGGCGCCTGCAGGAATGTCGCGTTTGAAAGGATAGAGCAGGTAAACAAGCCATTCGTACTTCCACACAACGTTCACAACAAAACTTTCTTAAGAATAATAATCTTATAGCTAGAAAGGACAAGTATGCTAATCGCTTCGCGCAACCGACTACAGAAGTAAACAAAAGCATCCGAAGGCAGCAATGAAATATCACTCAAGAACACAGTGAGTGCCCTTTCGAGTGGCGCTGAAAGGTGCACTAAGGAAGGAACAGAAGGGTGCTTTAGACATTTAATTTGAGACATTTTCTATATAATATCTCCATCTACTGTTCTATCCTTTTAACGGTAATTTCTCTGCATTAGTATACTCCCTGTCAGCACCAACCCGCCTACCATTAGCCACGAGAGTAGCACGTAAAACCGCACCCACCAGAGCGCATAACTATCCAACTGAAGTATCCTGATAACCTTGCTGCTTAGTGTAGATCTGTTTTTCACGCCTGCGCGATTTATTCCTAACTTCTAGTGCGGTGCAGCGCTCCTATAAACTTTAATTGCTGCGAAGGGGCGGCAGATCGACGACCGCGTCAACGCTTTGCTTTTATTCTTGCGTGACGCATGCAGATAAATAATTACCAGTGTCTCCTTTGTATCAGGGAGTTGAAAAGGGTCACGAGCCACTTTCGGAATCACCATAACTTTCGCTGTTGGCTCTGAGGGACGAAAAGCACTTTTCCAGTTGTTACATTCCATAGCCTATGTACTACCCATGGTCTCTTTAGTGGCGCCAAAGCTGCATCCGCAGGGTGCACCAGGGCGTTTTCAACAGTCGTTCCAGGCACTATCTACATGACCTTGTCCTTCGTGTTCCGGATCAATGATGGAGCCTCGGAGGCCTTGGAAGGCCTGTATTTTCGTCCTACCGCTCGTGCTAAAGAAAACAAACCTGACATATGTGCGCTGCTCAGTACGTACGCTAGCTAAAGTTGCTTCATGGACACTATTATAATGGCTTATGTGTCACTTTCCCTGTTGCCGGGTATTTATTTCGCCTCCACACTCAGGTAATAGGTGTTTTAAAATTAAATAAAATGGATTGGGTACTATTGGTATTATCAGACTGCAGCAGGTAATGAAATCAACTAGTGCAGAGCAGTTTAGTAAATTGGCAATCAGAACCTTTTTTTCTTGAAAGCATCTTTTTAAGCTCAATAGGCGTATCACTACACTAGTAAGTAATTTTTATGGAGATCCTGGTGGTCAAGCACAGTGCATGAGAGTCGGACAATTAATGCATAATAAGATGGCAAAATATTGTTTTCATACAAGTTGTCACAATAAACGGTTTTTTTTCTAATTAATGAAAAACGCCTTTCAAGAAGCGCTGAGCTATTTTTGGCAACTTCGGAGAAGGTGACACGTAACCCCCATCGCTGATGAACAGTAACGGCAGTCCGTGGTGCATTAAAGAGCTTTTATGCAGCTAACCAAAATTTAAACCCCGAAAGTCACCTGACTGGCCATGTAATCAACACGCGATACAATAATTACTAATACTTCTCTTAGTGTTTTATAGTACTGCCATCGCAATGTCTACAAATCCTCTTCATTACAAGTATTGCTCCTCTGCAAGCAGAGTTGCACGCGCCCTACTCTAGTACGCGGCGCCTGCTTGGGATACTCACCTCATTAGCCATCATATCTTTTCACTAAATTGATGAAGATTGCAGTGCTGCCACTGGTTTTGCTCCTCACGTTTTCAGGCGCAGCGTGCTCATTTCTGGGCGCGACCTTTTGTCACTTATTACTCGCATGCAAGTCGAGTGCCCTCAAAGGGGGCACTCGACTTGCATGCTAAAATGTGCGCACTAAAATGTGCGCAGATGCTATTTGTTGATTGCAGCCATTCGAAGTCAGGCGCCCCATATGACCGCAGAAAACTTTTCTTCATATGCATGTTTATTGCTTTTCGTTACCAATCCTAAAGCGAAGCTGATGATGTATTTTCGTTTGCTAGTTTCGCAAGCGCAGACCCTGTTTAGCTTACATATTGTGGGTTGAAAATTCGAGTGTAGTTTGGAGTGGGGGTGCAGACGCATGAGGAGCCTACAGAAAGCGTGTCGTTAATCATCTGGCACGTTGAAAATTTAAAACCTGCAATCTTCGCAAGCTAGATAGCAAATTCTAAAAATTTAAGCTTCCTTTAAAGTGCAATCATAGTTAGTGTCTATAGAAGTAGTTAGATTTTTACAATCACCATAACATCACCAAAATTCGGCTTCTCCTCCCGATTCTTAACAGCAGGAAGATTGATTTACATATATACCTTTTCAAACAGTGTCCAACAGTCGCTCCGAGCAGAGCATAGCCTGTTCATGGCGGACGCGGCGTTGTTGACGGGCTAATCGTGAGAGTAACTGTGGCCCAACGGTTGCCATACTACGGGTTTCTCTACTGGTTTCATGGTGCAACAAAAAGAGACTTCAAGCTACTTGCCGGTACAGCGTCAGACGCAAGCTCTCATTGTCTCTGTCAGCCACTCTTCTCTTTTTCTTTCACTGGTGGCCCGTAATCTCTTATATTTCTCGTTACACGACCTACTCTCTTTGATATCGAACAGTTTTGTTCTAGAAGTGAAATAATTATCTGCCTTTAATCGCCTGTATTTCCTGTTTCTAACAGGTATATGACCGCCGTCTTCAATCTTTGTAATTTATTAGCACAACTCGGACCGTGCCTTTTATAACGCCTTTTGCGCTTGTCATTAATTGAAACCAGTTGTTAGCTTCGTAGCAGCATCGAAGAACAACATTCTATCATTTCTATCTTTGAAGACGAGATATGAAAATGCATACAACCAGCGACAAACAGGATCTGGACTTTATCTCAGACATGTTTGGGCCTGTGTACGCAGAATTTTTGGATGCAAAGTGCAATAAGCTTTCCCGTGTTCCCTCAACTTTTTAATCAGGGCTCCACCTGTCCGCTGCGCATGCCTTGTACCCTGAAATCAAAGCATATCTCTGCGCACCATTCGCGCCATTTCCACGCGCTTCTTTACAATCCGCATGTTGCCCCGCCGCTCAGTGGTTACGGCGCTCGGCTGCTGACCCGAAAGATGCGGGGTCGATCCCGGCACCTGCGGCCGAATTTCGATGGAGGCGAAATTCCAGAGGCCCGTGTGCTGTGCGATGTCAGTGCACGTTAAAGAACCCCAGGTGGTCGAAATTTCCGGAGCCCTTCACTACGGCGTCCCTGATAGCCTGTGTTGCTTCGGGACGTTAAACCAATCAACCAAAACAATCCGCATGTTATGTACGGCGCACTGCCGTGGCCATATTTACGAGCGTACTTAGCTGGTGCACCGTATAGAACTAGCCCCAGCCTGGGCTACACTTATTTTATATAAGCGCCCATTCGTGCGCTGAGTGGCGTCGCCGTAGCCGTCGCCTTCATCCCTCGGACTAACAAGCGAAAGAGGAACAAGGCGGAGGAAGAAAGTGAGAGAAACACAGAGCACAACGGAGGATGACACACAGCGAGAGCATGACGGCGGGCTCCGGGTTGGCGATCCGAAATGATGCTACTTTAGCGCAAGCCGCCATCCGTTTGCTCGAGGCCAGGTTCAGCCGAGGCAGATCGCTTTGCACGCTGCTCAATCCGAAACCCAGAGCCGCTTGCATTCGGCACTGAGTGTTCCGTATGTGGTCGCTCATGGTTCAAGTACCGTATATCTGCGCTAAAATATAGCATTATCGAGAAGTGTAATCACCGGAACATTTGTGTTTCTTTTCAACGCTGCATTGTGTTCTTAAGTAGACCAGAATCATTTCTAGGTTGAAGTAAAACTCCGCAAATTACACGAGACCACTTGAACCAAAAACTTTCGCAAGAGAATGATATTTTCACACTCCTCCGGTAGACATCACAGAAACACTAAGCATTCGGTTAAAGGTCACCGCATTTGCTGAGCAACTGCTTCCAGTCTGATGTGGAGCAAAATAAAAAGTAAAAACTCATTATCTTGTTAAGCAACGTCTTTTTCGTAAGTGGTGTGTAAATATAAAGCTAGCATGTGATGTATATCTAGCCATATTAAAATTCTGAAATCTCTCTGGAATCCTGGAAAACATTTAATATCCTATTTGACGCCCAGGATACTAACGATTCGATCTGAACGTATAACTGCACTATCACTGAAAGGTCCTTGTGTTAGTTTTTGTCTTCATTTTCAGAAGGTCGAAAAGACTCCAGCACGTCTCTTTCAGGTCATTCGCTAACTTCTTTTCAGTGTTTTGGTTCATAACTGGCAGTGCTGTTTCATGCAAAGTTTGATAAATTCCTTAATTCCTTTCATTATTAAAGTTCGGTACATTCCTTGAGCTTTTAAGTTATTTCATTGGTTTTATATGGCTTTGAAGCATTCTGAAAAACTCCGTTCACGTGCAAAAAAGTTATCAAATAATCCATGGCAATTAGCAATTAACCCACTCAGTGCTAAATAACTCAGACATGCAACAAAGGTGTATACGAGAAATTGCTTACATCAACGAAGGGACAGGTCGATAAATAATGCTTACTCTTAAAAGTATTTGTATAAATCACTGCATTCTCTTTATCCGGATATTTCCTTTCGAAAAAATCGCTAATTTTGCGGTTTAACCTTCCGAAGAGGCATTTAAGCTATCAGGAACGCTGAGTGGAGAGCTCCAGAATAATTTAGATCTCCTGTGGTTCTTTAAAGTGCGCTTTCCAGGCGCAGCAAGCTGGCGTTTTAGGGCAATAGCATTTATAGCGGCCATTGTCTGTTGTCGTTCTTTGTTTGTTTCTTTGTCTCTGGGCAGCTGATTCGCATTTGAAATACCTACGCAATCGACTGTCAGTTTTTTATAGTTCGCCTCCATCGAAATACGTCCGCCTTGACCGGGGGATCACCACCCGTACAAAATGATCGTTACTTTTCCCCGCAGGGGATATCCTTTAGGTGAGATGAGAGAGGTGAACAATGGCAGTTTCAAGGAAGATCGCTGTAAATTTGCACTCTGAAGAAGGCAGTCCTGCACAAGGCATCAATGCTCTTTGTAGAGTATTTCGACAAGAGTGAAATCCATCTTCCATTTGCTTGTGTGGCACTCCACTTTCCGGTAGCGAACATATGAGATGGGAAACGTCCAAGACAATTGTAAGGGCAAGTGTCGTTCTTATGTATTCCAGTAGACAAATTATTCGACAAGCACAGGCAACTAATCAGCTCTCAGCATTGTTTTCTCTTAAAATCACAAGACCACACGCTTATATCCGCACTTCCTTCAATGAAACTATTAAAAAAATGTTCCTATGCTTGTGATTTTATTGCTATATATGATAAATTACGAACAAGAGTTAAACTGGACTTTACCTTTTGTGTTCACAGTGTCTCTGCTCACTTGGTTTTTGTATTTCAGTTAACGGAAAGAAGGAGGGTGTTGATCAGCTCGTGTTATCAAATCGTATAAAATGACACAACCATTTAGACTACAAGCTAAACTAGGCCGGAATATACCGGATTAATTTTAAGCAGTTGGCGTAGTCCTTATGTTGGGGTCTTTTATATAAGCATTTTCCTATCTAAACACTTACCGTATCCTGCGAAACTTTTACTACACCTAGAACTTTAATAAGGATAACGGTAGGGGAGATAAACTGCAGTCAGTTAAGAGCTTTGCGCCCGTGAACTGGTAGCAATCTTTAGTTCACAGCTTCTATGGTCTGAGCTGCTTCCTTTGCCCGCTCAAGCAGCTGTCTTTGGTGTCCTAAGCTTTAGCTGGACAGCATGGCCTCCCATTACTCAGGTTGTGCTTGGGATTTTTGGCGCGGATCGCATGCTTTAGCAAACTCATGCGACTGTTACAGTGTAGGGTGCTCCCCACAAAGTGGAGATGTACTTGGACATAATGTGGGGTGCATGCGGTATAACAGGCTGATGTGTGGGTAGCCGTTCATCTGCAGTTCCCTCCAAGCTACGGCTTCGTACCGCGTCACTTACTTGTGCAGTGGGGGCTATATCCGCTGTTTCAGCTTGTGGCATGTAAGGATCTTACTGTACTGTTCTGTTACCTGCTCCGAGGCCACTGACCCTTCTGTTAGAGCCTGGCCAGTGATACATAGGGCTACGGCGTGCGTGCGGTGATTACCACTCAGAGACTACTGGCCGGGTGTTTAGATGAGTACTTTTTCGGGAAGTTGGCGTTTTCGCGCTTTTCAAATATTGCACTCGTTTGCTGATAAGCGACCATTTGCGCAACTGGGGCATGCCGCTAGGGAGTTGCACGTGTTAAATAAAACTGAACCGAGATAGTTAGCAAAGCGCTTGTAAATCTAAACTTTATTTACACTTATATAGCAAGTACTGGATGTTAATAAAAAAAAAGTCCATAGAGAAAAATTCTGAATTGAATAGAAGCAACATGTAGGGAAAGAAAAAAAAAGAACGAATAAGAAACAGAGCACTGGGATGACTATGTTCTCTTTTCCTTTCCTGCATGTACCAAAGTTTTTCTAAGAAGGTTCTCCGGTCACACTAACCCAACTAGAGACAGTTGCGCTGTATTAAAGGGTTGCACCTTTAACTTTAAGTCGACACTGAATTGCTGCAGTTAATTCGTTGTTGCAACTGGGGCCTTTAACATGATCACTTGGGAAATTCTGGAAAGCAAATATCAGTGCCGGACGTGTTTACAAGACAAAAACATCCAGCTACTAGAAGCATAGCTTCCCAGCTACCGTCCATAAATTCGTGTAAAAGATCTACGCGCTCTTTCATCGGACGGTAAACCGCGAAGACAGCTTAATTTTGTGGACGCAATTCACTGGCATATCCTCCTTATCTTACCGGTCTTTATTTGCGCAACTCTGAATTTAGACCACAGTGTTAGTCCGAACTCCAAGGCGCTGAAGATTTGCATTATAGACGTTACGATTCCTTACATTCGGTTGCCAGTAAACAATAACAACACTTTTATTTCAACTGTAAATTTAGTGTGCAAAACTTATTCAGCGGTCACAAACTGTGTGAAAATTTAAAATATAGACTTAAAACGCACGGCAACAAACGCGTCATCGCAAAAACATTATCTACAAGCCTTCCTAAGCACTCTGGAGAATTTTCTCCTTCTGTTG
The DNA here is from genome assembly GCF_055824585.1 of Amblyomma mixtum. Classification (NCBI taxonomy): domain Eukaryota; kingdom Metazoa; phylum Arthropoda; class Arachnida; order Ixodida; family Ixodidae; genus Amblyomma; species Amblyomma mixtum. Next base: position 19,052,509 of record NC_143019.1, read on the forward strand.
TTGCCATGCCCAGCATAATATTCTTTGCTAATTTAGCTCTTATATGCGGCTACAGCCGACGACACGGAAGTGCTTTTTTATTCTGACTAATTGAAAATTCAGCTTGTGGGCTTTCTTGGCAAGCGCTCTACACTAAGCTAAGGATGAACAGATATCAATTTCTAGACAAGACGTTTCCAGAACACGACCGATCGAACACTTATGAAAATTCATGCGCTATTTGCGCGGGATTTCGCTTCGACAAATGTGCATTGGTTGATCGACCATGTTTTGTTTTTTTTGTTGAGAGAAGGAAGGAAACGAATACTATCAAAAAGCATGTGTTAAAATTGCTAGCGCAGTCGCATAACGCTCATTTTTTGAGGCAGGTTTTTCGTTACAGTGTCTTTTTTTTCGCGCCTTTTTATCTCCTACTACTTCGTATGTAGGCTTCTCGCCTATATACTTAATGCATTACGTTATTATTGCACTTATTACTACATTATTATAGTTATTATTACATTACTACACTTATTATAGCATTATTAGATTTTCGTTCTCAGAAAAGGTGAAGATTCCTGTTTGTGTGCATGTGCGTGTCTGCATTAGTGTATGCCTTTGTTCTAGCTTATGTTTCTCAGCCTAACTGCAAGCAGATCTTCCGGGTAGTACAGTGAAAACAATATCTTTAATCTACGTATCTACCTAGATAAGGAGTCTTTACCTCTTTTTGAAATATATATCCACTATGAACGGTATGGGAAAATGTAATTTTAGTGGCCCACCTAATTTTATTCAGACAATAAATATTCACAAATGCAAAATGTGTGGAGGCTACTTAAGCCGCCTTCCCGACCACTATAGGTAGTTAGTCAGAGCATTTTGGAGTATTTATTTTCTAGAGTTACTGATTTGTAAAACATTTGTATTCCGCTATTGAATTTTGTGCGAAAAGTCCAGTGACAAACTGTGAAATGTCCGAAAAAAACATCCAATTCGCAGTTAACTTCGTCCTACGGTGTGAATTAGTTCTTTTTTCGCATTGAAATGAAATCCCACCAAACATTAAAAATATTCTGTGACAACACACTTACGCCCACTTGACGTGGGCGCTGGGGACAAATTGAAAGTAACAGATACGTAGCCTTCATTTCACTGAGACCGGCTTTTGATCAGCCACTTTTTTCTCAGATCTCTGCGCCAAATGCTTTTTGAACAACTGCTAGTCGCCGCCTTCGTCTTGGCCTACTGTGCACAGTGCGCATGCGTCCTTTGTCTGTTGAGGACAGTAGCAACATAAGTGGCCTTGCCGTCTTTAGTGTAGCAAGCAGTGCGATCGCTGGTTCGTGGTAGGATACAAAAGGACACAGTAAACAGTGTGCCTGCTCGTCTCGTCAGTCGGGCGTGTCGCCTGCCGGGCCGAAGAAGAATTGCCAGTTTCAGAACGAAATAATTAATCGGAACACAAATATACCTGGTGCTAGGCGCCAGACCTGAAACGTCGTAAGGCAACTAGCAACGGAGCTTTCGGTTTTGGCTTGCCTATCTGTGTTTACGCAGTTTGAACGTTTGTTTTGTATGATGTACCCCTTTTATATCTTGAACTTGAGCTATCGATTATATTTTTTCAAAATTTTAAATCGGCGAAAGCGTGGAATACACTCACAATCTGACACATGCCTTGCCAGCTTGCTGCCATACCCTAAATCAATGTTGCCTACGAGTTCCATTAGACGCATTTTGATTATTGGACTCGATTGCCGCACCTATCAACATATTACATACCGCTCGGCTTGCCATACACTACGTCTGTGCCACCTGTTGTTAATTTGTGTCTTTTCCTTGTCTCACACCGCGCTGTTTTTGAAGGGTCTTGGCTGACCATTTTCTCATCGTAGATTATTTGTCATTAGCGTTAAATACAAGCCACCAAGCCAGGTTCCCATCAGCCAGCCTCGCTGCTTTCTTTGACGCGTCGCTAATACCATGCATATATGGCATGACGGGTACCTTTCTTTCCCCTTTCTGAAACGTGTGGGGTGTACCAGCGGAATTATTTCATTGTCTTGAAGCTAAGGATGCAGATAAAGTCGTCCGGAAAGCCAGCTTCGATTAACAGAGTCAACATGACTAACTTTCGTTTTTCATTCTCGAGCCTCATGACGGTCTATCGGCGGAATTCTTGTCGATCCCTGCCTCAAATGACCGTATTGTTTCTTGCTGGTAGTCTACCTCTTTGTGCCAGTATTGAGCTACACCTATTTTCGAACTAATTTTCTCTAACCATAATTGCGCATGAGATTGCCCGCATGGCGCCATATAAACTTAATATAGAGGCAATCTTGCCATGGAGATTGGCAGTGTGCTTAACTTTAACGCCTCCTGAATTATGTACCTTGTGTTTATGGCGTCATGCACATGCATGAGTGTGCCGAAGTCAGCAGAGGTCTTGCGGAAGAAATTATAAGCTAATTCTAAGCGGATATCAAGCTATTTGCACTATTATCTATTCAGTCCAGTGTGTTGGGGTAAGCCTCAAGGCGGAGTAATAAATTGAAAAAGTAATGACTGCCTGACTTCAGCCAGAGAGTTATTAGCAATTGCTCCTTTATTTCAATTACCTATACGTGACCTTTAAGATCTTCGGTTGTCTCAAATTTCAGCCTGAATGTTGAAACACACAATATATTCTCAACAGTCATGTATAAATGCAACATTTCCAATAAAAACAGGATAGTGCTCAACAAGACTATTTCCACCAAGCCCAGTCCTTAATCCTAGTTAAGTATTGAAGCATAACGACTGGACAGTAGACGCGTCAGCATAACAGGCATAAATTAATGGCTTTACTGATAATTTTCGACAATTTTCTTGTTTCACTCTCCGATGCCTACAGAGCAAAATTTCTATATGCAGTCGCTCGTATATGCATTGCGTATAGTTCCTATATGCAATGCAAGAAGACGTTTTCCAGTGAACAAAAAAAAACGAAAAATTTGCATACGATTTTGTAAGCAAGAGCTTGAGCATGGCAGCAATCGTTAGGCAGGAGTGAATTTTCTCACATGACCTTTCCAACCGACGTACTAAGAGTTTGATCAAAATTCATGCTCTGTTGCCTCGATATTTTTTCTCTTGCCAAAGTTTATAGGTCGATAGAGCATGCTGCAGCTGTTCTATTTTTTTAAGGGAGGATTGAAACCGACGAATGTGCCTCAAAGTTTTTAACATTATACACTAAGCATTTTCCCAGAGCAAGGCTTCTAAATAAATGTATTTTATGGGCGCCTTTCTTACTTGCAATATTTAAAATATAGACTGTTAGCTCACTAACGTCATAGAAATCTCATTATGAGTTCTTGTTGAGCAAGTAACGGTTCATGATTACCTTCGTTCCCAGACTAATATACACAATTGTTCGACGTAATGTCTCCTAGTAAAAGCCATAGCAGTCTGCAAAGCTGTCTAAACCTTTCGACTTTATTGTGTTCCTGAAATTCATAAAAGAAGTAATAGAAATCTGGCAGCAGATTATTGGGTTACTCATACCGGCGGCCAGATCACTCGGACATCTGTAGGTTCCTTAGTTAGGTCAACGTGCCTCCGTATTTGCCTTTTCGATTATTGAAGATCGGTTCTGCACACGGTATCTCTGATTGCTTGCTTGGCTTGAGAAACCTGCGCTGTGTTGCGCCTGTCACCTATCTGGAGAGAAGGCTCAGTGTCACAAGGCGTTTTTTCCACTTAACCTGCCAGCTCGTTCATCGTTTACCTTATTGGCACGGGACAGTGCGATGAGCTACCCTACCAGCTATGGCTGTTTTACGAGCCATAGCCCTCAGTAGCTTTGTTCGCCCTTCCCAGCTCGGTAGTTCGCCTGTACCACCGTCTGACATTCATGCACGGCTATTTAATACTGCACTTGACTAAACAGGATATCCTGAAGGTCTCCTAAATCATCCGGCTTGAATGAATAGGGGACGCGCTCGGACAAAGCACCATAAAGCTAAACTTGAACCACTTATGCTCTTCCAGTAGGAATGCCATGCATAGCATTTTATTGCAAGGTTATCTTAACCTATAATTTAAGAAAATGACTACAAAAAAACGTGAACAAACACAACGAGAAGGCAGAATACGAAACACCGCTGGAACCAGTGTGCACGCTGTCTTGTCTCCTTCGTATGTCATCTTTTCTAAACATTTAATGCAGTCCCAAAGTTGCCTGACTGTAGGCTCTTGTCGGGTATTCAAGGATTGCCTGTGTGTCTTGATATGTCCACTCAGATCTTTCAGTTCTCGCCCAGTGTCACCTGTTGCTTGAAGATGGCTACCTTTACTCATGTATGAAAAAACAAACATTTCCGTTGTGGCGTTAATTTTCCTAAATGTACTAAATGAAGATTCTACAAGTAGAAATTCACGGCCCACAGCAAATAATTGTTGGAAGAGTACCTATGAGATATCTTAGCAGAGAGCAAGCCACAAAGAAACCTTGAAGCACGCGGAATCAAGTCATCTGTATTTGGGTATGTTCTTTCAGCCGTTTAATAAAACCAAGTTTAGTTCTAGGTGTTAGACGTAACGCCAAAGGAAGCGCTTTTTCAGTTGCACGAATGAATGAATGAATGAATGAATGAATGAATGAATGAATGAATGAATGAATGAATGAATGAATGAATGAATGAATGAATGAATGAATGAATGAATGAATGAATGAGCTGTTTATTTGTTTACTTAAAAACGGACGCTCTAGGCCGTTTGTTGGGCAATTGAGCTGTTAAGGAAGGGAAAAGTAGGAACCTACTAGATACGCAAGGGGACGGCTTGGGTGGTCGAGCCACGCTCTACACTGTTTTGTACAGGCCACTTAGCATATTTGGTAATATCTTCCCAGATTCCGGTCGCTCCGGCTCTGGTAAAGGCTAGAGATTCCTCGTCATCGGTAGGACACGCTTGGCGACAACGTCGCCGCGCCCCTTGCGGAACTCTGAGCAACACCAAACTATGTGGTAAATATCATCATGGCACATGCAGCCACAGTACGGGCACTGCTTGACGCCTTCATTGGCCCATGATGCCAGCGAGGGCCGGTACGACATTTTTAAATGATTACCTTAGTTTAGGTAGGTAGCAAAAAGTAATTACGCCCAGAGTGTCAGTTTCATGTTTTTTTTTTCTATTGGGACGTGGCAATGCTATACACAACTTCGTTTCTGGAGACCAGAATCTGTAACCTTATTAAGAATGCAAAAAAGACACTAGAGACACAACGCATCAGCACAGAAGCACGTAGTTGAGAATTTAACGGACATGCTAAGCGCTGTAGCCAATTTCATAATATGTCACTGTCACGCACAGCGAATAAGATGTTTTTTCTTAATTCATCTCTGACATGCAATCGCTTGTGGAAATACAGAACTCATTAATTAACCAAATGCAGAAAATTGGCAGATGAATGTTCCTCAGAAGCGCTTGAGCTTGTAGCGATGGGTGGACAAAGATTCATTCCTGGTCATGACATTTCCAGGGGACGTAGAAAGATGTACAACAAAATTCTTGCTCTATTCTCACTGGAGTTCTGCTATTGCAAAATTTCGCCGCCGATAGAGCATGTCTCGCATGTGTTTTTCTTTAAGAGAGAAAAAAAAAAGAGAATAATCTGACAGTGTTCGTTACCAAGCTTTAATGTTGAACGCTCCCAGATTTCCTCTCTGCAATGTTTTTCTTAAAATATGCTTCGGGGCAATATTGTTGCATAGAACTCAGAGTATGGATCCATTTCCAGGAAACTTCCCAGCAGAGTCATTATTTGATGTGATTCTACCGCAAGGAATGATTTAGCGATTTGTTCTTAAGTTGCTTACCAATAACTGCACAGGAGGTCACTCAAATAGCACAGTGGAAACAATGTTTGTTGCTTCTATCATGGTGAAGACTAAGTGCGAGCATTAAAAGCGCTGCAGAAAATACGTACCACGTACAATAATACATAGAAGGACGAATAATAGGCGGTGCATTAAAACTAGGTTTTGGGTTGGTCATGTCATTTGGTTGCTAAACAATCAGCTCCTTCTTTCTTACAATGCAGGTCGTATGGTCTGTCATGCCTGCTTGATCCCTTTAGGAGGAGCTGTCTTTAGCCGCTTCTGTTTTAATTATCTGCTTTCAATTAAAGGGTTTCTCTCTCTCTCCTAATTGAAGAGCGTATCAACGTCCCTCGAAATAAATTTGCTTTACGTGCCGGGACATTATCCCGTCATCTTTGTTTCACTGCGCCCGAGCTCAGCGTCCTTCTGTGGTTGACAAATCAAAGAAGTCGCCCTCACCACACCCGCCTTCCAATGCATTAAATTGCATTGGCTGCCTTCATATCACCCTGAGCGGTTACATAATGATACCATTAATGATATAAGCAAGTGCCTCTCTGGACTTTAGGCTTCATTGCACGGTAACTGCTGCAAATTTACTGCAGCCTAAGCTTTTGAAGCACAGAACAAAAAGGTGAAATATAAAAAAGTGAAGATTTTCAACCCCTGGCGCCAAAAGCTCTGACGGTCGCACATTCTTTTAACGAATGACCCATACGAAGGTGCTCTGTTCGTGGCGGGTTTTGCTGTAATCTCACATGGGACTTCCATGTAAAAAACGACTCGCAGGTGCCTACGATTCGGACAAAAATTTCAACATTTTCTGCCTCAGGTTCGTGCGGTTTCTGCACGATATTTCGCTGAAATTGCCGAAAACTGCAGCTTTAATCAATTTACGCTGCAAAAGGGTAACCAAATTACTGATGTCGTATTCATACCTGCATGAGCGGTATTGAGTTCGACAAACGGCATTACTCACTCTAGTCACAATAAAAACGGCACTAGGCAGCGCGATATAAGTCAGTTCCTACACAGACCTCTGAAAGAAATGATCATCACGGACGCTTTTCTTTTCGAGAATTTTAGGTAGGTAAATAATTTCCTACAATCCAACCATAACATTATCTCTGCGTTGTCTGTAGACGAGGAAGGTTTGTTTTATTCTAAAAATCAACTAGGGTTGTTCACATTGCTGAAAGTGTGGGTTAACAAATGGGAGCCGTTCATTTTCCGAATTGAGACGGTAGGTAAATTGAGAACAATTTAATCCTTTTAGAATTTTTGCCTGAAAGGTACTTTGTTGGTTTTTAACAATGAACAGTATTTATGAAATACAGAAATGCGATCTAGCTAGCTCCTTGCGTCGCGGATATTTTAAGCTATATTTTCGTTCCGAAAGCAACACTACGCGAGTCGCCGAGCCATTTCGTGGAGCTGACGAAAGGCCACACTGCGCATGCGCGAGGAGCAGTGACGTCACACGGCGCACAGCTGGCGCGCCGCCGCCGTCGCTGCGCGGGTGACTCAGAGGTGCCGCCGCCGCGCTCGCCAGTTGCGCATGCGCAGTAGCGGCGCATAGCTAGCGTGCCGGGGCCGCTGCCGCGCGCTCTCCATCCTCTCTCTCTCTCTCTCCTCGTTGCTTTCGCAATTCTCCAGGTTTAACCAGAGCTAAACCACTGACAGTTTTATTACCCAGTGTTGAAGAACCGTATTGAAATCCCGGCTTTGCCAGGAAGCCTGCCTCTTTTTTAACAAGTGCGAACCTTCTTATATGGCGCATTAGCGTCCCCGCCGCAGCCGAAACTAAAGAATGCATCTCTAACGACATATAAGAAGTGCGCTCTTGAATAAGCATTGAGGCTAAAACTTATGAGCCGATTCGCGCGGCGGTCTCGCTTTCTACGTGGCATGGATTAAACGAACTCGCCAACGTATTCATAACGCCCTTGTGTTCTGTCGGAAGGGCCCTATTTGTAAAACTGTTCAAATCTTTCGTAAAGCTAGACCACATCATGCGAGGAATCAGGCCAAAGTGTATTCACTTATGCATGGCGCGTGAAATATTCATTTTTAGTAGGAAACGGGCTCCGCAGTTAACAGTAGGGTAGCGACTACGTCACTCGACTGCTTAAAATGCGACCCTCATGCTGTACGCTCCTTCATTAAATGCATTTTAATAACATTCTATCTGACAGAACGAGACAAATGATTTTTGGCCACGCAGCCAGCTACCATCTAGAGTATAGCAAACCCATACGTTCAGCGGTAATTAAATCTTCTTAGACGTGCAATTTTCGGATGGAAGGAATATGCTGCAGCATATGTCAAATGTTTAAAGCATGGCTCGTCCACTGACGCTGAAATGATTCTTTACAATCACTTGAGAAAAGATCTTAAAGACCCCAGAAGTGACGTTAGATATATTAGAAGTCACTTGTGCATAGATCAGTACCAGTATTAGTAGTAAAAGACTTTTATTCGACCATAATTTAAAGGCCGAGCATGTCGACCGCCTGGGCGACCAGAAGCCGCTGTTCTTCTTCCCCTTCAGCGCCAAGCCAGTCGAGCCAGGTGGTGATGGATAGAGAGGGTGGGGGGAAGGAACCCGACTGCTGAGTAGCCGGGCAATAGAAGAGGCAATGGGCCAGGTCCGAATAGATACAGGGGCAGTTGGGACAGGAAGGGTCCGATCGATAGCGATAGAGAAAGAGGCGGGGCGGGGTGATGACTGCGTTCATTTGTATGTGCCGAAGAAGGCGAGACTCCGGCACCGTGAGTGATGCGTGAGGGAGAGGGTAAAGGCGTTTGTCGAGGCGGAGCTCAAGGTAGACCTCTTTTATGGTGCGGCGTAGGGTGAGTCTCGCACCGTCCTCCGAGGGCTTGAGCCAGGGGATCAACGGTGCCCGGAAAAGTGTGTCGCGGGCGAGCTGATGGGCCAGCTCATTGCCGTCAATCCCTGAATGCCCAGGGACCCAGCGGAGGAAAACGATGGAAGGCTGCAGTGCGGAGACCGCTCGTTCGACCTCCTGTTGGAGAGAAGGGGTCAGGGTGCGTTTCTGTATGTGGTGTATAGCGGCTTCTGAGTCTTAATAGACTGTGTATTATTCCGTATGCCGCCGCGGTGGCTCAGTGGCTATGGTGCTCGGCTGCTGGCCCGAAAGACGTGGGTTCGATCCCGGACGCGGCGGTTGAATTTCTTTGGAGGAGAAATTCGAGGCCCGTGTACTGTGCGATGTCAGTGCACGTTAAAGAACCCCAGGTGGTCGAAATTTCCGGAGCCCTCCACTACGGCGTCTCTCATAGCCTCAGTCGCTTTGGGACGTTAAACCCCATAAACCAAACCTATTCCGTATTGCAGGTGTGCACCGGACCATATTTACACCACTCCCAACGCCAAGGAATCACAATACATTAAGTTATGTACACACAGAAACAGAATTTTAGACAAACACTCCAGAGACCAGCAACTTGCGCAAAAAAAAAAAAAATCAGACATGTTCCATGAGCTGCGTTTTGTCATTAATGAATGAAAAATAGACGCCGCAATAAGTTGCACCCGCCGCGATGGCTCAGTGGTTAAGGCGCTCCTCTACCGAGCCGGAGTACCCAGGTTCGAACCCGACCGCGGCGGCCGCGTTTCCATGGAGGCGGAAAGCAGAAGGCGTCCGTGTTCTGTGCGATTTCAAAGCACGTTAAAAGATCCCCAGGTGGTCGAAAATTATTCCGCAGACCTCCACTACGGCACCTCTTTCTCTCTTTCTTCTTTCACTCCCACCTTCGTCCCTTCCCTTACGGTGCGGTTGAGTTGACCGTCGAGATATGTGAGACAGATACTGCGCCATTTCCTTTCCCCGAAAACCAATTTACCAATACGTTGCAACGCCGTAAAGACATCTACAAAATTACATTGTCCAAACGTACGGCATGCTGGAATGGAATAGCTTAATATTTTTTTCTTAATTTTATAGCTAGATCTAATAGGTCTTTGTTACGTAAATATTGAAGGTAATGCAACCATCTGATACTTTAGGCTCAGCTTCCGAATGGGGCCCAGGAAACGCTTTTTGGCAGATAAATGCCATGCCCCTTCCAATTAACTAGGAAAGCCGCGTCAACCACACCACTCAGAGCGTTGTCTTGTTGTTGTTGTGACTGAGAGAAGGATGAAAAGGAAGTTGCACGGGCCTGCTACTGGCTCGAGCCAAGCCACCACCGCTGCCACGTGCAGATAGAGGAGAGTTAAAAGAGCAGAGGAAAGAGAAAAAGGAAAGAAAAGACGCGCGTCGCAGCAACAACTGCGTCCGCCGTAGCGGACGCTGCTCAAAAAACAGATAAGCGGCCGAAGCCACGCTCGCCGAAGCGAGGACAGATACTCCCAGCATAAACCTTCTTCTTATATACTGGAAAACAAAATACTCTAAGCACGTTCTTTTTGAAGAATGAGCGACGCAACCAGTGGAAGTGCTTGGCCTGCCGCTGCTGCTAAACGAGCTGCCCTAGCAGAGGCTCAGCGCCGCCGCCGCCAGAATCCAGCCGTTAGTGCCGCCGAAACACAAGCTCATCGCCTCAGCCGATATGACCCAGGAGTTCGCGGTGCCAAAGTAGAGGCTAGGCAGAGTCCTCGAGAAGACCCTGTCAGACGGAGCTGCCCTCAAATTTCGCATTAGGCAATATCGTAATCCTCCTTACAAATTTTTTCCCGGCATTTTACGGGCAGTTTTTCCTAACATTTCAGTGTGATTCGTCCTTCATGGTGTTTTGTTTTCTTTTGCCTTTGAATTTCATGTATTTAGTCTTCATACAGCTGAGCGCCTTCTGAGCGCTGCCGACTTTTCAGGGTTCCTCTCCCTATAAGCACGGTGTAAGAAATTGCAAAATAAACACAGTATTTTTGAAACAAACTCGTCTTTCAGATTTCATTTTTGAGATAGTGCGATTAACGATAATTTTTAAACAAGAATAACAATGATGTTGTTTCAGAACTTGACTTGCCCCAGCGCGAAAACACACATTGGCCTTAAAGCTCTGACAGCCACGCCTTTTCCCTAAACTTCTTGATCCATCCTTAACCTCTTTCCTGACTATACTGACTATACTATGCTCGTAAGTGAGCCATCCTTCCATCCTTATGCGGAACCCTATTGGAAATCCAACTCGATAGAGAGAGTTTTGTTTAACCTGATGCAAGACTTAATAAAAGTGTTCTAGGGAAGATAAACGCACCGAAAACGTATTTTTATCATAGTGGTGTTCAGCTAAGAACCATTGCCTTCCGAATATTTACTATTAACCTCTGCCTTTCCCCCATCTGTATCTGTCTCTCTCTCTCTGTCTCTACATTGAATCTGTATTCATTCATTTATTTTTCCTTAGACACATTTCGTTTGATGACTTAGCGCCTTTAGTAAATATACAAGAGCTTGAAAGGGCCGACTCCTTTTATTGAAGCCAGCTATATCCTACAGGGTCCTTTTCCCTGGCATTCAAAGTAAATTCGGCGAAAGTGTGAAACGTAGTTGCGCATATAAATACGAGGGTAGTATGTAGCAGCACTTTTTCCAAAAACAGTCGGTGGCCTAGTCAACGAAAAGCTCTTATGATGAAGGCGTACAGAATAGACGTACTCATCGAACAGCATTAAAAAAAAAGAGAAAGGAGACAGTTCTTGCGACATGTTACATAGGAAAGCTCAAGCATAGAACTCACCACTTCCAATCGTCAACTAAGGTTTCAACTAAGAGATTAAGAATTTTGCGGGGATACGGGGGCCGCAGCTGGCACAGAACAGGGTTAACAGGAGATATATTTTAGAGGCCTTTGTCCTGCAGTGGGCGTAGTGATGATATGCATTGTTGGTTATCTTACTACTCACTGTCACCTTCGCACCGCATTTACGACTTCACAGCGCCAAAATCCTCCACTTTTCGCAAGAGACATCGCAGAGAGTCTGCTGTTGTCTTAGTCGGGCTACAGAATAAGATTAAACCTGGACACCGCCATGTAATTCAAAAAGAAAAAGTAGTTTGTAGAAAGCTGGGTAAGGAAGCCGAGTCAACATCTAGGGAGAGATAGAACTGTCTCAACCGTGTTGCCACAAAGTCAAATGTGGATAGCATTTAATGGCATTTAATCCAAGGCGTTTAGAAGTAAGTCGCTCACTTGACCGGTGAGTAGCGGTAACTGTTCGCGACACATCGACCCCCGTAGATGTGACTTTGAACTTTGGCCTTGAGGTCGACAGGGAAGTAATCGTTACGTCAATTTTGCTAACTATAGTTGACGAAATCACTGCGCTTTAAAGACTTTCTTTTCAAAGCAAGGTTTAAACCTTAGTACACAGATGTAATTATTAGGCCCCCATCTTGTACGTGTTTTTGTGCCATCTTTTCATTCTCGCCACATACTACGAGTACTTCTAGCTTTCCATTCCGCTTTAAATTACTTCGTTTCTCATGGATGTGAACTATACCTTCTTTCACTTACTCAGCTTAGCGCTCTTGACGCAGCACCTACATTTTTCCCGCCGTACTGCCCCCGACGAAGTCCGCAACGTTTGGAGCTCAAGAACAGTGTAACCACTTTCATTTCTTCCAAAGGGCAGCATAGGCGTTTTGAAGCCAGCTACTAGTCAGCCCCTCCGTATGCATATGACAGAAGCCAACAGCCACAGAAACTAAGGGGCACAGGGGATTTTTAAATAATTTATTTATTTTGTGGTGTTGATCAATTTAGAATATTACTGAATATGTTATCGCTTAAAGCTAATTGATTAGAAAAGCAGAAGAAAAAACAACCACAGCCACCCTTGGTTTCTGTGGCTGTTGGCTTCTGTCATATTTATAACGAGCCCCTCATTCCCCCTCCGTATGCATGTTCATTGATAGTAGAACTATCCCCATAATACAGCGCCCAGGGGTTCGAGATGAAGCTTCTTATTTTTCATATCCATACCATAAAACAACCCACCATATAAACAGAAAACTTAATACAAGGAATGAAATTTATTATTGGTCAGTGTTCCCAGACGACCAAGCTCAGATGATTACACATATTTTTGGATGTTTCGTGCAGATTTCTTGGTGCCTCTCCTACTCCTACTCCCTCTTGTCTTCTTCGTCATCCCGGTTTCGCCGCTTCTTCCTGCAAACAGTAAAAACATGATCAGTACACCGTTGACGCAACTGAAATTTTGCGTTCATCGCAGCGCATGAAGTTCTATATCGTTTGCCGCCCTACCACCAATTTAATTTCTGCTGCAGTTTTTTTTTTCGCTTTGGATGCCGCCACCTCTGTGGATTCATGGCCAAGGCAGAAAGTATTATTTTTTTATTCATTGCAAATTGATACCTCTCTAGTAGTTCGGGGCTTGGTTAGCAGTGCTTCTTCAAAGCGAAAGCAGTTTAAATCGGTGACTAAATGTTTAAAACCACCATAATGTGAAAAATCTGTTGCCGTTGTTTAGTGACCATCAGAATTATTTTTGTGGCCTACTGAAAGGATTGCGTTTTATATCTTTTAAAACATATTGATGCGCAAACCCTCACTACAGTAGCACAAATTCACCACAGCCAAGAGAGGCAGGAACAGTTTGTTCCTGAGAAAAGGAACAGTTTCAAAACAGTTTTCTTTTCTTGAAATTTAAACAGCGCGACGTTTTCAGACGAATACACAGATATACATGAAAAGACGGGTGCTGTTTTAAAACAGTTACATTTGTAAGTTATTCGTTCGGGCGTGCAATGCTTTGATACTCTCTGACGTTCCGCTGAAATCAAGGTTTGCAACATCGAAGCAACCGAACTGTATATATTTTAGACTACAGAAAATAATTTTTCTGATGTATTAATGTGCCGAACGCCTCCACAAGACAACAAAAATTCAGGGATCTGAGAGACATTACAAGTGTTACTTGCAAAAGAGAACATCGAATCACCAAGAGCAAGACACCCAGTTGAACCAAGTGTGAGGCCGGCGCTGTGGCTCAGCGCTTATGGCGCTAGGCTGCTCACCGGAAAGACGCGGGTTCGATCCCAGCCGCCGCGTTCGAATTTCTTTGGAGGAGGAATTCGAGAGGCCCGTGTGATGTCCGCTGTCAGTGCACGTTAAAGAACCCCAGGTGGTCGAAATTTCCGGAGCCCTTCACTACGGCGTCCCTCATAGCCGAACCGAATTGGGCCTTTATCTTTGCGATATTAGGAATACATGCGGGAAAAAAAAAATTATGAATTCGTGTGGACACTTTCGGGGTCGAAATTAAACCCTGCCACACTGTTCATTTGACTACTGTGACCTGGACACAGCGATACAGGCCTGCTGCGCTAGAAATTCCCAACACAATGTTCACACAGACAACTAAACAATGTATTTTGTTATATTTGCTTTCACATTTATCAATGAGTTTGCTTGCTGGGAGCAATTTTGCGTATTCCATGTGACATGAAAAAGTTACGATATCAATTGCAACCTACAGAATATTGATTTTGATTCACCCAATCAGAATGATTTAGCGCAACATTTAGATGCACAGGGGTGCCGAGAGTGCCCTGATTTTATTCGAAGTTTTTTCAACCTAAATGTTTTATGCCTAAAAATTGGTATCGGTGAGTATATACTGAATTCAACACCAAAGTTGAAAGTCACGTAAACCGCTAAATTCTTTCGATAATGTACAACGGAAAAATAATGCTGTAAAGAAGGCTTCAGTTCGCCAGTCTTTCCAAATACGAAATCCTTTGGCCTCGGTAACTTATTTGTTGATCCTGTAACGAGGTGAGATAACAGACAGTTTTTACCGCGCCCGTTATTGCACTCTGGCGCTGGTTAAGTTTCGATTGGCGGCGATGGAGAGAGAATAATGAGCTTGGCGTTTGTGTTGCAGCTTAATGATTAAAAGTGCCTTGAAAGCAACTGCGCCCTCATTGCACGCAGGATATCCAAGTTTTTTTTTTCTTTTTTCTGGAAAATGCAAAATTATACTGACAAACGGAACTTTGTTTAGCTTCTCCCCGTTTTTTTTTTGTTCATTTGGTCCTCTGTCATTGGTTGTTGTTCCCGGTGTTCTTGGTTCTACGGTGTGATGTCGTACTGAAGGCCGTTAAAACACTCCAGTGATAGCCCTCTGCTAAACACGCTACATCGCCGACGCGAACTAAGGACACAAATCGGCGACTTGTCATATACTCCTCAATTGCCTCTCTTGCTGGACTACTCGTTTGGCATGGACACTGTGCATGAAGTTGTGCCAGAAATATGCGGCGCATCTTCCTTGTCACAAGGCCGGGCAGGACACGGTGGAGGTAGGGTGCAAGTGAAAGCGCTTCCTTCAGAGTGGCAGTTATACGTAGTGGCGTTTGCTTCGCCACTTCCCCTTGGAGTTGTCACGCATGGTGCAACGACCAAACGAAAGGCAAATGAAGCAGAGGACTACACAGTACGGTCCCTGTTTTGTTGGCCCCTTTTCAGTTGAGAACGCCCTAAACCGCCCCCAAGGAACTAGCAATCAGCATTGGAAGAAAGTCTATTGCCTCTTGAGTTTAATTACAGAGCACTTTTAAATAAAATACGCTTAACTCAACCGCTGTTATGAGCGGCAAGAGTGAACAAAAACTTATACAAGCCTTATGAATGAAGGGTACTGCGCTCTCACAGACGAGAACGATAAGTTTGACGCAACAAGCGCTTATTGTGTTAAAATTCTCGTCCTTGTCTGTGTGTGCGCAGTGTCATTTGTTGAAATGTCTGACCGGCTCACCCCTCAACGCTCTCTCTTAAAGGAAAAAGAATACGGTCACTGACCAAGTCAAGAAATTTTAGACGTTTCGGAACCTCGTACGGGTTCCTTGATCACCTCGTACGGGCAAGGAACCCGTACGAGGTGATCAAGGAACCCGTACGAGGTTCCGAAACGTCTAAAATTTCTTGACTTGGTCAGTGACCGTATTCTTTTTCCTTTAACTCAATGCCTGACCAGACGTATTTTCGTCGAACTATTGATTATGTTAACGCTCTCTCTTATGCCTAATGACGCTTCGAAACCAAAATGCTGATAACACTCACTGCGCAAACCAATTTGTGATCTTTTAAAGGACCTGATCGATACATCTAATAAAATTATCAACGCTACTGTGCTCTAGATAGCTGTTATTTCTCTGTCTCGTGTTAACGATTAAAATCGGTAGCGATCTTCATCTGGGTGATACAAACGTGCACCGATCTAATGATAATATCTTGAATTTATTGCACCTGCGACGATGTGGTTTTGTGAGGCTTGGATGAAGCCTGACTATTTCAGTACTTTCAATTTTGTGCAGTTCCTACACACAATTTCCTACGCAGTGTGGCTAAACAATAAATTTTCAACTTTTTACTATTGAGCGCAAGTATTTCTGCTTGTGTTGCTTGGCTCAAATTTACAAAATATTGAGAGACTAATGTTTGTAGAAAACACACTAGTATCTTGTTTACAGCAATAGAATTGGGAATATTTCTCCAAAAAGACCACAGTAAAAAGCTAAAATAATAAAACAAAAACTTCGTGCATTCTCATCGTGGTAAACGGAATAAATTATAGCCAAAGCTAATGTAACTTTGCAACAACGCCCTGCAGTTTAGAGGGTGGAAATGGTCGTGTTTGTTTTTCTGTCGTTGACAGTATACATAGCAAGAAAGAGTATGACTGAAGATTGTGTGCTCAAGGCCAATACTTTATGGCCCCAGGTTGTTCGAGGCTCATGTTATCTTCGACCATATAAACGCACATTAGTTCCTTATGGTTACAGGCAAAAATTGATTTCAATACTCATGGCCCCGTATTGATCAGTGCATTATCGTAAATAATATACACCTCGTGCAGAATTGAATAATGAACATTGGTTAAGCGTTATTATCGCATAACAAATATTTTACTCGAACACTTTGTTACCCAAGAGACACAGGAATAAAACAAGAAAGTACTAGTACCTATTCCAAAGATTAACAAAAAATAAAAAGTCAGTTGTGACAAACAGCTTTACACAGCAATATTATCGTTTTTGCAAACGTTTTATTCCACCATAGATTTTGAATTTATTACCTGAGTTCCTCCTGAAATGAGAACTTTTCTTGCTGAAGAGATAGCTTGCGAAAAACGAAAGAGGGTATAGAGACCGAAATGCAATCGTAAACGCATAAGGGCAAGCAATTTTTGTTGTCAAAGATAATAACAAGCTAGCGGGATACAGACCAGAAGCACCTGAAGGATCAGACCTAGCAGCAAACAATGGAACAGGTCGTGGACCTGCGATAAAAATTAAAAACAAGAGTCAGATTGAAAGCATTCTGTCGACTCTTTTTCTACCGAGGAAATTCAGCAACCATCCCATTCCATAATAATTCTGAACAGTGTATTGTATCGCTTATATTTCGCTGTGCTACTCACAACGGCGCTCAATCAGCACCAGTGTAGTGGAGCACCAATAGCCCATTCAACATTCAATACGCAGCAAAACCAGCATCAATAGACAAAAAATGCCAGAAACAATACATGGCAGCGGCTGACATCTTATTACCAATTTTTGTCTTTGTTAACAACGGCCGCCTGTTTTATTTTTTCATCTGCTATCTTAAGAGTGGATTCAAAACTACTTGTCAGCCTGCCAGTGTTCAGGGACACCTTGGCCGGTTAATGATTTGGAGGTCACGCGTAGCAAAAACAATGTTTGGATGGCCTTGAGTTCTGCAGAAGATCGCCTTCGCTGTTCGCTCACGTTTCGAGACTTTCCTTTGTACGCATGACGTTCGCACGACTTATGTGTAGACAAGATTATAGCTGCCCTTCGTTTAACTTGCACCATGAGATCGGAAGTTAAAATGTAAGATATTAAAGCTCGCATTAAACAAAGAGAAACCACAGGACAGTAAAGTGTGTTAAAAACGCATGAGTTCAGTCTGCGATGAGGTGTTCTTTCATTAAGCGCCATTTGTTTCAGTCAGACATTCCTGATAATGTACCGTTGCCTGAATAGCAGTTGTAAACAAAACTGTTGCGGAAACAAGCCCGCAGTACTTCGCTTCTCATACGCACCAAGTATAAGCAATGACTTGGGGACAAATACATTTAATTAGTATTTTTGTTATGTTTCATGATAGCGCAGGTAAATGCTATCGTAACGTGAAACAAACATTAAAAGGATCTCTCATAAGCTTCCACGGTAGGCCAGGCAAACGTTACACTTCTGTACAGTACTAGCTTCTATGCGAAAGTCCTATATAAAATCGAAGGCAGAAACACTCCTGTCCTCCTCTGTAATGAAATCGTCAACTTCACTTACATAGGAATGTTTAGTAATAGAGCCTAATAAAATGTATTGCACGCCTATTTTGAAAGAAAATAATGTGCGAAGAAAACTGGATACGTTCTGTGGGGAAAGGTTACGGTAAAAAAACTTCATAGAACGCATTACCTCCGCCTTAGGGACATACGCGATAGTGTTAATAGGATGATGGACATTTATGCGCAATAGACAATTCTAGACAATACATTTCACAAATCGCTCAGAATGTTCTTACTACACCTGGCGCGATTGTGCAGCTGTTAAGCGATGCCCCACCGCCACTGCCCTGCGATGTCAGTTGCTGCCAGTGGGGGGTATTGTCAGATCCAGGTTGCTCTTCCCGAGCAACGTCTCTTGAGCAGGGATTAATTTAACTGCCACCTGCCACTGTGGTCAGTTTGCTCACAGACCAGTGGGAGGGGTCTGATGACACCACAGGGTCACATGATCGAGGAGGGCTACATAGGTTACCTGAGCTACCGGTCGCTCCGGCTGCGATGCTTCAAACGGTCGATGCCAGGCCGATGCCTGACAACTTTTACCGATATGGGGATACTAACGCTCTGAAATTAAAAGAATCCCGACCAAAAGGAAGGCTGAGCTTTGCCTTTAAATGGAGTTAACCTGCGTTATGATTCCACTCAGTTTTAATTAGGGTAGTTTGTTCCCAAGGGTAGAATTAATTTTAAAACATTGCAATATCTAAACCTCAAACACTATATTAAATTCCTTTTTAATGGATTCTAGCGCACCCCGATGGGAACACGAACCCGTTTTTCGATGACAGAAACGAAAATTGGTTAACCTGCACTGCAACGCGCACCAGATTTTCATTATTCGGTAAAGAAAAAATTACGGAAGGCACTTAAGGCAACTTACGTGCTGCGAATGCGAAAGCATGCACGCGGGGAGTTCGGCTGTGGCTATGGCGTACTACTCTAATGCAGTGGAGAACGAAGCTGGAGAACGAAGCTGGATGTTGATGAAGACGAGACACAAACCCCGCGCGAGAGACTGGCAGTAGAGCGCGCGTGTGTGCTGCGATAATGACGTAGTGCGGTAAAGCGACCACCGAAGCTGCTCTGTTCGCGCAGGCTTTGATTTCAAACTCCACTTCGGGAAAAATTTTATTTAAAATTTTTTCTTGTTCCCTTCCTGAGTGTTGTTTAGTGATTGCTTATGATTGTGTCAGTGTCATTCATCAATTACTAATCTTGGCAGGTGACGTCGAGGAAAATCCCGGACCTAACACCCGCTGTACTGATGCATCAGATGAAATAATGGAAGCCTTGAACGGAATACGTACTGGGCAAGCAGCTTTGTTATGCGAAATGAAAAGCATTCGTTCAAAATTGTCCAAGAATGATAAAACATTCGAAGAAATTAAAACAAAGCTCGTCAAAATTGAAGAAGATTGTTCATCATTTGCCGCGATTAGGGAAGATATTAGCGACGTGCGAATGCTTCCGGAGCAAAATTCAGTTCAAGTTGAAGATCTATCTTCCAAACTGGCTGATTTTGATGATAGATCACGCAGATACAATTTATTATTTTTCGGCTTGTCAGACACTGACAACGAAACATGGGCCGAGTCTGAAAAGGTAGTTACAGAGTTACGTAGGGACAATCTCGACGTCACAATCTGCCCCATGGATGTTGAAAGAGCGCACAGGCTTGGAAAGTTTCAAAGCGACAAGAAACGGCCGATCATCGTTAAATTCGCTCACTTCAAAACAAGAGAGAAGGTTCTTTCTTGCGCTAAGAAACTAAAAAACAGTGACTACGGAATCTCGGAAGACTACTCAAAACCTACCCTCTTTGTCAGGAAACAGTTACTACAATTTGCGAAACTCCAACCACAAACATACAAGCTCCGCCATAATAAACTAATTATTGGTAACACTGTCTATATTTTCGACCATTCCTCACAGAAAGTCGTCCCCCTCCACCCCCCGCCCCCCTCCGTCCGCACGCCCCCCTCCATCCGCACGCCCTCCCCCGACCGCACGCCATAGCTACTGCATGAACCTCCCGTCACTTCGAAGCTCTGCTCCTTGTCCTTCATTTACACTAATATCCGAAGGCTCCTGCCCAAACTTGACGCCCTTGAAAGCCTTACGCGCACAATAGACAGCAACATATTCATACTCACTGAAACTTGGCTAACATCATCCATACATGGCTCTGAAATACTTTCCGTTTTTCCTAACTACACTATTTTCCGTCGCGACAGAAGTAATAGACGGGGAGGAGGCGTACTAATAGGAACCCATGATTCGCTTCGTTGTTCTGAAATTAAAACTTCATCCCCTCTAGAAATATTGTTCATTCAGTGCCACGCTTCATTTCCTCCCGTAATCATCGGCGTTTGCTATCGTCCGCCTGATTTAACCGATTTTTTTGTTGCTAATTTTCACGCAGCACTTCGCGCGATAACCGCGGCTCACCAACATACTCCCATTGTTCTTTTCGGCGACTTTAACTTTCCTGCAATAAACTGGTCCGACCTTTCCACCACTACATGTAAAGATAACATCGAAAGCGATTTTGTCATCACGTGTCTAATCTTTGGTCTATCCCAGCTCGTATCAAACCCGACAAGACAAAGCAATCATTCCTCCAACATACTCGACCTCGTGTTAACTTCTAAACCCTGATAACATCCCGCCGCTTCTTCATTTTACCAGGACTCAGTGATCATTCCGTAATACAATCCACGTACTCCTGCTAGTTGTCACGCACAAAAAAAATACGAAAAACATTAACTCTATACGACAAAGGCAACTATGCAGCCATTAATTCTGAACTCGCTGATTTCTGCATGTGGTTTCTCCGAGATTTTTCAGAGCGGTCAATCGAAGATAACTGGTCTCTTTTCAGAAACAAGATGCATCAACTTATAGATAAATACGTCCCTACTGTCACCATCACCGAAAAACCATCGTAACCATGGTTCAACAAAGAGTTGAAACGCCTCAGAAACAAAAAGAAAAGACTTTTTCGATCCGCAAAACGCTTTGACACCGCATCTGCATGGGAACGATATTATTCTGCTGAAACAACATACTTATCTTTATCAGGCAAAACTAAACGTACATTTTTCTCGTCTGTCCTACCTTCCATGTTGCACACTAACCCCCGCAAGTTCTGGAAAACTATAAACCCATCACATTCTAAGCCTCTAACATTACATGACGACGACAACAACCTTATCCCGGAACACGAATCTAGCCACGCTCTTAATAACTTTTTTTCTTCAGTTTTTACAAAGGAACCTGACGGCGACTTACCGAGTTTCCCAACTCTCGGCCACGCAGCTATGCCACAGATTACATTTGATGCTAATGGAATCATGAAACTCATTGAATCATTGAAACTTACATCTTCATCTGGTGTTGACGGCATAAATTCTAAAATCCTAAAAAATGCTAAAAACACTGTAAGTGTAATATTGTGCCACCTCTTTCAGCAGTCCATATCAACAGGTGTCCTTCCACATGATTGGAAAGTTGGTAAGATCATTCCATCCCCAAAAAGCGCTCACCTGTTTCATGCAAAAATTACCGCCCCATTTCCCTCACAAGCGTCTATTCTAAACTAATGGAACATATTATTTATTCGCACATAGTCAAATTCCTTGTCTCCGTAAAATTCTTCCATACTAACCAGCATGGTTTTTTGAAAGGACGCTCATGTGACTCCCAATTGGCTCTCTTTATTAATGACCTAAGCTCCAACCTTGACCTAAACGTTCCTACTGACACTCTTTTCCTTGATTTCGAGACAAAGTACCACATAAAAGACTGCTACTAAAGATATCGTGTCTAAATCTTAATTCGTTAATATTGGAATGGCTTTGTAACTTTTTGACTAACAGAGAGCAATTTGTTTATGCTAACAATTATTCTTCTCCGCGTAGCTCAGTCATTTCAGGTGTTCCCAAAGGTACAGTCCTAGGACCATTGCTTTTCCTCATATATATTAACGATCTTCCTTCTAGTATTTCCTCTACCATCCGCTTATTTGCTGACGATTGTGTAATTTACCGCCTAATCACTAACAGTACTGACGCTGGCATTCTTCAACAAGATCTTAACCGAATACAAACTTGGTGCGAACGTTGGTGAATGTCTATCAATATTTCCAAAACTTGTTTGATTTCGTTCCATCGTCGACAGATGCATACTCCTTCTAAATACACTCTTTTCGGTTCAGAAGTGTCGTCCGTCTCTTCCTGTAAGTACTTGGGTATAACTGTAACGCAAAACCTAACATGGTCATCTCATATCATGAACATCGCTAACGAGGCTAATCGTGCCCTTGGTTTCATACAGCGTAATCTACGATTTGCCACCCCATCCATCAAATCATTAACATACATAACTTTTGTCCGTCCTAAACTAGAATATGCTGCAGCAACATGGGATCCTCACCAGTCTAACCTCTCTTTAACCTTAGAAAAAATACAAAATCGAGCTGTCCGCTTCATTTATTCTGATTATTCGTACTACACTAGTGTGTCTGCTTTAAAATCTAGAGCTAACTTACCCAGACTTAAAACGCGACGAAACTTTTCTCGATTGTACCTCTTTCATATGTCTTATCATTCATTTTTAGGAGCATCGGTCATAATTATCACCTGCTTATCGCCTCTCAAGCCGTTTTAACCACCATAAGGCCGTCTACGCCCCCACCGCAAGAACTACTGCTCATTCTCGATCTTTTTTTGTCACGTCATCCCGGGACTGGAATGATCTACCACAGGATGCCGTTCATCACACCAACGCCATCCATTTTAAGAACGCCATCAAGACCATTATTGTTTAACTGCCATGCCCATCTCTCGTGTAATGCCCCATACCAGGGGCTTTGATGCATCAAATAAAAAAAAATAGGGCTTTCGCACGAAAACAGATGGTTGCGTGCAATACGGCAAGGCTTTGTCCCGCATAGCCTTAGTAGCTTTGCGACGATAAACCCCATAAAACCAAGCAATGCGGCAAGGGCAAAATCTAATAAGAAACAAAGTTCCACTTTCGGAGCCTCTGTCAGGGAAGTGAAAAGTGGTACTCAAAGTAAACCACTCTCAACACCGTTTTAGGTTTTTGCAGTTGTTGCTGTTTAGAGAGAAGCCAAACAGCTGCCGAATTTATACTACCTGCATTCTGCGTCTGGTGTACTAGGAAGGAACAGTAATCGGGCATTTGCTCCTGCTGTGTTTTGTTGCCAAATGTTGAATATCAGATATACTGTTGGCAAGAGGAAGTACTAGTAGGACAGGATTCTGCAGTGATCTCAATATTGAAGCAGCACTCATAGCAATGCAAATTAATACCCTTTTTCACATGCTGGCGATTAATTATAAGACCCGCTTATAGTGCAAGGAGCCACGTTTTGTGTTCAAAGTATTATGGAGTGTTAGCGCTATGCTATGCGCTATGCAACATTTTTTATTCATATGCTTGCTGTAGAGCTTCTTGATACTCCTTGGGACGTGTACCAGTGCCATGACTGCAGTATTCGAGCACGTCTCCCACGTCGTCTCTACGCAATAAGTTCCGTCACGCTTTCCCTCACCCGCGTCAGCTGCGGGAACTTAGCAGGCCAGCTGCGAATTCTCCTGCATTTCCTGCTTCCAGCCTCATAATCACCTCCTTTTTCTTTCGTCCGGGCAAACTATCGCGCCTGTTTCAAGGGACGTCAGAGATACACCTATCGCTTCAGTATACAACCTTAAAGAAGCAAATGATGCTAAGGGACCCGTGTGCTCATCTGCGGCAGCATACCCAAAAATGGCAAAATTGAAAATTCAGAACAGCATAACGGCTTTCATTTGGTAAATTTGATATACTTAGTGCGTTTGAGAAGTAGAAAAAACACCTATGTACGACATAAACTCGTTTTATATATTTATACTCCCAAGCAATACGTTCACAGACGGATAAATAAAAAGTTGTTCTTCGCCTACCGGAACATTCAACGAAATGTGCATTTTGCAGTGCTCTCACAGAAAATGAAATAAATCATCTAAGAATGTTAACTCACTGCCAGGTTTCCAAAAATCGAGTCCATTTGCGCTGGGACGAAAAGGCCACGGATAACCAAGGGGTCCTGTAAAAAATTACCAAAAAGGTGTCCACAACTCAATTTTTATCAGAAAACTTACCGTGAGTTTGTTGTATTTAGTCGAGAAATGGTGTGCTTAGGCTCCTACGAGGCATAAAAATTGTGTACAGAGGTGCTAAAATGTTCCTAGGCTAGAGAGTCGGCTTTTGAGCACTGTTTATCAGTTCATTATATCTGTAGGAAGCTGGGTAAACCCTCAGAGGTCATAAGTGCTTGACTTTGATGCTTAAAAGCAGACCCTGTGACCTGGGAAATTTCCAACCCTGTTATTCTCACCTACATTGCATAGCTGCCGCTCCGACTAAAAGTACAGTGACGACAACTGATTTCAATTTTTGTTCCTCATAAAATGTGGTTTTTTGGCTCTTTGCGATTTTATCTTTCTTCTGAAGCAAAAGACTGATTTACTGTAGAGTGGAGTGGGTCTCGAGTAGATTTGAAATTTGAAATTTATTTTCTCCGTGAACTCAATAAATCTGTTGATATCAAGAACGAAAAGGTCCCATTAATAACCACCTAGAATAGAAGGGCGATGACCCCTAGCTTCAGCCGTCTCCATACAAAGTTCCATCTGAGGTTATCACATTAGCATGCAAAGACTGCCGGATGTGTCGATATTTTAAATCAATTTTTTGCGGTTTATAGGGCACAAATACTCCGCTTTCGATTAAACTGGTAGCTTTTCGTAACAATGAGGTCAACTGTAAGGCGAGACCCACAACATCTTGTCCTGAAGTGCTTTTATGCTCCAACGGGTTCGGTTTGATAACACTGGCGTACTAAGAATATTGAGATAGGCTGAATTCAAATTCAACTGTAATGAGGCCCGCGAAGCAGCGCCTCTGTTATGATCTCGACTGCAGTACTTGTGCATTCCGGAAAGTTCGGCGATGCCATGCTCAGAAATGTAGGTCAGCAATGCGACAAGTCCACGAGCAAAAGCGGGGCGTGGAAGGTAGAGGAGAGTGTAGCAGTGTTTTAACTGGCAGAAGATGCGCCTGCCAATGGACCAGGCCGAAACCTTGTTGTGGCTATCACCATCTATGAACCACCCTAGAATGTATTGCACCTTTTCTTCAACGCAAATCATGCTAACCGCTTAGCTTATTAGAAAGACTGAGTGCGGCTGTTTTTTTTTAGCCAAAAATGCAATTTTGACCGTAGCATACTTTCCTCATTACGAAAAAGCTTAGGGAAAGCTTCTAAACAGGGGTAGTCGGATAGATATCACGACAGAATTCTGGCAGGTTTCCATCGGCATTTCTTGTCTGAACGATGGTAGCCGGTTTCGAATAGTAAGACGAATTTTATGGGTTTAGATTTCAGTAACCCATGTAAAAGATACCTTTACAGGTAGGAGGTAGGAAAAAAGTTATACGTTTTCGTCACGCATTTTGAGCACAGAGATTTGAGAGACAAGAACTAATTACCATCTCTTTTGGAAATTTGGGTTCTGAGTAAAATTTTTATGACGTGCACAAACATAACGTTTAAAACATTTTTGGTCATGACAATTTAGAAGTTTTGCACATAGAGGGCTTATAAAACTTATGTAAACCGAGAGCGCTTGTTTAAGTATTTTAGGTAATATGCCGCAAATCACGCCATTCCAATATTACGGCTTCTATAAGATACCGGTAAATAAAAAAAAATATTGTCGCGAAAGCATGGGACGAATCCTACAGCGAAGGGCGAGCAGCTAGAATGATATTTTACCCCAAAATATTTGCTATTTCATAAGTGCCTCATATCGCCCTGCATGCCCTGAGCGACCTCAGCTCCAAGCCGAAAAGTAGAGCTTTGTTTCGATCTCTCTGAGAGATAAAAAAAAATCTGGTGCTCATCTCTTCATCTGCATTCACGCTTCCGCTACTTAGTGACAATATTTTATGATCTCGTTCAGCTAATCACTAAAAACATTGCAAACTCATAGCTCTTTTTCGATAATAAGATAGAACAAAGGAAAGGAAGTCTGTTCGCTACTCACCAAAGAACCATGGCATTGGCCAATGACCTGGTATACCGGGTGTTGTAATGGCATAATTGGAACCAGACGCCTGGGAATCAGTTTCTTTAGAATCTATAAAAATCAGGACAGAGAGACGAAGCTTTTTGGAGTGTTATCTTTACGTAAGGAGTATTTAAAGTGATTTATGTGCTGTGACATTGCAAAAATGAATGCGCCTCCTGGAGTGCGGAAATTTAAATGAGCACATAATTCATTCTCCACACCGCGTTGTACATTTCAGCGCATTTATTGACTTGTCTGGCACCTCCCTGTTTTGAATATTGAGCTTAGTCATACTCCTATGTTACCACGATCGGCATTCGAATGGCCGTTCATTACGATGCGAACTGCAGTGTTGTACGAGACCATGGAAGAGTGATCTGCGATATAAGGTGCATATGCACTACATCTGAAGGCTTCAATCTTTCCTAGCTGCGTTCAGGTTGAAAACGGCTAAGCTTTTCCAGTGAAAAGAGCAGTTTTCTGGATTGCCAAGAAAGATTAAGGCTTCGCCTAAGGCATTCGAAATGTAGCTAAGTAATGAGAGATTCATTGGCAGTAGCTGATAGGAGAGCTCTACATCGCAGGCAGATTAATCAGTTATAGCCTCATTACGACTGCCCATAATATGCCTCTGAAGTGTGCTCATATCAAATACTATGAAAAACTATAAGATCTGGAGAAAATGCAGTTACATGTTCGGTCGACACAACTAACCAAATTTTGTTCAGGAGTTATTTACAGGCCCATTTACATATTGCGATAGAATGGGAGCAGTTCTTCTCTGGAACGGTCCTGGCTTCTTTGGGGAGAATTACTTGAAAATGAATCGTAGACCTCATCTACCACAAAGAAAATTACCTTGTGCCGTGTTGCTGTATGGCCAAGGCTGCCTAAGGCCCACAAACTTCCCCATAATTATCGCCATCATTTTCTAATCGCGTTTGTTATCATTAAGCGCAGGTCGCATTTCGCTTTATACATACCTGAACGCTATATTACAATGATGAGTAGCTAGCTTCAAAGTACTCCAAAGAGACGAGGAGGTAGCACGCATATATAGAAATACTAGAACATTGTGGGTATCTCATAAAACTATAGTCTTGTCTGCCTATACATGCAGCAATAGTAAGCAGGTGTGCTGCTGGGATTTTCTTTTTATTGGTCACTTGCTTTTATTTCGCCTTGCAAGTGACATCGTTTCTCGGTGGTGGAGCTTTAAAAAGCGGCGACATTAAATATACTTTACATCCAGGCAGCTGCAATGCAATTTTTTTATTCTAAAATAGCGCTCATAGAGTAGTTTACGTCCTTTTTTTACCCACTTGAAGCTTGGTCAGTAAAAAGTAGGGGTGCTGGTACACTTTTTTCAGCCTTCGTCATTACTGCCTTCCTATATTTTCACTTTTATCTGTTGTGTGCAACAAGTTATCATAGCATTAAAATTTTACCTTGTTGTTTACAAGTACACGCGTGAAAATGAATAAGAACACCTGCCTCGTATAAAATGCGACTTGACAGGAAAGGTGTTCTTCGATTTTATCAAGGTGTAGGCCTTCTTTGATACTACGGCTTATGACGCGTGGCTACTTCCTTTGGCACGTTTGCCCGCTCTTTTTTCTGCTTTGATTAGCAAGTGTTTCATTCCTTGAGGGACCAGACATACACCTTAATTTAGCTGGTACCATGCTTGAATCGCTTTCATGCGCACTGATTGCTGAACTTTATTTTGCTATCAAGTAATAGCGTTTTTTTCTTTGTTAAGGTTTCAGAGGCGGCGTTGTATAGGCTGATATTAATGCAGTTGTAAAAAAATCCTAAAAATAGAGCTTATAGCAGCTTATATAATTTTACCCAATGCAACTAGGGTAAAAGTTAGATGTCTTTGTGCTTTTGTTTCAACATGGTTCACTACTGCTTTTTCACAATTTTTCCTTTAAATCTTGTACTCGCAATGAAACGTAGCTGAGGCGCTCATTATGATACAAATATATATGCACACAAACGTAGCACACCTTAATTTTGCCGTTTCTTTTGCTACTGCAGTCCGAAAGCCAATGAGAAACACCTACTTCTTAGAGCATGCATTTAGGTAGAAGGCCGTTTTGTGATATCCAGAAAGAACAATGCCGTGGCTGATATTACGGCTCACGAGGCGTTGCTACTCGCTTTCGTAGACGTTAATCCTCTGTTCATCGTTTCAGTCACCATTCCTGTCATTCCCGGAGCATTTTCATGAAAAGCGTACACAAACTACTTCTGATGAAGGCAGCTTTGAAACGCGCGTTTTCCCTGTCCATTTTGAGAAGCTCTTGACAGCGCAATTTATGGTACAGGCGAATGCAAAGCTACAAATACAGCATATCTTTTTTTCTAGCTGCTTCTCGTGGTGTATTGTATATCGTGCAGCTTCACACTGAATATGTGGCCTATTTTTTGCACCTAACGGGAGGCTTGGTAAGCAGAAATCCCCGATTTTAAACAAAAAAGCCTCATGCAAGCAAGAAAAATATTTTAATAAGAAAGAAAACATATTTTTCAACCAACTTCAGAAAACATGCAGGTGAGCTTGAGAATTCCTTCCGCACGTGAGCTGACACTTGGAACACTAGTTTACAATCTGCTTTAGAGAACACCAATCACCAATGGACGTTCGGCTCTCTCGCTTTATAACCGTGTCATAATGGCTGTCGACTTTGAATACGGTTAGAGCGTTTATTCACGGACTAACAGAAAAAAAAAAGATAACGGTTGCTGCCACCACCGGTTGTTTTTGGCAGAAAACTGCATTCACGTCTATACAATTATTACACGGGTCCATGATGTTCGCCTAGTCAGCCATAGATTTCTTCTACATAGCCATTGAATCCTTGACGTTGTGAGGTTTTAGTATACAGTCAGAAAAACTGCTTTGTTAAAATCAAATCATCTCACCAACAAATTTAGGTTCTGTTACTGAATAAACATCACCACAGCGCAAAAAAGCCATGCAATAAATTTTTGCTGAAAAGAAATTGGATGGACTTGCTTTCACTACGCTTTTAAGAGAGCACAAGCATTTCCTAGATGTTGTGCGATGGCCGACAACTAAATAGTCACTCAGCTCGAAGAAAGTCGGAACCTTATACAAAAAGAACCTGAAATGTTCCGGTTTACGCGATAGCGTATGCAGCTGGTTTGGTCGGAAAGCCAGCGGCGTAGTAGTAGTAGTCGGTGCCGCGTATCAAATATAATCAGCGGCTGCGTAAAAAAGATAGTCTCCGCGTAATTTGTGGTTCTAGTGAGTGAACATCAATTGGAGTGTGAGTTGCGATGACGAGTTCATGAAATCATTACAATTAATTAATGAATTAATTAAAGAAATGAAAAATGAAAAATTCGAAAAGAGGGTTCAAGGCGTCAAAATGCTCAGAACGAAAACCCAATGCTTGATGATGCTAATTAATAAAATTTAGAGTAATTGATCAAATACTTAATTGAAACGCTTGAAAGAAAACGAAAATTACGTTCGAGGGTGTAAAACTCCTCAGAATGGAAAGCCTAACCCACTACGCTATTGCGTCATACCCTTAAGGCGTAGCTTATGAGTCCTCTCAAATTTTTCCCTAAGGCCTACAAATTGCGGTGGTAGGTGCAACACACTCGCCCGTCACATCCAGTTTAAGTGCGTGCTCTCTATCTTTGGACCATGCGAGCGTAACTAAATAAATGGATGCACGTAATTATCAATGGATAGGTTCAGAGTAGCACTTATTTTGCTTGGCGCAGTTGCTGTGCGTGGAACCAGTTCTCCAGAAAGGTGAGGTGGCGCATTCTAGATAACCATTTCTAGAGGAGATGAAGAAGGCTAGGGAGGTAAGAATTTTCCAACGGAATGGCATCGCAACACAAATTAAACTCCTTGTTAAACTGCTTGGTAAAGCATTTTGAACAACAAGATGCCAAGAAAACGACCCTTCATTCATCTCCTCGGGAGGTGTTCATCGCGTAAGCTTCTCTATAAGCTTAGAAAAGCATACCGTTAAAACGGCTCTTGGTCGTGAAAAGGCAAACGTATTTTCCATACAGAGCATAACAAAATGATATGAACAAAGAGCCCTTCTTTGGGTATATCTCGTAATATGCCGCAAACTACGCATCTGCGGTGTCAAGAAAGTTCCAGTTTTTTCAGGGTGTAGCTAAACAAACAAAAGTAATTGTGTCGGGAAAGATGGAGATGAATCCTGTCACGTAGAATAAACTTGTTAGGATGACAACTTTTTGATCTAACAACTGCTTTTTTTCACGAGCGCATGATATTCTGACATTTGCAGCTCTTTGCGGTTTCCGCTCCCAGCCGGAAAGAAGACGTAACCACAGAGGCGTGAGGAGCGCTTTGTCTGAGACACAGCTAAGAAATCAAAAAAGCAAAACTTGCTGGAGTTCATCACTTGTTCGGAGTCCTTCCTCTGGCTGGTTCGTCACGATATAGTTTTTCTTGTTTTACAAGTCATTTAAAAATGCAAACAGCTGCTTTATGCTAACATGAGTGAGCAAAGAAAAGCAAGGGCATTCTCTACTCACCAACGCCGTCTTTCCCGACCGAAGTTTTATGTTCGAGGTCGGGAGTCTTTTCTTCGCGATCAGGTGTTTTAGAGGTAGGTTCATTGGCATATGTAAAATTCGCTATCTAGAGTCAAAGCTACTTCCAATGTTGCCTTTACCTACGCTAATTTCACGAGATTCCGGTACTGTGACAATTAAAGAAAGAATACACATAATTGAGTCCGGATATCCTGATAGAGCCACTTCAGTTCTTGCACACTTTGTTTCTCCACTGCATTTATTGACTCCACCGGCACAACTACAGATTGAAGAGTGAGCTCCTATGCTGCCGTTATCAGCATTCAGATGGCCTTGCTCCGCGATATGATCAGCAGAGTTTTACTACCCCATGGCGGTGGCACACAACTCCTAGACTGCTGCTGCACTATACCGGGAGATTTCCCTAGTGACATTCGTATTGAAAAAAAAAGAAGGATTGATTTCTTTGAAAGAACAGAGCAGTTTTTTCTGTTGTTATATGACGACACGAAGTTTCGAGCAAAGAGCGTTCTGAAAGTAGGTATGCGTTCTGAAAACCGAAGAGGTTCTCTGGCAGTAACTTAGAGACGAGCTTGATGTCGTAGGGAAATAATCAATTATAGCTTGATGACACGTATGTACCTTACCAGTAAACTCACAGAAAGTAATCATATCAAATATAAGAACAAGTGATATTAAATTGAAGGAGTGTACGATGGGGGGCTAGTTGGTAATCCATGAACTAAGAACGAAAACCACGCAAAGGACGATACACAGGGAAGAAGTAGACAGGACGAGCGCGGACTTGCAACTGTTTATTGAAACACATCTTCCTTCCATCACCAACCTTACGCATGCGCAACAAGCAAACTCTATCTTATCAAGTTCAGGAACTTCAGTTCCTTCTTGTACAGATGAATCGAAGCCTCACTTACACACTTTTCGGGCCCATATCTATCAATCTGCCAGGCTTCGATGACCTCACGTGTTTTCTGGTCTTTGGCCCTTCCGATTATCTTTGTACGCTCAAAGAGTGGCGTGCATTTATTGTCACAAGAAAGACAGTGTTTTGGCAAATGCATGCCGCTGTGTTTACGTGGGACAAACGGGACGCTGCATTAATAAGCGCCTACAAGAACATAAAAATTCCTTGGGCTCTCACAGCGGCATGCATTTGCCAAAACACTGTCTTTCGTGTGACAATAAATGCACGCCACTCTTTGAGCGTACAAAGATAATCGGAAGGGCCAAAGACCAGAAAACACGTGAGGTCATCGAAGCCTGGCAGATTGATAGATATGGGCCCGAAAAGTGTGTTAGTGAGGCTTCGGTTCATCTGTACAAGAAGGAACTGAAGTTCCTGAACTCGATAAGATAGAGTTTTCTTGTTGCGCATGCGTAAGGTTGGTGATGGAAGGAAGATGTGTTTCAATAAACAGTTGCAAGTCCGCGCTCGTCCTGTCTAATTCTTCCCTGTGTATCGTCCTTTGCGTGGTTTTCGTTATTAGTTCAAGTGATATTAATTCTATGAATTAAAATACCATTTCTACTAAGCACCACTGTGCAAATTTTGATCATGAATTACTGACATGTGTCGAATTTGTCGCAAAATACATTTAGAATCGCACCTTGAATCATTTATTTTCAAGCGCTGCAATTTAATGATAAGCAGCTGGCTTGAAGGGAAACGAACCCGACCATTAGGTGCAACGGAAATTCAGAGCAATCACGAAATTACGGTATCTTATGTACAGACAAGGTGGTCCACATATACACAATAATTTACCTCCTGCCATGCTGGAGTCGTTTTCATGCGCATTATTTGCTGAAGATTATTCACCTCGCCTATTTACATTTATTTCACAAAACCTGAAGTTTTCCTTTCCCCTTGGCGTAAAAATGACGGCGGTAGCAGTAACGCACCCGCATATCACATCTATTTATGCATGCGCTCGGTATTTGGATCTCGAATTCGGAACTGCACGGATCGGTGAATGGTTGGATCAATGGACGCATTGATATTAGCAGTGTTCTTTTCAAATGAGGCTTCTGCAAAGGCCAAAGTCAAATTCCTAAAAAGTCGCGATGGCGCAATCAATACAGTACCAAATATCCGACCGCGATATGTGAACATTACTACCTGCGGCCGCAGCTACACCATAGGCAGGAATCATGACCTTCTCAACTATGGATGTTTTTAACGAATATTGCGGCCTTACACGACGGCGCTGTGGTGTAGTGGGGTAGCAGCGTGTTTTATGTGCAGATATCCAGGTTCACGTTTAGTATGAATCTCGATAGGAAACTCAAGCAACAAACCGCAAGGATATCAGTTTAGGTTCGCTGGTCTTTGAGTAAGAGATACCGTCACTAGCGGCGCATTGCGACTTTCACCGACAAGTGCAACATTTTTGTTTTACATGTGGTTACAGTGGCCAGGTTGCGGTCAATATGTGCAATGCCACCGTCGCCTTTTTCCCCGAGAAATCTCCAGTGCAGGTTCTCTGTAATTTTGTTGAACGCTATAATATGAGTCGCGTGATGGAGCTAAAATTTTCACAAGATTTTAAACAGCAATTTCTTGAATGCTAAGCTAATGATAAAAGATATAAAAGTAATCAATTTACCATGATCATCGCTCTACTTAACGTGCATTTCTTCTTCTAAATGATAAGAATTAGAGGAAAAAGGCTTACCCCTGCTTTCCCCAGCAGCCAAGCAAGCCAGTAGGCAAAGAACAAGAGAAAAGACAGCAAACCGTACCGCTGCCATCTCTTTTACGAGGAATTAGTCGATCCACTATGTTCAGTGTACTTTGCGCTGCCATATATATAGCAAGTGAACCAGGCATATTTTTTTTTCTAATCTCGGTTCTCTTTCCCGTCATGCCTTTTGAAGTTCCAGCACTAATCAGTGTGCGTGTACAAAAAACCCGCCTCATAAATTACTAAATGGCACATAAACTTATTCACTCAATTTTGCATAAAATTTGAAAAACGCTGACTACCTTCGCCAGCAAACGCCCTGATATTTAAAATTGGATAATAGATAACTTGAGAGATTTTCCGGCACAGAATGTACAGAAGCAAAAATGACTGAGTTCAAATGATTTTGTTTCTTTTTTTTTCATTAACTCTCCGCCAAAATGTAGATGTGTTTCTGATAAATCCGTTTTCTTATAAAAGACACGTCATGGCTGTATTCTGCGTTGCTATGGCGAATGCTCTTCGCAAGCCACTTACACGCGCTCTCAAATGAAATGCAAATTTTCGTGCATTTTTCTTGCATTGTTGATTTTTTTTCAATCACTTTGACAAGTACAAAAAAAAATCCTCCAGCCATTTTCTAGTTCCATGCTTTATATAGCAGTTCAATATTTTCGAGGACTTGCCATTTTAGATGGTGTAAGGGGACATCAGCCGTGTTTAATTTTTTTCTATTTGAGATTGCTATTATTCATGGTATATGGACCCACCGCGGCGGCTCAGTGGTTACGGCGCTCGGCTGCTGACCCGAAAGACGCGGGTCCGATCCCGACCGCAGCGGCATAATTTCGATGGAGGCGAAATGCTAGAGGCCCGTGTGCTGTGCGATGTCAGTGCACGTTAAAGCATCCCAGGTGGTCGAAATTTCCGGAGCCCTTCACTACGGCGTCCCTCATTGCCTGAGTCGCTTCGGGACGTTAAACCCCAGTAAACCAATAAACCAATCATGGTTTATGGCGCAGAAACTTTCCACCAAAAAAAAATACAACGCAGAGCTTCTTTCCCTCTGAAATGTGTCGCACTTTATTTCTTTGCAAATATCACCATATATGGGTTATTGTTCAAAAACCACACACACGTTTGTACATGACATTAGCGCCGAAAACCACCCCCGCTGCAATGGCAGCAGCCGGTAACACGTCAGCGGATTCCGTTGAGCTACAATCTCGGCTCTTGCCGGTATCTTCGAAAGTTCTTGAGCTCGAAGCCCACCATTTCATATCGGTCCCCAACCAGCCTTCATTTTCTTCAAAAAGTGCACTGTGACAGAAGACCACTCCTCGATATCGCGAGTGCACTGCCTTGTCCTATACATGTATATGATAACACTACACGCTCCATACTTTGCTTCCTGTGTGCACGAATTTCCGCGACACAAATGACATGCAGTATTCATTCATCACTGTTGGCGTGTTTTATTAACAGGCGTTAAAGATAGGGCACCACGGAAACTGATGGTATGTATTAGATGGCATCGAGGATCGAGTTGTGCTTCGGCTTTGTGTAACACTATACTTTCCGGTCTCGTTTCATTTGGCGAGTACGCAAGTAGAGCAATAATTTTTTTCTGCGTTAGCAAAAAAACACAGTCGTTGTTTTCAAAAGGTAACAGCTTTTACCTTTTATTCACTATTATTTAAGGGTCCACTGTGAGAGTAAATACTAAATACTCTACTTGACTGATGTTCCAAGCCAGGCACAGATTAGAGCAGAATACAGACTGCGCCATTGTGTTACTTCAACGAGCCTACGTTAAAACTGCGTTAAAACCCTATTTGTATCATACTGCTCATTATTGTATGAAATAATTATATCTGCGAGGAAGTGTACCGACTAAGCTAAGCTAAACTTCTTCTAATCTAAACTGATCCATGTTAATCTGAGCTTAGCATACTAAGCTAAACAACTCGTAATAAAAACAGCGCATGGACACAGGACAAGAACGGAGAGAAGATACACACGGCGCCGTGTGTGTCTTCTCTCCGTTCTTGTCCTGAGTCCATGCGCTGTTTTATTACAAGATGCTTAACCAACTCGCCCAAACTGCCATTTTACTAAGCTAAACAAGTGTTCTAGCTAGCTTTTCCTAGCCACAACTGCAGATATCACCTGTATAGTACAATGAAAACAAATTTGGAGTGAATCTCGCCGTCAACATTAGGACTGTTTCTGAGATATATATCCTATATGTATGGGCTATAAAAGTAAATAAAAGGGCACGCCTAAAACAGCACAAGGCTCCTGTGGGAGTTTCTTCGCTCATCCTTAACAAAACCAAGCCACGAAAAAACCATAAACATATGGAAGTATTTGGCGAATTCTCTTTGAGCTGTTTTATTTCCACGAATACAAGTTTAGACAACAGAATCAGAAGAAATTCCCAAAGAGGAGTGGATTTGATATAAAATGCCAATATTTATCTTAATTGGGGTTCGCAGTTAAGAGCTAATAATTCCTTATTTCTTTCCTTCTTTATTTCCTCTTGTGTAACTTGCAAGTGTTACAAATATTTTCTTGAACGTTGAGATATTAAAGTCTCTGAATATGCAAACGTAATTGTAGCATTTTCACACAGCAACAGCGTAGTTGCATATAAAACTGTATCCCTGCTAACCAGAATGCATATTCCAATTCAAAAAATTGACCATAAACACTAGAGAGAAAAAAACATCAGCACCAAACACGTAAAGGCGTTTCTAAGAATTCTCGAGAATTTGCACATTTGTTGCTGAAACGCTCAGCGCGAAAATGTTCGCTAATAAAAAATGCGGCAGTTTTCCATTATCGAAAGTTGAAAATTAGCTTTCTAGTTTTATCGTCAAGCGCTTCAGTTTGTCAGCGATCGATGAAAAGAGTGCCTTTCCCCACATGACCTTTCCAGCTCACGTCCCAAGGCTTTCATCAAAATGCATGCTTTGTTTCTTTGGAACAATTGCTCTTCTGAAATTTTAATGGTCGAAGGAGCGCGCACCGGTGAAATTTATTTAACGACAAAAAGAACAGAGAATAATCTCGAAGTGTCGCTTTACAGTTCTAACCTTGTACTTTCCACGGAGAAAATTTTCTCATGTGATATCTTTTAGGAGAGCCTTTCTTTATTTTACTATTTAAAGTACAGGCCCTTACCCCACTGAAATGATAGGTTCTCAGTACTATGAGCCTTTTTTAGGCAAGGAAGTCGTTCGTGAAACTTCGTTTCCGCACTGAGGTGCCCACATGTTCGTCCTAATCTTTCAAAACCATATATTCGCAGGAGACCGCCCGGACCGTGCTTTGAGGATAATTTATTACCTGTCTACTAGCTCCACTGAATAGCCGTCTACAAAGCCTGCTTTGCTTTTCGCTACGGGATGCCGGAAACGTATAACATTCGTTGCAGGAAAAGGGTAGACTCTTGAGCAGGGTTCGCATTGGTACCAACCAAACTGAGTCATTGGCAGAGTCATTTGGCTACTGGACGAGCCGCCGCAGTCTTTTGTATTTACGACATCTATTGTACATATCATCTCTCTCTGTTTGCTTTCATGGCTTGAAAAGCCAGCGTCATCTTTCAAATCTCATCCAGCTCTACAGCGGACTCCGTGTTCCTGCCCCTCTTTACAGTTTACGTGCTGATTCGTGTAGTTTTTTTTTTTTTCATCGTTCGTCGCTTTTCTGCCTGTTTCACGTAGCGCAATACTAGAAAGCTCTTCTTCGAACTTCGTGGTGTGTTATTATCACCACTGTTATCCCTCTTTCTCCGAGAACCTCCCCCCTCCCCACCCTGATAACTGCATACTAGTGCTGTCATTCAACAGCTTTATTAGCGTCTTGAAGTCACTTTAAATTAACCACCTTTCTGGTGTCATGCTTTGTTACGCAGCAGCAATGTAATGTTGAGGAGTTCTACCTGCTGATCTTTTCGGTTGCATATTACACGAATCACGCAGAAAATGTCTCCTAAATATAGTAGTTTCATAGCCGGCCAGAGGTTTTCATGATAACGCACTGGAGGGGTGCAATAAACGCAATGCCGATGGGCATGTTTTTTTTTTTTTTTCAGCGCATCGCAGGTTGTATACAATTCCACTCAGATGAAGGGTGAGCCCCACAAAGCGCCAACATATTTCTCAACGGGCAGCGATGCGTCTCCCCTGTCGCTTATTAAATATAGCGCCAGTCTGCTATTCGCCTGGCAGATGTAGAGCCGCGAGGAGATGTTTCAACGTGCTCAAGTAAATTGACTGGTTTCTCCAAAGATGCACATTGACCTGAGTAATAAAATTCTAACAGTGTATAGAAGTACTTCTGCCCTAATTCCTGCAAATCCTTCATCTATACAAAATATTTTTTCTTGAAAAGAAGTCCCGGGCTTCTTATGAAAATGTGCTTCCTCTAAGAGACTCCATTATCCCACTAGAATTATCCGCCTTGGTGATCTTGCTGACATTAGAGCTACTAACTTCGCTTTTTAGTAGTGGAAGCGCTGTCCTCGCAGTTCTGGTCGCCATCTTACCAGTAATAAATGCTTGGCACAAGGGGAAATGCCGACAAACCGGAACGCACTTAAAACTTTCTCAAATATTGAAAGTCTTCTGTAGAATCACCTCAAGTATGGCACTCAAAATGTATGCGTATAGTAGTTTTCATTAAGAGACTTGCTGAATTTTGTTAGCCCACCTATGGCTCCGCTCATAGTGCGCTTTCATCAGTTGTTGTTCTGTTCGTGAACGTAACATAACTAGGGGACTAGAATCCAAAGGACACCTATTCTTAAAGTTTAACAAGTTCACTATGTACCCTCTTTTCGAAGTTTTGATTTCTATGTGTCTTGTCCAACTGAGGGATCACTTGTTATTTCCTTCTTCTGCGGCCGGACACACTAGTGTGGCAAACTCCAGAGACTCTTTTTTTCCGCCTGTTCAAAAATGGGACGCGTTACATATCTCTCGCACTTTCGGCGGCCTTTTGAAACTTCTGTTCTATCGCAACAAGTAATCGCATGATTAACTTTGCGCCCCGTGTCACCAAGGAAGTTTCTTCACTTGAGATCGTTTGTCTTAGGCATTCATTGCGATTTTCCGCGCCTTCTTTTTGTATGCCGTCAGTGTGACGTCAAGCGACCCGCCGCAGAAATCATAAAGTTTCTGATTGATTGATTGATTGATTGATTGATTGATTGATTGATTGATTGATTGATTGATTGATTGATTGATTGATTGATTGATTGATTGATTGATTGATTGATTGATTGATTGATTGATGAGGCACGCCGTAGTGAAGGGCTCCGGAAATTTCCACCACCCAGGGCTCTTTAACGTGCACTGACATCACGTAGTGCAGGTGCGTCTAGAATTTCGCCTCCATGAAAATTCTACTGCCACGGCCGGAACCGAACCACCGTCTTTCGGGCCAAGAACCGAGGGCCATTACCACTGAGCCACAGCCGTGACACACATGGTTGTGAGTTTCCATGTTTACTATAGCCATCGCATGTGCAGAAAATGGTGAGGTTCGGTCGCCAACAAGCCAGTTGCGTGGTCGCTTCCACTACTGGAAATACATGGTCTGTTCTGAAAGTGGTAAGACTGATTTTTTTAAACAAAATTTATTCAAGAGAATAGTACAAACGATTACACTTTTTCAAGGTAGCACCCTTCCGCACCTACACGCTGCTGCCAATGAGTTTTACAGTTTTCGTACGCCTAGGAACGCCTGGAGCGGAATGCTGTTTAGCTCCCTCGTCACGACCTGTTGAACCACCTCTACCGATCCGTGATGCTTCCCCTCCAGCGTCGATTTTATTCTCGGGAACAGAAAAAAGTCTGGCAGGGCCAAGTCGAGGCTGTAGGGGGGCTGAGGCAGCGTTGCCGCCTTGTGCTGGACAAAAAATCGGGGTCCTCATTCAGATGATGAAGAAGATCCTACCGGTTGGCCTTTTCCTCCTCTGACAACATTCCCGGCACCAACTTCGCGCACGCTTTCCTCATGGATAAGTTTTCTGTCACGATCTCAAAAGCTTGGGTTTGAGGAATGCTCAAGTCATCAGCAATCATTCTGATACTCATTCTACGATCACTGTTAAGTAAATGTTTTCCTCGCTACACATTTTCGTTGGTCTTGCTGGTCGAAGGGCGTCTAGAGCGGTCGTCTTCCTCCACTCTTTCCTTACCTTCTCGGAAAAGCTTGTGCCACTCAAAAACACCTCATCTACCCATGGAAGCGTCACCGTAGGCCTCCTTAATCATGTTGTGAGTCTCTTTGCCCGTTTTACCAAGATTTACTCAAAATGTGATCGCGTATCGCTGATCCAGTAAACGCTCGACGATTCTGCGTGACCAGACGTTTCGACAGGGGTTCACAGTACAAGCGACCTCCTCTCTTCAACGGCCGAGAGCCGACTGCCGATTTTCCCCTGCATTCCCAATATCCCCCTTCAACGATCCTGCATGAGCAGACCACCTCTCGTCCGCCCGTTCACCCAGGAAAAAACCAGTCCTACTACTTTCAGAACAGACCCTGTATAACGCTAGGGGAAACGCCAAAGGAAAAGTCGTTGTTGTGCTGCGTAACATTGAGTATATTATTTTGAGTAGATATAAAAAATAATGACGCATTTATTTAGAATGTAAAGTTATGTTGTTTCACTGGTACGGGATATTGTACACAATTGCATTTCTAGAGATAAGAATTGAATACCGTATTAAAAACGCAAAAACTTCTGATAACGCAGATCACCACATAAACACGTAGTGGGGTATCTGAAGGTCACGCTAAGCATTTTAAGCAGTTTTTTCATTTATCACTGTCACGCCCAGTGACCGAAATGTTTTTTTTTATCCCGCTGTGCTATGCATTCTCTAAGGGTAAAGCAGAAAACCTTTTGCACGATTACAGACATCGAGAAAATTAGCTCACCGGTCAAATTGCCAAGCGCTTGAATTTTTCAGTCATTTACAAAAAGAGACGCATTTCACCACACGACATTTCCATGGCATATAGGAATTAGGAATTGGCTAAAAATTTATTCTGTTTCCAACAAACTTTTAGCATTGCGAAAGTCGTTGTGCATGGCGCATGCTTCAAGAGGGTATTTCTTCAGGATTAAAAATAAAAGTATAAAACTGTGACAGACTTCATTACTAAGTTTTACAGCTTATGTTGAAGCATTTCCTTGTCAGAAAATTATGAAACACATTTTAGACACTATTTTTATATTGCAATTCTGAAAAAAAGCCTATACCCTGCCACCCCTCCCGAAGTTAAGAGCTTAGAAATAATTTTACAGCAAGAAATTATGATTTTTTAAATTCATTTCTTGATAAACGCACTATTTCCTCAATCTAATATTCTCGAGCAGTAAACCCACACGGGATAGTCCAAGTTTTCGGCCACGTCCTTTGTATGGTGGACATGTCGCTTCTACTTTTCGACAAGGGCGGCTGCTATGGTGGACCACGCCCACTCTGACCTCTTGAGGACCCGGCGCCGTTAGCTTCTGCTCCTCTAGCTCTATACCACATGAGCGTCCATCGCCACCTAACGTTTTTATTATGCATGGGATGTCACTAATCTCGCGGCCAATTCAACACACTTTCTGTTTTTCCACGTGTCATTATCAGCGCCTTTCTGTGAATAGTCATGGTATCATCGAAATACGCTTGTTGCCTTAGTCCGCTAGGCTAATCAAGCGTTTCAGTGTGTCATCGAGGAAAGTCAAATCTGCTCGAGCACATATTATCAGTAATCAGAAGGAGGGCAGCCACAGGCGTAGAAGGGGCCCTCTGAGTTGCCGAGCTCAATCACCGAAAATCTAGATAAATTCTCCCCACGCGACAATGTGGAGTACATATCTACCCTCAAGGGGGATTACATATCTAGCCCCAAGGTAGAGCAGATATGTAATAAGGGAGTAATAAGTAATAAGGGAGGGTAATGTACAGGTAATAACATACTAGCATACATGCACCCGCTCGCGCAGCAGCGCGCCATTTCGTTGTGTCTTATCCTACATTGACCATTTCGTAGCAGTTCCCTAGTTGCGTCTTCTGTCTTCCATAGTTTTCATCGCAACATTCTATCGCGCCTCAAAAGCGGAAGAGCATTTCCTGCCGAGAAATCTGGCAGAAGTCTTCTTTTCTTAGGTGGTCCATGAGCTATATTTCGCCATAATGATGGGACTGGATGGACAATGTTTAAGAGAGTGCCCCAAAAAGTTTCTTTACGGTATGCATAGGAAAACAGCAAAGACAAAGAACACAACCAGAAACGTCAATACTCCTGTCTCATGGCTGCTCTTTTCTTCATGATCATATCCCTTACAAAAATTTTTAGACAGTAGGCTATTGTTTATAAAGTCTATGGACTCTCTATAGACAAATCCTAGAGAACAGTCCATAGGTAATACGAATGCTGTTGACAGTCTATACATAATCTATGAATTTATGGCCATACACTTATAGTAGACTTTTGTCTGTAGTCTATAGATTATTATTAGACAAAAATAAATATCTATAGGAAGGCAATCGAGTTTATAGACGGCATATAGAGCATTTTTATAAGGGATGCTGCCGAACCCGGACCAGATTTGCCGTCCTTAGCGGCTTCATTTGCGATCTTAACACAACTACGGCTGCTAAATGCCGCGAGCAATTCTTTTTTTCCATTGTGTCTTCAATTCAGAGATTTATAGCGTTTCTGTTTTGTGTGTTA
Organism: Amblyomma mixtum; assembly: GCF_055824585.1. Lineage (NCBI taxonomy): Eukaryota > Metazoa > Arthropoda > Arachnida > Ixodida > Ixodidae > Amblyomma > Amblyomma mixtum. Next base: position 19,094,822 of record NC_143019.1, read on the forward strand.
TTGCAAAAAATCAGCGAGACTGCTTACATGAGGTGAATTTAAGGGCTTTATTGAACAATTGATAGAAAATGGACAATGATAGAGGTCGGGAAAGCTTCAGCCAATCTTCTAGAACGGGTTTTTTTGGCTCATGGTTAACTGTAGGAATAAGAGAATGTGATAAATTTTAGGTTTTCATTGAAGAACTGTGTTGAAACCCTGTCCTCGGAAAGAAGCCTGCCTTCTTTTAACAAGTGCAAGCCTTCTCATATGTGCGCATTCGTGCCCCCGCCGCAGCCGAAACTAAAGCATGTATCTCTAATGACATATAAGAAGTACGCTGTTGAATAGGCATTGAGGCTAAAACTTATAAGCCGGTTCGCGCTGCGGTCTCTCTGTCAGCGTGGCGTGGATTAAACGATCTCGCCTACGTATATATTGCAGATTTGTGTTCTGTCAGAAGCGTATTATTTGGCAAATTATTCAGATCCTTCATAAAGCTGCAACTCATGATTCGAGGAATCAGACCAACGTATATTCATTTATGCATAGCGCGCGAGCGGGAAACATGCTCCGCGTTTAAAATTAGGGCAGTGGCTGCGTCAATCGCCTGCTTAAAATGCGAGCATCATCATGTACGCTGCTTCATTAAAATGTATTTTAATGACAGTCGACCTGACAGAACGAGACTAATCATTTATGGCTGCGCACCTAGTTACCCCATGGTGTATAGCAGACTCATACGTTGAAGGTTAATTAATTCTTCTTCGGCGCGCAATTTTCGGATGGATCGACTATGCCACAGTGTGTGTCAAACGTTTAAAGCATGGCTCGTCCACTGACGCTGAGGCGGTTTTTTGCAATGACTTGAGAAAAAAATCGTAAAGACCACTGAAATGACGTTGGGTATAATAAAACTCACTTGTGAATGCATCAAATAGTCTTCATTATTGCAGGCGTGTGCCGGAACCTTAGTCACATTACTCGCAACGAAAAGGAATCACAGTACGTTATATCGTATAGATTAAGAAACAGAATTTTAGACAAACACTTCACAGACCAACAATTTGCACTAAAAAACTCAGACTTCTTTGCCATGAGCTTCGTTTTGTCATTAATGATTGAAATATAGACGCCGCAATAAGTTGCAACGCCGTGAACACAATTACAAAATTATTATGCCCAAACCTACGGCATGCTGCAATAACTTAATATATTTCTTAATTTTATAGCTAGATCTAATATGTCTTTGTTACGTAAATATTGAAGGTAATGAAGCTATTTGATACCTTAGGCTCAGCTTTCCAATGGGGGCTCAGGAAAAGATTCTTGGCAGATAAATGTCGTGCCATATACAGTTAACTAGGACAGCCGAGTCAACCACGCCACTCAAAGCGTTGTCTGCCTATTATAAACTGGCTGCATATACAACACAATACAACATATTCTCAGACAGTTCTTTTTAAAGAATGAGCAACGCAACGGGTGGAAATGCTTCTTCTGCCGCTGCTGCTAAACAAGCTGCCCTAGCAGAGGCTCAGCACCGCCGCCGATAGCATCCAGCCGTTCGCGCCACCGAAACACAAGCTCATCGCCGCAGCCGAGATGACCCCAGGAGTTTGCGGCGCCAAAGTAGAGGCTCGGCGGCGCCTTCGAGAAGACCCTGCCATATGGAGCTGCACTGAAATTTCGCATTAGGAAATAGAGTAATCCTCATTACAATTTTTTTCCAGCGTTTTACGGGCAGTTTTTCCTAACATTTCAGTGTGATTCGTCCTTCATGGTGTTTTGTTTTCTTTTGCCTTTGAGTTCGATGTATTTAGTCTTCATACATCTGAGCGCCTTCTGAGCGCTGCCGACTTTTCAGGGTTCCTCTCCCTCTAAGCACGGTGTAAGAAATTGCTAAATAAACACAGTATTTTTTAAACGAACTCGTCTTTCCGATTTCATTTCTTAGAGAATGGCGTGATAATGCGATTAACAACAATTTTTAAACGCGAAGAACAAGGACTTTGTTTCAGAACTTGACTTGCCCCAGCGCGAATGCACACATTGGCCTTAAAGCTCTGACAGCCATGCCTTTTCCCTAAACTACTTGATCCATCCACATCCTCTTCCCTGACTATACTGACTATACTGTGCACGTAAATTAGCCATCCTTCCATCCTTATGCGAAACCCTATTGAAAATCCAACTCGATAGAGAGAGCTTTGTTTAACCTGAGGGAAGACTTAATAAAGGTGTTGTAATGAAGATAAACACACCGAAAACGTATTTTCATCATAGTGATGTTCAGCTCAGAACAATTGCTTTCCGAATATTTACTATGAATTTCTGCCTTTCGCCCTCTCTGTATCTGCCTCTGTCTCTATATTGAATCTGTATTCATTCATTTATTTTTCCTAAGACACATTTTGTTTGATGACTTAGCGCCTTTAGTAAATATTCAAGAGCTTCAAAGGGCCGACTCCATTTATTGAAGGCAGCTATATCCTACAGGGTCATTTTCCCAGGCATTCAAAGTAAATTCGGCGAAAGTGTGAAACGTAGTTGCGCATATAAATACCAGGGTAGTATGTAGCAGCACTTTTTCCAAAAACGGTCACTGGCCTAGTCAACGAAAAGCTCTTATGATGACGACGGATAGAACAGACGTACTCACAGAACAGCATTAAAAAAAAGAGAAAGGAGACAGTTCTTGCGACATGTTACAGGGGAAAACTCAAGCATAGAACTCACCACTTACACTTGTCAACTAAAGTTTCAACTAAGAGATTAAGATTTTTGCGGGGATACGGGGGCCGCAGCTGGCACAGAACAGGGTTAATAGGAGATATATTTTAGAGGTATTTGTCCTGCAGTGGGCGTAGTGATGATATGCATTTTTGGTTATCTTACTACTCATTGTCACCTTCGCACCGCATTTACGACTTCACAGCGCCAAAATCCTCCACTTTTCGCAAGAGACATCGCAGAGAGTCTGCTGTTGTCTCAGTCGGGCTACAGAATAAGATTAAACCTGGACACCGCCACGTAATTCAAAAAGAAAAAGTAGTTTGTAGAAAGCTGGGTAAGGAAGCCGAGTCAACAGCAAGGGAGAGATAGAACTGTCTCAACCGTGTTGCCACAAGGTCAAATGTGGATAACATTTAATGGCATTTAATCCAAGGCGTTTACAAGTAAGTCGCTCACTTGACCGGTGAGTAGCGGTAACTGTTCGCGACACATCGTCCCCCGTAGATGTGACTTTGCCACTTTGTCCTTGAGGTCGACAGAGAAGTAATCGTTACGTCAATTTTGCTAACTATAGTTGACGAAATCACTGCGCTTTAAAGACTTTCTTTTCAAAGCAAGGTTTAAACCTTAGTGAACAGACATAATTATTAGGTCCCCGCCTTGTACGTGTTTTTGTGCGATCTTTTCACTCTCGCCGCATACTACGAGTACTTCAAACTTTCCATTCCGCTTTAAAATACTTCGTATCTCATGGAGGTGAACTGTACCTTCTTTCACTTACGCAGCTTAGCGCTCCCGGCGCAGCACCAATATTTTTCCCGCCGTACTGCCCCCGACAAAGTCCACAACGTTTGGAGTTCAAGAATAGTTTAACCACCTTCATTTCTTCCAAAGGGCAGCATAGGCGTTTTGAAGCCAGCCACTAGCCAGTCCCTCCATATGTATGTTCTTTGCTACGTAGTACTATCCGCAGAGTGCAGATCCCTAGGGTTCCAGATTAAGGTCGATATTTTATATATGCATGTCATAAAACAACCCACATATAAACGGAAAGTAATGCAGTTTATTCCCGGTCAGTGTTCCGGTACCACCAAGCTCAGATGATTACATAGATTTTTGGATGTTTCGTTTAGATTTCGTGGTGCCTTTCGTATTCTTGCTCTTTCTTGTCTTCTTCGTCTTCTTGGTTTCGCCGCTGTTTCCTGAAAACAGAAAAAAACATGCTCAGTACACCGTTGATGCAACTGAAATTTTTCGTTTATCGCAGCGAATGAAGCCCTATATCGTTTTCCGCCCTGACCACCAATTTAAGTTCTGCTGGAGTTTTTTTTTTTCGCTTTGGATGCCGTCACTCCTCTAGATATATGGCCAAGGCGTAAAGTTTCCATTTTTTTTGTTCATTGCACACTGATCCCCCTCTAGTAGTTCAGGGCTTGAATCAAAGCTAAAACAGATTAAATCGGTGACTAAATTTTTAAAACCACCATATTGTGGAAAATCTATAGTCGTTGTCAAGCGACCACCAGAATCATTTTCGTGGCCTACTGAAAGGATTGGGTTTTATATTTTTTTAAAAACATATCGATGCGCAAACCCTGATTACAGTAGCAGAAAATCACCACAGCCAAGAGAGGCAGGAACAGACTGTTCCTGAGAAAAGGAACAGTTTAATACAGTTTTCTTTTCTTGAAATTTAAACAGCGCTACATTTTTCAGACGAATACACAGACAGACATGACAGGACGGGCGCTGTTTCAGAACAGTTACATTTGTAAGTTATTCCTTCGGACGTGCATTGCTTTGATCCTCATTGGCGTTCCGCTCAATCAAGGTTTGCAACATCGAAACAACCCAAATGTATACATTTTCGCCTGCAGAAAATAATCACTTTTCTAATGTATTAATATCCCAAACGTCTTCACGAGACAACAAAAATTCAGGGATCTGAGAGACATTAGAAGTGTTGCTTGCAGAGGAGAACATCGAGCCACCAAGAGCAGGACACCCAGCTGAACCAAGTTTGAGGCCGCCGCGGTGGCTCAGTGGTTACGGCGCTCGGGTGCTGACCCGAAAGACGCCGGTTTGATCCTGGCCGCGGTGGTCGAACTTCGATGGAGACGAAATTCAAGAGGCCGTGTGCTGAGCGATGCCAATGCACGTTGAAGAACCCCAGGTGGCCGACATTTCCGGAGCCCTCCACTACGGCGTCCTTCATAGCCTGAGTCGCTTTGAGACGTTAAACCCCCATTAACCAAGCCGAACCAAATTTGACCTTGATCTTTGCGATATTATGAATAGGTGCGGGAAAAAAAAATTATCAATTCGTGTACACACTTTCCGGGTCGAAATTAGACCCTGCTACTCTGTTCATTTGACGACTGTGACCTAGTCACAGCGATACAGGCCTGCTGCGGTCGAAATTCTTAACACAAAGTTCACGCATACAACTAAATAATGTATTTTGTTATATTTACTGTCACATTGTATCAATGAGTTTTCTTACTGTGAGCAATTTTGCGCATTTCATGGGACATGAAAATGTAACGATATCAATTGCAACCTACAGAATAAGATTTTGATTCACCCAACCAGAATGATTTAGCGAAACATTTTCATGCACAGGGGTGCCGAGAGTGCCCTGAATTTAATCGAAGTCGTTTCAACCAAATGTTTTATGCCTATGAATTTGTGTCGGTGAGTAGACAGAATTCAACACGAAATTTGAAAGTCAAGTAAATCGTTAAATTCTTTCAATACTGTACAGAGAAAAAATAATATAGAAGGCTGCAACCCGCCAGTCTTTCCAGGCACGAAATCATTGGTCTCGGTAACTTATTTGTTGACCCTTTAACGATGTGAGACAAGAGACCGCTTTTACCGCGCTCGTTATTGCACTGTTGGCGGTGGTTAAGATTCGATTGGCGGCGATGCAGCGAGAATAATGAGCTTGGCCTTTGTGTTGCAGCTTAATGATCAGAATTGCTTTGAAAGCAACAACACCCACACTGTGCGCAGGATATGCCAAGTTTTCTTTTCTTTTTTTTTGCAAACGCACAATCATACTGTCGAACGCAAGTTAGTTTAGCTTCTCCCGTTTTTTTTTTTTTGCTCCATTTGTCCTCTGCCATTGGTTGTTGTTCCCGGTGTTTCTGGCCCTACGGTGTGATGTCGTACTGAAGGCTGTTGAAACACTTCAGAGATAGCCCTCTGCTAAGCACGCTACGTCCCGGCGCGAATGAAGGACAAAATTCGGCGCCTTCTCATATAGGCCTCAGTTGCTTTTCCGGATAGACTACTCGCTTGGCATGGACACTGTGTTCAGGTTGTGCGAGAAATAGGCGGAGGATCTTCCTTAAGGCAAGGCAGGGCAGGACACGTTGGAAATAGGGTGCAAGTGAAAGAGCTTCCTCCAGAATGGCCGTTACACAGAATGGCGCTTGCTTCGCCACTTGCCCTTGGATTTGTCAAGCATGGCGCAACGACCAAACTAAAGGTAAATGAAACGCAGGTCTGCATATTGCTCTCCCAGTTCTGTTGGTTCCTTTTTGAATGAGAGAGAGAGAAAGGAATTTTAATGAGGAAAAAGTGGAGAGGTCGGCCGGTGGTAACATAGCCCTGGCCTGCTACTAAACATTCTAAACATTCTAAATTACCCCCAAGGAACTAGCAATCGGCATAGAGAAAAAGTCTATTGCTTCACATGCGCTTGTTGTGTTAACAATCTCGTCCTTGTCTGTGTGTGCGCGGTACCCATTCTTTAAATGTCTGACCAACTCACCCAACAACGCTCTCTCTTAATCCCTATATCGTTTCGAAAACCATAATACTCCTAACACTCCGTGCGCAAACTCAAACTTACTTGAGAACTTTTTAAGGACTCTGAACGATACTTCTAATAAAATTATCATCGCTAGTATGGCGTGAGTGGTAGTTGTTATTTAGCTTCGGGTTGACCGTTAGAATGGGTAGCAATCTTCATCTCCCAAGTAAAAACGTGCACCGATCTGATAATAATATCTAGAAATTATTGCTATCTGCGACGAAGTTGTTTTGTGAGGCTGGGACGAAGCTTGCCCATTTCATTACTTTGAATTGCATCCAGTTCCTACGCACAATTTCCTACACAGAAAGGCTAAAAAATTTTGCAGCTTTTTAGTATTGAACTCATGTATTTCGGGTCGTGTTGCTTCGCTCGAATTTACGAAATCTTGAAAGATTAATGTGTTCAGAGCACACACTAGTCTCGCGAATACAGGAACAGAATTAGGAATCCTTCTCCAAAAAGAGCACAGCAAAAACCTAAAACACTAGAACTAAAACCTTACGCATTCGAACCATGATAAACGAAACAATATATAGCCATAGCTAGACTAACTTAACAACACCGCTTTGCAGTTTAGAGTATACTGGTATTTATCTTTTCCTCTCGTTGGAAGCGTATATACACATATAAGCGCATTTGATCCTTACGGTTGGTAGCAAAAATCAAGTTAACTTTTAACATATATAAGCGCATTTGAACCTTATGGTTGGTGGTATAAATCTGTTTATTTGTTCATGGCCATGTATTCATCAGTGTTTTATCCTGAACATTATATACCTCGTGAGAATTGAATAATGAACTTTGGTTAAGCGCTATTATCGCTTAACAAAAGTTAAGCGATAATAAGCGTTTTATTACTGTACCCAAGAGCTACAGTACAAAAACGCAAAATTACTAGTACCCACTTCAAAACGCAATAAAAATTAGAAGTCATCTATTGCAAACAGCTTTACACAGCAATATGACGGTTTTTGCAAAGTTTTATTCCACCATTGAGTTTGAATTTGTTAGTGCAGCTTCTCCTAAAATGAGAACTTTTCTTCGCAACAGATAGCTTGCGATTAAGAGAAGAGCATTTAAAGGCCGAAAATCGGTCGTAAACGCTTAAAGGCAAATTTTCTTGTTGTCAAAGATGATAACAAGTCGGCAGTATACTGACCAGAACCTGAAGGATCAGACCTTGCAGAGGTAAATGGAATAGGTTGTGGTCCTGCAGCTAAAATGAAAAAAAAAAGTCATATTGAAAGCATTCTGTCGACTCTTTTCGACCGAGAAAATTCGGCAGCCCTCATCACATTCAATAAAAATCCTAACAGTGTAGTGTATCAGTCATATTTCGGTGTGCTACTCACAACGGCACTCAATCAGCACCACTGTAGTGTAGTAGCAATGGCACATTCAACATTCAATACCCTAACGAAACCAGCGTCAGTAGAATAAAAAAATGCCGGAAATATCATATGGCAGCGGCTAATATCTGACTAGCATTTTTTGTCTTTTGTTACTAAGGCGCCTGTTATTTTTTTCGGTGCTTTCTTAAGGGGGAATTCGTAACTGCTCGTGAGCCTGCAGTACTCCGAGACACCTTAGCAGGTTAATGATTTGGAGGTGACGAATAGTACATCGATGTTTGGATGACCATCGGCTCTCTCAGAAGATCGCGTTCACTATTCGCCCACATTTTGAGACTTTCATCGCTACACGTGGATTTCGCACCACATATGTGTAGACAAGATTACAGCCATTTTTGTTTAAATTAAACCATAAAACGGGAAGTAAAAAATAAGGCCTTAAAACTCGCATTGCATAAACAGGAAACCACAGGGCAAACTAATGCTTGAAAAACGCATGAGTTAAGTCTGCGGTGAGCTGTCCATTCATTGAGCGCTAATCGCTTCAATCAGACATTCCTGATTATTTAGCGTTGCCTGAACAGCAGTGGTAAATAAAACTTGCGGAAACAAGCCTGCTTTACTTCGCTTCTCATACACACCAAGTATAAGCTGGAATTGGGGGCATATAGATTTAATTTGTACTTTTGCTATGCTTCATAGTAGCGCAGGTAGATGCCATCGTCATCATCATCATCATCAGCCTGACCATGCCCACTGCAGAGCAAAGGCCTCTGCCATTTCTCTCCAATTAACTCTGTCCTTTGCCAGTTGCGGCCACCGTATTCCCACAAACTTCTTAATCTCATCCGCCCACCTAGCTTTCTGCCGCCACCTGCTACGCTTGCTTTTTCTGGGAATCCACTCCGTTACTCTAAGGACCACTAGTTATCTTGCCTTCACATTACATGCCCTGCCCAAGCCCATTTCTCCTTCTTGATTTTGACTAGAATGTCATTAAGCCGCGTTTGTTTCCTCACCCACTCCGCCCGCTTCCGGTCTCTTAACGCTACTCCTATCATTTCTCTTTCCATGGCTCGCTCCGTTGCCCTTAACTTACGCTGAACCCACTATATTAGCCTCCACGTTTCTGCACTATAGGTGAGTACCAGTAAGATACGACTGTTGTAGACTTTTCTCTTGAGCGATATTGGCAAACTGCCATATGCGCTCCACCCATTCTTATTCTTCTAGTTATTTCCGTCTCATGATCCGTATCAGCGGTCACTACCTGCTTAAGTAGACATCTTCTGTTACTACTTCCTGCACCTCACTATCAATTCCCTAAGGTGGAGTAGATGGAGTAGAATCCACCTTGAGGGATTCGCCTAAACATCTGACCAACACAGTTCCTACTTCTAGTTATTGATCAATTCACTCTCGCCCTACCATATGCTCGCCGTCCCGGTTAGCTCAGTTGGTAGAGCGACTGCTCCGGTGAAGCGGCGGTCCCGGGTTCGAACGACGGACCAGGACGAATTTTTTGTAGCCGTATGGCTGCGCTGGGGTGGATGTGAATGAGTAATTACTCCCTTATTGCAAAACAGTGTACCATGTCACACCCGTGTGAATGCTCAGCTTAAAAAACAGCCCTGAATAAGGACGGCCTCTACTCACCAGGATACATTGATGGCGAACCCCCAGGATGAGGCCAGTCTGGTAGCTTAGTGTGCGCTGTGCAAACCAGGAAAAAAACCGAGAATGCGGTCAGTCAAATTTAGCGGATCTCATCTAGTCCTGGTACCAAAACCTGGGCACGTTGACCGACGCTATGAAAATGCTATGTGTGCGCCTGCGTGGGGAAGCGTCCGGTCTCCGTTTTCTTTAAAAAAAACCGACAACTGAGAAAACTGTGTTTCAGGTTATGTTGCAGATGATATCATCCTTACTTATACTGATCGACCAGATACTTGTGTAGCGCAGAAAGCATATTTGAATGTTTTATTCCGAATCTATGTTTCCTTAAAATACACAGAAATTTTGTTCTGCACTATAACTTCGCTATTACCGGAAAGTATTTTTGGGGGGCAATTTTTACGGCTTATCACTCTTCCGTGAAAAGCGAAAAATATATTGTCAAGTGTATAATTTTTTTAATGGCTGCCAGGACACTGTGGTATCAAACGAAACCACCACGCCGACGAGGCTGTCGGATCTGCCCGCAATAGCGGACTTCGTTTTTATTCCTTTATCAAGAACTGACGCAGCGTCTGTGCTAGGCAGGCTTGCACTGGAGCTCACACTTTCCGCATGGAGCACTGGCCAGGTTTTCAAAGGTCGCCTAAGGGCACTGGATCTTGGACTGCGCCTTTGTCTTCCTAATAATATGCCCCGTCGCGAAGCAACATTTCTGTGCCGTCTATGGCTCGGTGTTGCAATTAAAAAAACTGTATACGTTCCGGATTAAGGTGGCTGGCAGCGCTGCTTGTGAAAGATGTGGCTGCGTGGTGACAATTTTACATCTCCTCCGTAAGTGCCCTGCTCTTTCGGTCTGAAGACATGCGCTCCGTAGTGCTGTGGACTGCCTCGATTCTCGCCCTTTAACAGAGGACAACTTCCTGGGACCGTGGCCACAGCAATCGACTGCCTTCAAGGCCTATAAAGCACTCTTTTGCTTCCTGAGAGTGACTGGTTTGAGGGACCACTTGTGACTGTGCCCCTCGCCCCTCTCGCATTCCTTTTTCAATCCCCTCATTCGTGTTCCCCAGTTCAGGGGAGCCAACCGGACCACCCTTCTTGGTAGCATCTCTGCCTTCCCTCTTCCTCTTTATATATATATATATACATATATATCGTGAAAAAGTACTCAACACAATTTATTCTTCTTCGATCTCTTCAGCCCACCTTTCTATGCAAGAGAACCCGTCTTTCGCGTCACCAATGACTTGTATTTGGTCACTTTTACTAGAAAATGGCTTTAGTTCTGCCTCCTGGCGTGCCTTGCTGGAGTTTTCTGCACTGGAAGATCAACTGGCCATGGTACGACAAGCCGCCGACCTCCCTGACATTCAGTTCTCTACCCCTATATATTCTGTTACTGCTGTTACTACGTCTGCTGGATGGAATTGAAATGTTGCCATTTCTTTGCCGAACAGGTAGCTGCGGTCCGACTAAACAACTGGAAACTATTCAGTGCACTCATTTTTGCACAAATGGGTTGAAGAGGGACGCTCATTGTCTGAAATTTTTTTTTCAGATCAATGTTCCACACTCCACCACAGGACACTCAATGAACAATCAAGAATTTCTCGCATCATTTCACCTCTAACCCTTTAATATTCTCTCTCCTCTGCTTACCGAGAGTGGAGATCTTGATGTACGGGCCTCTCATCAGACTTCTTATAGTTCACTCTAATTAGACACGTGCACTCAGGCAAAAAAACATTTAAACACTTGCTACATTTATTACAATAACTCCCTTTATTAACAGTCCTTCCAATGCCTGTTACTCCAATAGAAGTTGTGCATTTTCTTGTATTTTTTTCTGTTAGAATGCGATCGGTATATTGTTTCCCGGCCCAGGAGGTGTTTATTTTTCAGCCTTATTGTTATTAGTTCCCCCAAAGTATTTCGTAGCTGCTATCTACGTAAGTGGCCATGCCGCGACCTCTTTGCGTATGGAAAAGGATACAGAAGCTACGCTACACTAATGCATCGCACTTATTGTCTGGAGGCTACGGCAATGCTACGAATTTTTTCCTTGCGTATCACGGCCTGCAGTCGACCGCACTCAGTAAGCATTTTATGCAGCATCGAGACAAAAGAAACAAGCGCATTCATTCAATGCAAAGTTAGTATGAAAAAGTACGGCATTTTTAAACCATTGGAGGATTACGCGCGCTGAGACCAAGTGTTCATTCATTTGGTGCAGCAAACATTTGGCCCTAAGTATTGACTTGTTCATCCGTTTAAATTTGAATGCATTTCTTCGTACTAGCAGCGAATAAATATTCATCTTCGGCAACGTGCGGCGCTACTCTAAGCAGTGACCACGATGAAGCTCAATGCAGTCGAAACGACCCCTGATAAGAACCAATCAGAGGGCGGCGAAAACATGCACCATATCCTCTGATCTCGAACTGAAACGCATCTTTTCCATACATTTGATGGTTGACGGGACAAAATCACCACTTATAAAAATCTGAAGTTGCAAATAACTATAATTTAGTGTACATTTGCGGAACTGTGAGCAATTTCGCTGCATCAGAACAGTCGGCACAGACCTTTCATAACGGCACAGACATAACGGCACAGACCTTTCATGTCTTGTAGGGAACCCAATAGATTAATTGATTGGTAAACGATATGCTCTTTAATCAGAGGACATTATAATTTCGCTATTATTACGTAGCCGTAGTGGCTCGGTGGTTATGTTGCTAGGCATCTGACCGTAAAAGCCCGGGTTCGATCCCGGCCGCGGCGGTCGCAGTTTGATGATGGCCAAATTCTGGAGGCCCCTGTGCTTTACGATGTCAGAGCACGATAAAGAGTACCCCGAGATCAAAATTATCTGGAGCCCTCCACTACGGCGTCCCTCATAGCCTCAGTCGCATTGGGACGTTAAACACCATTACCCTTAAGCCAAAGTTATAATTTCTCTATTATTTAATGGATTTTTTAGCGCTAGCTGATATGTCATATAGAGGTTGTTATCCATTATACAACTGAACTGATATAAAGTCATGACGGCTTTCTTATGACTTTCAAAGGCAGTATTAGTACCTCCAGAAGGGACCCAGTGGGCATGACAGCGCTAGAAACTTTCTGTCCCACTTTTTCTTGGGATCCAGCGGATTAACAACTAAAGAAAGTGCGTACGCATTATAAATAGCACACTCGAAGTTGCGGTGCCTTGATGCCAGTCTCGAATTACCCCTTGACGACACTGGCCTTTTTATCTCTGAGGATGATAACTGCTATCCCCTTCCTTTCTCTCGTTTGTTGATTGAATATTTATAGGCAATCTTCATTTGTTTGCTCCGTCAATTGTGCTAATATTTTTTAGGAAGAACCCTTTCGCTGAAGTATTTTTGTTCCTCCTTGTGTGAAACCAAAGCTCAAATTCTGAAGCAGGAAACAGTATCACATGAACAGAGCATCAGAACTGAACAGAAAATAGGAGTTTACAGATTGGGCTTCAAACAAAGCGGTTCACTTTTTTCTATAAGTGATTCTTTTCGAATCAGACCTAGAATAGTCGTATTTATTTTGTACCACAAATTTTCATAAACGAAGCTAAGATTCTATATAGAGAGAGAGGAAAGCCGCCGCGGTGGCTCAGTGGCTATGGTGCTCGGCTGCTGACCCAAAAGACGCGGGTACGATCCCGGCCGCGGCGGCTAGAATTTCTTTGGAGGAGAAATTCTAGAGGCCCGTGTACTGTGCGATGTCAGTGCACGTTAAAGAACCCCAGGTGGTCGAAATTTCCGAAACCCTTGACTACGGCGTCTCTCATAGCCTGAGTCGCTTTGGGACGTTAAACCCAATAAACCAACCAGAGAGAGAGGAGTGTCGTCGTTATCAGTAGGACTCTGGTCAAATCATTTTCACCGCAAGTGCCAAACCACAGTGTTAAATATAGGCGCTGTTTCTGGGACCTGTTTCTTCCACCTTCTTCATATATCGCACGAACCTTCTGGGACATAAAAATGGCCCAAGGACCAAACCTTGAAACGTAGGCCTTTTGAATTCGATTCTTATTCGTCTACTTCCTGATTATGCTTTCGGCCAAGAGAGCAGTGCTGTTTTCCGGAGCGCATTTGGGATATCAGTCACGTTTGCGGGATTCTAGCATTATAGAAGAATACTTAATTACGTGGTTCTGGGATACGTATGCCATGCCCAAACACCTTCCTTGCCTGATCACTGCAATCTTTTTATTTGTTTCACAGCCTGTCTGTATCTACTCTTCGCCTTTGTGTTTTCCTGAGTGTAGCATTCACGTTCAACTTTAGAGAAAATCATGACTGGAGCAGGCAGGAACTTCGCTACCTTGATGTGCGACCTTTCACAACCTTGAAAATATGGCATGCTGTCTGTGACTCAATGATAAGCGACAAATATTCTTCTACGAAGAGATTTAATCATCACTACAATAAACGCACTGCACATGCAATTGTAAAGATAGATATTGAGATTACGGTAAACAAGCGCAAACCTTTGGACCTGCTTTGAAAATTCGATGTGACAGGGCTCAGCACCACCGCGCTTAGGGTTTCTTGCGTTCGCAATTGGGAATTCTTGATAAAAAAAGACCCACACATGGTGAAGCATTTTTGATAAGTAGGTCCTCAATACCGTGGATGCAGTTTTAATTTCATCGCATTGACCCAGTCGCAGCCAACGAGGTTGGGTACTCTTTAAATATCCAAAAATTCAGCTCTCGCAGACTACTACTAATATGTACCCCGTTATATGTACCATCACTTTTTTCATTAAATTCGATTTACTTACTTCAAGCCTTCCTGCGCACGTAACAATTTTAACGGCAAGTTGCAAGTTTAAATGTGATTTGCCCTATCAAGATCATTTAGCCCAACATTTCTTTGCGCACAGGTGAACAAAAAAACAGGATTTAAACCTAGGACTTTAAAGGCACAGCCTTTCAGGACAGCGAATTTGGTTTGGTTCTATGGGAGCTTAACGTCTAAAAGCGACTCAGGCTATGAGGAACGGCGTAGTCGATTGATCCTGATAGTTTCGACCACCTCGGGTTCTGTTAACGTGCACTGGCACTAAATGAATTTCTTTAATGCTGTATGTAAATAATAACAACTGTTTCACAGTCAACTTAAAATATAATATATTGAGCTGCGCCTCGACAAACGCCTTTACCCTCCCCCTCATCCATCACTCACGGTGCCGGAGTCTCGCCTTCTTCGGCACATTCAGATGAGTGCAGTTATCACCCCGTCCCGCCTCTTCCTCTATCGCTATCGATCGGACCCTTCCTGTCCCAACTGCCCCTGTATCTATGCGGACCTGGCCCATTGCCTCTTCTATTGCCCGGCTGCTCAGCAGTCGGGTTCCTTCCCTCCACCCTCTCTATCCATCACCACCCGGCTCGACTGGCTTGGCGCTGAAGGGGAAGAAGAACAGCGGCTTCTGGTCGCCCAGGCGGTCGAAATGCTCGGCCTGTAAATTATGGTCGATTAAAAGTCTTTACTACTACTACTACTAATATATTTGCTTTGTAGTGCCGAGAAAAATATTTGAACAGAAAGCTTTCGAAGTCACGACTAAGCCGTCTATACATGAAGTCACTTGGTCTCGACAGATTTTGTCGGCCCTCTTATGATCGGAGTTGAGAGAGAGTTTGGCCGTAGTCGTTCTTGCTGGGGAAATTTAGCCTTACTTTCTTACCACCGTAGCAGTACTGAGAAAAATAATTGAACAGACAGCTTTCGAACTCACCACTAGGCCGTCCATGACCCAAATCATGTGGTGTCGGCAGTTTATTTGTCGGCCCTGTGATGATCGGAGGTGGGAGAGAGGTTCGCCGTAGTCGTTTTTGTTTCGGCAATTTAGCCTGTTTCTTATCACCGCAACAGTACTGAGAAAAAGAATTGAACAGAAATCTTTCGAACTCACCACTAGGCCGTCCATGACCCAGATCATGTGGTCTCGGTAGTTTATTTGTCGGGCCTGTTATGACAGATGTTGAGACAGAATTTCGCCGTAGTCGTTTTTGTTTCGGCAATTTAGCCTGTTTCTTATCACCGCAACAGTACTGAGAAAAAGAATTGGACAGAAATCTTTCGAACTCACCACTAGGCCGTCCATGACCCAGATCATGTGGTCTCGGTAGTTTATTTGTCGGGCCTGTTATGACAGATGTTGAGACAGAATTTCGCCGTAGTCGTTTTTGTTTCGGCAATTTAGCCTGTTTCTTATCACTGCAACAGTACTGAGAAAAAGAATTGAACAGAAATCTTTCGAACTCACCACTAGGCCGTCCATGACCCAGATCATGTGGTCTCGGTAGTTTATTTGTCGGGCCTGTTATGACAGATGTTGAGACAGAATTTCGCCGTAGTCGTTTTTGCTCGGGCAATTCGTCCTTAGCTCCTTACCACCGTAACAGTACCGAGAAAATTAATTGAACAGAAAGCTTACGAACTCACCTTTAGGCCATCCATGACTGTAATCATTTGGTTTCGGTAGTTTATTTGTCGGCCCTGTAATGATCGGAGGTGAGCAAGAGTTTCGGCGTAGTCGTTTTTGCTTGTGTAGATTAAGTTTTATTTTCTTACCTCCCTAAGCGAAAACCTGGAGCCTGTATTAGAGCGCGGCAATGAAACGTGTGTACGTCCTATTCCCCGAGAAGGTTTGCCGCTTATAACAATCTCGAACGCATCGAGTAGCAGCGGTGGAGCGGATAAATAATGAGCATGGCTCTCCTTCTATACCTGAGTGATCAGCGCCCTCGAGACAGCGCCAACACCGTCATTTCAGTCGAGGTATTTTATTTTACCGAAAAGTCGCTGTAAAACTTTGGGCGGTATTTTGTATTCCTTCTTCCAGCTTTCCGTTCATTTCCTCCTGTGACATAGGCCCGCCACAAAGGCACGCGGGTAAACACCACCGTTACGATGCGCACGAAAGACAACATGGCGACGCGTCGGTACGCCTTATTACCTTCTGTGGCTTCATTTCTTTCTCTGGATAGAAGCTGTGTCCAGGTTGTGCGAGAAATCGGGGTAGCATGCTTCCTGTGAGATGAACGGACTCCTCGTCCAGACCAGGCTTTACCCGTGAATGGCTATTGCTTCCGCACTAGCGCTTGAGTTTGTCACTATCCACTCAACGATTAAAAAATTGGAAAACGAAACAGAAGATGATGAGATAAGGGCCCTGTCCTGCTTCTGCATTTTCTGCTCAGAAAACCTTCAACACTCCAGGGGAAAGATTTGGGAGGCAGTAATAGCTATTATCTCCCTACTATTTTTGACGAATAATTTTCAACCGAAATTCAGTAGTAAACGAAAAGTATCATGTTTTCAATTCTCTCGTACAAATTTAACGTATCCCGGGAATAAAGTACCAATTTGCGTTTTTTCAGTGCATTTTGGACCAACAATGTCCTCTTCTTCCACAAGAATTTTTTAAAGCGTAACTGTTAGCCTTCAGTTTATTTTTCATTTTTCTATTTTCATAACCGCTTCTGATTGCATTCATTTTTCATAGAGATGCCATCAGAATTTTTCATTAATGCTAGACAGAATGGTCGGTCCATTTTATGTTTATAGTAATAGATGGCTTTAAGAAAAAAAAAGATATAAAGATGGAGGTCGCGAACTTCTGCGCCTAAGAAGAACTGTCTGCTGGCGCAATTTTTTTCTTTCTCACAAGGTGTTCTGTTTCTTTAAAGGTGCCTGCAACTAAATTTTCGCTGCCTAAGCTGCTTGGGATGGTTAATTGGGTGTAAGTGAGTGTTTGTTAAGAATAAGGCTAAAATTCCTTCAGCGGGCAAGTGCGCGCCATTGCGTGAATTCATAAGGTTTTGGGGCCGTTCATGTTATTTTATGCTAGCAGAGAAAAATGCGTAAGTTAAAGCGCTAAACCATTAAAAACTTGCAATGTTCGAACAGCTCATTCGGTGGCTACTTTTACTGCTAAATATTTTTTATATAGAATATATGCAGTGCAAGGTGCACGTAACGTCACCAGTGTAAAATTTAAATTATTCCCTGCCAAAATTGCCATTAAACACTGCCAGCTTTCAATTAACTTCACAGTACAGCAATCTTCGGCTTTGGGAGTTTTGAAGAGATCGAGATCTATGGGTAATTAGTTTTCTGCACATTCCCGCAGCACCCAGTATCACGAACCAAATTGTCGAGAAAGGCCATCCTCGGTCGTTCAAAAAAGATTCGACTGGTTTGTATTGACATTTACACAAATATTATACTGATATCAGGCTCTACTCTGACTGAATGGTCTGTGAGGCATCGTTTGCAGTGCGTCGAGCTAAAACACTAGCACCAGAGCTCCAATCCCGCGTATCAGTTAATAGAATCGTGCTGGCAAGCTGAAGTAGGAGAAGGAGCGAAAGAAGGGGAAAGTTTGTAGCAGGCCAGAAATATAATAAATTTAAGAGGAAAATAAAAATCGTTTAATCTAAAGGCACAGGATAGCTTCCTCGTGATCAGTATTTCGACAACCTAGAAACATAATAATTCACTGCAGTATTTTTTTTCATATCACGAACACCCAACACGTAAACGAGACTAACGTGCTATGGCTACTGCGCATTAGCCGATAATCAAAGATCTATTATGCATATATAGGACAAATTGGTGCCTATTGGGCACATCCATCCAAAACTAACTGCAAAGTTCGAAATTGATAGCAACTGTGCCTACCAGCGAAACGTTTTGTTCGGTTCGTTGTCAAAGCCTGTGAAGCAGAAGGCAGGGCCCACGCGTTTTTCTGCGTGTAAGACGTAGCAGCAGCCTGGCAGTAAAAACAATGTAATGGAAAAGACGCTATTTTCACACAAAACTGGGCGTTTAAACCCTGGAAAAGTTGACAATATTGGATAGTGTCGCCGCCGTACCCCACAAATTCAGCAAGCAAACTGGGTTTTGTCAGCGCGGTTTCTTTGCACAGATCCCGGAGGCTACGCTACTACGCTATTCAGTTCTAAACAGTGATCACGTCATCTCTCCAGCCGTAAAAGTAAGCAGCACGCATCAACTGGCAGAAAAATTTGACGTGCAGTTTCTTAGGCGTCTTTTGATTACGGAAAAACCTCAACCAATGTTTAATGACAGCGAACCAGGAAAAGTCAGGAAACTAATTTTTAAGGACAGCGAAATTTCGATGAAGTTCTACTCAGAGCCATCTAAATGTAAGTTATGCGCGTTTGCACGCGTTTCTGCTCACATGATTCTGATAAGGTTGCTAGCAGTTTAGCGATTTGCCTCCAAAGCACCGCGGGCGTCGTTCATTGTATGGATCGTAGACCAGGTTCCAATAAAAAACAGATAGACATTTCGCCCTCTTCCGAAGTTATACGTCCGAGATAAATCCCCATACTCCCTCCTCTACTCTAGCCTCTTCGGTGGCATACATTAAATGTCGTGCATTGCGTTGAGAGGGAAGGACCACGCCCTCATGAACATTATTTCACGTTTCTCCCCGAATATATTCTTCGGGTTGCTTCTCAACACGATTTTGGTTGATATGTTGTGAAGCTGATAATAATACGCCTTCACCTTACAAAGTTTACTGGAGGGCTATAGTCATTAAGTCAAACAGGCCTCAGTTTTGAGGTGTACTAAGTTGATGATTAAAAATGAAGAGCAGTAGATAAATTCCCTCCTTGTGAAAAGCGTGACCTCTCCTTTACGACCAATTATTTAAAAAAATGTGTTTGTAAAGAAACTTTTTGTTCAGCAGTGCATTTGTAACGGAATTAAACATTTGTAAACTTGAAGTTCTTACTGACAACGCGTGTATATCAGAGTGCTCACCTTTAGCGTATGCCATGACAACCAGCAAGCAAAGCGCGAGAGAAAGCAATGCAAAGCGCATCATCGCCATCACAAGCAGTCGTTGGTTGAGAAGTGCTGGGCCCACAGTTTTCAATGTGCCTGCTGTCCCTCCTGATATACTCGAGCGCACGTCACATATTTCAGGCACGTGTTTCTTCTCCTTGAGCAACGCTTTTTAGTTATTCTAAATAATGCACTTCACTTTCGCCGACATCTAGGTTGTGAGCAAATACTGGCCGGCTTCTAATTTAAATTAAGGAAAAACGATATTTCAACTTAGCCACATCATTAGGCATGGCGACAAATTCGAAATTTTAACCTAAAAAAAAGGTTCGGTTCCTATCACATCAGAAGAGGAGTGGTTCAGCTATTTTAGGAACACTTGGGGAAAAATTATTGCCCCTCATGCTCTTCTGAACAAATTTTTCGTTATTAATGCAAAACGGTGCTGTTCTCAGGGTTGTCTGCTGAATCGCTTAAGATAACTTCTCCAAAGCAAGACTGAAATCTTATGCCGCGCGGTTGTATCGCAACCTCACAATAATCGCATGACATACATAATCTTTCTGATTGGTCCCAAACAACTTATGAATTTTCCGCTCTTCGAGAGAGTAGTCCGTGGATAAAAGAGTTTTTTTATGTCCGAAATAAACAAGTCCTTGTTGACCACCCAGCATATAACACCAGGACTATAATACCAATATTAATTTTCCAAATATTTTCTTTGTTTTCCTCGACATTCCTTGGTGATGGTTTTATGTCATAGCCGCCACGTGAGTCTGCTTGATGGCCATCAGTACTGACTTCGCAGAATATCAATACCGAAGGAACGATGACGAGGCGGTTTTATGGAGCAACGCTAGCTTTGGCCGAATAGCGCTCTGGCACAAATAATTTTGTAGAGGAATGGTATCATACAACAAGGCTGTTTGTTCAAAAGTAGCATGCTGTCACACCATTTATAATCTCAGTTTAACCTATAGCCCTCCTAACTAATGTAAAAATGGAACCTCTAAATACGATCCCAGCCGCGGCGGCCGAATTTCGATGGAGACGAAATTCTAGAGGCCCGTGTACTAGCTGTGCGAAGTGAGTGCACGTTAAAGAATAATAATCAAAGATATTATAGGTGATATTCAGTTTCAACTCAATTATTTAGGTCTACGGTATATATTGTAGATGCCTGGACTTCACTCTCTTGCCTGTTTTAATCAATGAATATATGATCATGTGCTGTAATAGGACAACAAGAACGTCCAGCTTCTTCATAGAAAAACACTAACAGCAGGCATCTCATATGTCCCGTCTTTGGTTGTTTTCCCTATCTTATTTAAAAACGTGGGCCCCTCATCAGATTGACGACTGTCATTACTTTCAGAACGAGTGCCGTTCTCAACCACTTCATCTACTGCCCGTTCAAAGTACAGGCTCTCAGAGACTTCACACGAATGAAGGAAAGCGTGGCTTGGACTGCCACCAGCGCAGCGAAGCCGCAGTGATCTGCATGGTGGGAGATAATGCTGTCGGTACGTTTCCGGTGCCTGACGACAGCTGGTGCGCAGATCGCTTTAACTGCTTTTTTGCCTGTGCCCGATCGCAGCGTATGCAGCGCGTTCGCTTCGGGGTCGTTTCTCCGCGTTTTGCGCGCGAATGCGGCCACGCAAGCCCCGGCAAAGCATTGCAGTTTGCT
This sequence comes from Amblyomma mixtum, assembly GCF_055824585.1. Taxonomy (NCBI): domain Eukaryota; kingdom Metazoa; phylum Arthropoda; class Arachnida; order Ixodida; family Ixodidae; genus Amblyomma; species Amblyomma mixtum. Next base: position 19,115,939 of record NC_143019.1, read on the forward strand.
TATCGCAGGAACCTGAAATTGCGCGCTTATCTGCGGCACCTCCCGCGCCTTGAGTGTTTGATCCAAAGGCTGGCGCTCAAACAAAATTAAAAAATATGAGCAGTCAGGTGCGAATCGAAGTTGAGCCTTACATTCCGAAACAAAAATTCAGGGGAGCACTTTGTTGACCTAAAGTGCGGTGAGGCGAAAGCCTTAAGCGTGGTGTTCTGCTTGTGTCACTGATGTGTTGTTAAGATGTTATCCTCTAAGAGTGAAACGCGACAGCGTCTTGCAACGCTGCCAGGGAATCCACAGAACGCCATCGCCCGTTCGGTTCTACGCCTTGCTTGTCCGTAAATTGGTTTTTAAGGAAAGGAAATGTATCTGTCTCGCATATCTCGGTGGACACCTGAACCTCGCCGTAACGAGAAGGGAGGAAGATGGGAGTGAACGCAGAAACCGTATTCACTAGACGCGCCTTTGTTCATTCCAAACCATCCTGCTGGCATGGATGAGTGGTTAGCACGCTCGTCTCGCACTCCGGGGACCGGGGTTCGATTCCTGAAATCGAACAATTTTCTACTCGGTTTTATTTATTCATCTGGCCTGATTAGAAAGGTTAATTAAACTAATTGGGTGATTAAGTAGTTAACCATACTCATTCCCACTTACTTGGAGCATCACTACACCATCCCTTTTAATTGGTTGCATGGTTACTAGCCAAAGTACAATTGGCCCCGTTTGAAATGCGCGCATTGTGACGTGACGACCATTTCGACCAATTGAAAAGCGTGACATTTCTGTCGACAACTCCTGCTTACAACGATGAGGCATTAAAGGCTTCCGCCTTAAAATGAGATATTTTGGGTGAGACACGTTTATTGCGCTTTAGAACTCCAAATTACCGTTTATTTAGGGAAACCTTTTTTTCTGGAGATCGGATTTTTGAGCCTTTCTCAATGAATGACTCCAGGTCATTGTAAAAACCTATAGCGTGTGTCAATGCCTCAAACATTTGCCCTGAGCGCCAATGTCGACAACTTGAGGTAGTTTTCTCATAAAGACATAGGCACCATGTCTGCTCTTCTTGCGGAAGCAAAATGCAGTCTATGTAGTCAATTCTGCTTTCACGTTCTAGAGAAATCCGGTGGAAACTAAGCGTAGAAGTACACCTCGCAAAAGACCCGCACATTATGAAGGATTGGATAGGAAAATTAAGGCCCAATTTTTGCGGAAACACTACAACCGGTTGTTCCTTAGAGCAAGCGAATCAATAACAATGGAAAAAAGCGCGGCAGATGGCTGACATCAAACCAGTGTCAGTTTGTATGATGAGATAAAAGTGTTTTCGGGGGTAAATTCGGCCGCAGCTGCCACAGGGCAGGGATAATTGACGGGGTATGGGGAGAGTCTTTTGACCTGGAGTGGACGCAGTAAGGCTAATAAACATGAAAGAACAGCAATTTCAAGATATGTAGCATTTGTAGTTGATCTCTAGATAAGAAAAGAAATGTACCAGGTTTCTTAGGGAAGCCGGCGACTAATTGTCAGAATAATGTTTTTTAGGTAAGAAGGACTTTTTGCGGCAAAGTAATACCAGTGTTGTTGGACATCAAAAAACAGGTGCATCATACTACACTACTAAAGTCATTAACTAAATTCTAATAGTTAACTGTTAACTGCTACCAATAAGAATATGCGGGTCCGAGCCCGGCCGCGGCGGTCGAATTTCGATGGAGGCGAAATTCTAGAGACCCGTGTACTGTGCGATGTCAGTGGACGTTAAAGAACCCCAGGTTGTCGAGATTTCCGGAGCCCTTCACTTCGGCGTCCCTCATAGCCTGAGTCGCTTTGGGATGTTAAACCCCATCAACCCAATAAGCACCCAATCTTAAGAGGTTTGTAGCTGGCCGTTAGTAATAGCCGTACCAGTTTCTAGAATTTTGAAAAAGCTTGTACTCTCGCCACGGTAGCTAGACTAACCTGAGCCATTTCTCGCGGCATTCGAAAAAAGCACGCTTGCTGGAGGGCGCAGAGCGATCTCAATAAAATCCTTACCCTCCGTGACGGAGAAAACGGTGGGAGGCTTCAAAGGCAAACATTTTATTTGGCTCACATCCACCCGAAAATAACTAAGCAGAGCAAACGTGCTCCGCGGTCGTCGAATAAAAAATTTATATAGCCCCTGAACATGCTTCATTTAAAGCTGTAATGGAATCTTCGTGATAAAACTCAATAAACTACAACAATCTGCAACTGCATGGAAGCAGTTTCGCGCGCCTGCGATCGTTCTAAGTAAATCTCGCTGAATCTGTCGCCACAGACAAAGACCGTGAAAAAACATCGCTTTGACCGTGAAAAAACAAACAATAAAGTTTCACGGCAATTCTATGTCGAGTAACTGGAATGGCCGCATTTCTCGACGCAGTAGGATTACGAATAGCTGTGCGCTTACTCTTAGCAAAAAAAATGCTAAAAATGAATTTGGAAAACAATGTATTATTGAATATTATTTTTTTGTCCCTATAATCATATACTAAACACGGTGCTTTCTAAGTATGCTTGGAGTCATATTTTGAACATTCTTACAAATATTTGGAATAAAACTTTTGCCAGCTTGGTGTATTTATTATACATTAAAAATACTCTAAAATATTCATTAAATGCTTTACATTAGATTAAACGTACATTAAAAATATATTCGCCGCCGCTGTGGCTCAGTGGTTATGGCGCGGTTGGCTGCTGACCCGAATGACGCGGATTCGATCCTGGCTGAGGCGGTTGAAATTCGATGGAGGCGAAATTCTAGAGGCCCGTGTACTGTGCGATGTCAGTGCGCGTGAAAGAACCGCAGGTGGTCGAGATTTCCGGAGCCCTCCACTACGGCGTCCATCATAGCCGGAGTCGCTTTGTGACTTAAACCCCCATTAACCATAAACTATAAAGATATACTCAGCTGGGCTTAAAAAGGGTTACTAGCCGGCTTCACCCGACGAAACTGACTAAAGTTGTCACCGGCAGAACTATCACTGGCCCGCCAACAAAACAGTTTGTTCGATGACACTTTCAACGCCTAAGCATAAGTAGCCCCATCTCTGAGAAAACACTGCGTTGTCATCAATTAAGATTTCGATGGCGTTGCAAGGTCAAGTGACTCTACTTTAATGGCAAAGATGTCGCCACATCCCAAATGCCGACTGAAGTGACGTGCGCAAACTAGAAGTGTTCCGACAAGCGTAATGCTTGGCAAGCCTTACATATACCTCCCGGGAGCCGACACATTATTAAGGCGAAAGCCTTTAATGTCTCATCGTTGTAAGCAGCAGTTGTCGACAGAGAATGTCACGCTTTTCAGTTGGTCGAAACGGTCGTGACGTCACAGTGCGCCAATTTCAAACGGGGCCAATTGTACTTTGGCTAGTAATCATGCAACCAATTGAAGGGACCATATAGTGATGCTTTACGTAAGTGGGACTGAGCTTAGTTAATTATTTAATTACCCAATTAGCCTAATTAACTTCTCTAGTCAGGCCATATAAATAAATAAAACCTAGTAAGAAATTGGTCGAGCTCGGGAATCGAACCCCGGTCTTCGGAGTGTGAGACGAGCATGCTAACCACTCGGCCAAGCCAGCTCGACGGTTTGGAATGAACAAAGGCGCCTAGTGAATACGGTGTCTTCGCTCACTCCCATCCTCCTTCCGGCGAGGTTTAAGTGTCCACCGAGATATGAGAGACAGATACATTTCCTTTCCTGAAAAACCAATTTACCGACGAGCGAGGCGTAGAACCGAATTTGCGATGGCGTTCTATGGTGGTGGTGAAAACTTTTATTTTGGGAAAAAGAGTTTGTGAGCCACAGAGTGGCCCCGCTACATGGTCGGCGTCCCTAGTCCGGGACACCGCACGACGAGGCCCCGTCTCTCGCCCGTTTCACCAGAGCCCTTTGGGACTGAAGCGAGGAGCAGTTGAGGAGGGCAGTCTCCCATGCCTCTCTGGAAGGGGTAGGGGAAGGGGGGAGGTGGGGATTTTGAGTACATGCCCACACCATGTGGAAGATATCACAGGTCTCCCCACAGTGTGGGCATCGCCCATCCGTTTAGGATCGTAATGTTTTATTACTGCAGGACAGAGTAGAGTACCTGTCTGCAGGCGCCTTAAAGTTCGCTCCTCCGTCTTACTCAGCCCTTTTGCAGGGGCCGGGAAAAGGCGGTGGTTGTCGCTATAATGTGTTAATATTTCCCTGAATCGCAGCAGCGGCTGGTTAGTCTCCGAGCCAGAAGAGCTGGGATGAGGAGCCCGGTGAGTAAGCGCTCGGGCAGCCGTGTCAGCGGCCTCATTACCTCGTAAGCCCTGGTGGCCAGGAGCCCAAATGATTCGTTTGGGTGTTGGATCAGTGGCAGTCCATCGTAGAATACAAGCAGCTGAGGGGGAGATCTCCCCTGCCAAGTAATGTTCACATGCTTTTCGGGAGTCCGTGATGATTATTCTCGAATTGGCGTGGGCGGCAGCAAGCGCTATCGCTACTTCCTCGGCCCGCATTGAATTCGGGGCTCGAAAGGAGAGTCCATCAACGTGCATTTCCTGGTGAACGACAGCGGCCGAGTAAAATCCCGTGGGCGATGGCCCTGCCACGTAAACATAATATACACCGGGTCGGGAGCCGTGTTGTCTCTCAAGAGCCCGAGCCCGCGCTTGTCGTCTGTTTTCATGCATGTCGGTGTCCATGTTACGGGGGAGCGGGGAGACCCAGAGCATATGGCGCCATAGTACTGGGACGCGCTCCGCCTCCTCTGGAGTGCAGTCGTGTTGGATGTGTAAGCGGTTTAGCAGGCGGCGCCCAGGAGCCGTCTGCGTGAGCCGCGTGTATTGGTTCACGAGGTGGGCCTCCCGCAGCTCCTGGTAGGAGTTTAGCACCCCCAATGCCTTGAGTTTGGCATTAGAGGTAGCTACCGGGAGATCCAGGGCTCGCTTAGTTGCCTTGCGGATGACGGCGTCTATTCGCGCCTCGTCTTGCTTAGTAGTGCGGAGATATGGCACGGCGTAGAGGATCCGGCTAGTCACGAAGGCATAGACGAGCCGAAGCGCGTCCCTGCCCCGCAGACCACCCCGCTTGTTGGAAACGCGGCGGATCATGCGCCCTACCTGTTCGCCTACTCTCTTGAGTTTCGCAATAGTGGAGTCCGGTCTGAGTCTCTGGTGAATGAAAAGGCCCAGAATACGGAGCTCCTCCACCGACTCTCTGGCAGCGTTGCAAGACGCTGTCGTGTTCCACTCTTAGAGGCGAAGCTAACATCTTAACCACACATCAGTGACCACACTTTAAGTCAAAAGTGCACCCCCCCCCCCCTGAATTTTGACGGGTGTCCACCGAGATATGTGAGACAGTTACAGCGTAATTTTCTTTCCTCAAATACAATTTTCATTTCCTTCATTACGGGCCATCTTCGTCTTTCTTCTTTCACTCCCACTTCCTCCGTTCCTCTACGGTGCGGTTCAGGTGTCCACCGAGATGACAGAGAGTTACTGCGCCATTTCCTTTCCTCAAAAACCGTTGCGTTCAAACGGCAAGGCATCGCGCCGAACGGGTGGTGGCGTTCCGTGGACTCCCTGGCAGCGCTACAACACGCTGTAGCGTTCCACTCGTAAAGGCGAAACTTAAGCGTAATTAATTAGCAGTTAATTAGTATTCAAGCATTAATCGGTAATTAACAATTAATTAGTGATTTGTCATCACTTAGTAATTAGTACTCAATTACATGTGACGCCACCAGTGCCACAGAAGCAGTGAAAGTGGTGCGAAAAACGCTTTCGCCTCTACGCACTTTAGACAGTCAAAGTGCCCCCTGAATTATTTCTTCACGTAAAGCGTTTCTGGCGCAAAAACTGTGGTCCCCTAAATTGTCGCACAAGTGCGGGACCTGTTTCTTTCGTCTCTGGGGTGCGATACAGAACCGAATGGCTAGTGGTAACTTGCGTCACGCATCGATCAGGAGCCGAACTGTCAACCAACAAAAAATTCAGGGGGCACTTTGACTGTCTAAAGTGCGTAGAGGCGAAAGCGTTTTCCGCACCACTTTCAGTGCTTCTGTGGCACTGGTGGCGTCACATGTAGTTGAGTACTAATTACTAAGTGATGACAAATCACTAATTAATGATTAATTACTTATTAATGCCTGAATACTAATTAACTGCTAATTAATTGTGCTTAAGCTTCGCCTTTAGGAGTGGAACGCGATAGCGTGTTGTAGCGCTGCCAGGGAGTCCACGGAACGCCACCACCCGTTCGGCGCGGTGCCTTGCCGTTTGAACGCAACGGTTTTTGAGGAAAGGAAATGACGCAGTAATTCTCTGTCATCTCGGTGGCACCAGAACCGCACCGTAGAGGAAGGGAGGAAGTGGGAGTGAAAGAAGAAAGACAAAGATGGCCCGTAATGAAGAAAATGAAAATTGTATTTGAGGAAAGAAAATTACGCATTAACTGTCTCACATATCTCGGTGGACACCCGTCAAAATTCAGGGGGTGGGGGGTGCACTTTTTAGACCTAAAGTGCGGTCACTGATGTGTGGCTAAGATGTTAAGCTTCGCCTCTAAGAGTGTAACGCGAGAGCGTCTTGCAACGCTGTCAGGGAGTCCACAGAACGCCATCGCCCATTCGGTTCTACGCCTCGCTCGTCGGTAAATTGGTTTTTGAGGAAAGGAAATGTATTTATCTCTCACATCTCGGTGGACAGCTAAACCTCGCCGGAAGGGAAGGGAGGAGGATGGCAGTGAGCGAAGACATCGTATTCACTAGACGCACATTTGTTCATTCCAAACCATCGAGCTGGCATGGCGGAGTGGATAGCCTGCTCGTCTCGCACTCCGAAGACCGGGGTTCAATTCCCGAGCTCGACCAATTTCTTACTCGGTTTTATTTATTTATATCGCCTGACTAGAAAAGTTAATTAGGCTAATTGGGTAATTAAGCAATTAACTAAGCTCAGTCCCACTTACTTGGAGCATCACTATATGATCCCTTCAATTGGTTGCATGGTTACTAGCCAAAGTACAATTGGCCCCGTTTGGAATTGGCGCAATGTAACGTCACGACCGTTTCGACCAACTGAAAAGCGTGACATTTCTGTCGACAACTGCTGCTTACAACGATGAGACATTAAAGGCTTTCGCCTTAATACATGGCCATCTATAGGAGCCGGTCGGTCTAGCGATTCAGGTTCCTTTTCGCTGGCATGTTCGGGCCCGGAGGCGACCAAGACGCTCTTACTGCTCTAATTCTATTGCTTTTTAAACAGGTAATGTGATTAAGTGGTGGTTCTCTTCTGCTAGAAGTTACGATAAACCAAAGGAGGACAGAAAAGGATGTGATTTGACCCCTCACCGAAACGTGATTTTGAGCACTATATTGTGGCACGGCAGCTTGAAGTGCGCTGAAAATATGTTTAGGGGACCCCAGTTTTTAAAATTAATTAATTTCATATTTACGAAAGTGCACTCTTTTCATATTTGCAATTTCCCAATGTGATTCCTCGAAACGTGGTTTCCAGCAATAAAATGTTCTACGGCAGCTTGAAGTGCGCTGCAGATATGTTTACGACAGCCACCGATTTGTCAGAATTTAAGTATACTTTGGACCAATTAAATTCATATTTCCGCACGTACACTTTTGATACATTGCTAACATGCAAATTACGATTCCCCGAAATGAGAGTTCGACACTGGTCTCCTACGGCAGCTAAAAGTTTGCTGACGATATCTTTAGATGATTTCTCGCTTGTTAGAATTGAAGTATACTACGGACGAGTTAATTTCATATTTATAAAAGTACATTTTTAATAGATTTACAAGATTCTAAAACCGCATATATATTTTTCATATATTTGACACGTGCTTGAAGTGTGCTATACGTGAGGATTTTCGAGAAATTTTAAGAATATACACTGAAAACCTAGCATGAAACTTCAAGAACCAATTTCCAGCATATTTTTAGTACATTCATGAATACAAAATATGCTTAAGATAGGCATAAATATTCTGCGTTTATTCCAAACGTATGAATTTTCGCTAAGTGTGTATCTTAAATGTTAAAATGTGCAATACGAATAGATTCTAAAGTACTGAACTGACACACGCATACACATGCAAACAAAGAGAAAATGGTCCGGGTTCTCAGCACGGGAATAAAGGGAGTATGAACTTTGTCGCCCGGGAAAGAACGAGAAACCACGAAGAAGTAAAGAAAAGCAAGAATCATTTTATTAAGAGCCAATTAGCCGCAAGTTCTCCCTCTCCGTTCGATCTTCTCGTCCTGTATGCGTTTACGCAGCGATTCATAAAGCTCGTCCACCAATTCAGTGACCTCCTGCACAATCAGCAGCTCCTCTTGTATGGCCAGCCACAGCTGCTCTAAAGTAGAGCAACTTGATCTTTGGAAAGCTTCGTAACCTTTGCAAGCCTTGTAAGCCATAAAACTTGGAAAACCTTTACCTCATCATACCGCAAACATTTTCAATTACGTTGAGATCGAGCCTGAGGCTCGGCACTCCACCTACATGATTGCATGGCCGTCTAGTAACGCTTGTGCCACTCTAGCCGTGTGTAGTGGAGCACGATCCTGCTGGAACGAGCAGAATCCATCTGGAAGGGATCCATCCCACACATCAGGCATCGAAACCTACCCCAGGATCTCACGTATACGTCTCCTGTAATCCTGCTGCAAAGCAAAATGACAGGAGACTGCACCATGTTGTCAGAAATATGACATTGGCTTTCAGGGTAAATGTTTGAGGCGTTGCCGCACGCTATAGGTTTGTGCAATGACATCAAGTCGTTCAATGAGAAAGGCACAAAAACGATGTTACAAAAATATTTCCCTTAATTGAAGGTGATTCTACGTTCTAAAGTTTAATAAACATTTTGTACCCCAAATATCTCAATTTTGCCATTGCCTGAAGTTTTGGCATCTGTGGATAAACTTGAAGCGCACCACACTGTCGACAACATTTATTTCTTTAGACCGTCAGCCTCTGGACCAAACTCGCAAGGCGCGCAAGCTATGACAGCTCAGCGCGAAATTTCGTGTTGCCCCGATACGAGATTTTACAGAAATATGTGGCATAATTTACTAGAAGTCTAAGTTTTTCCGAATTTTTGCTTTATTGTTGCATTTCGCTGTACTTGCTCATCATGTTCAAATATTTTTGTTACTGACTGGTTGTAATAGTTGCACTACGCATTATTTTCTTCGTTTACAGTGGATGAGCGTTTGTGTAATACTGTTGCTTCTTTGTCTGACCTTTTTTCCTGCACTGTTGAGACCTGTGCTCCGTATTATTTTGTTTATTGCCGATGCGCGGTTGTTCATTATTGTGACTTTTACCTCTGAGCTTTTGCCTGAGACTTTGATACTTGTGCTTGCAATTTTCCTTTTTTTTTGTATTCATATACCCACCTTGCTAAAACGCCTTGGGGGATTGCAGTATTTACAAATAAATAAATAAATAAATACAGCCGCAATGCCTTTCGGGGCGTGCGAGGCCTCATCCGCCAGCAAAACGAGGAGAAACGCCCCAGTAACGAGCGGGCTGTGTCCACAGCGATCGGGCACAGGCGAAGAAGCTGTCAAAGCAACCTGCCCGCCAACTACTGTCGGCCACCATACACATACCCACAGCAAAAGCTCGCACTCAATGACTAACGCTTCGCGGCGCTGGCGGCAGTCCATGCCACGCTTCTCGTCGTTCTTGTTATGTCTGTGGGCTCCTGTGCATCGCCTAGCCACTTTGATTGAGCGATACTATATTTCTGAACATTTGCCGCAGGGATGGAACTTGTTATTGAAAGAGTGTTCTTTAGTTCTTTATGTAGAGCTTCACTCGTTCTGTGAGCTAGCAGTACTTTTTCCGTACCCAAGATACATAAGCAATGGCTACACGTTTTTTTTTTTCATCTGCCTATTAAGAATGATAATGAGAGCTTCATCTGATGGTACACAAGCCAGTAGTATCAATAGCATTCACAAGTTTTTTTATATATTTGAACAGCAATCGAAATCGGAGAAGTTTAACAGTGCAATATATTTAGGTGCTAAGTAAGTAAATTCAAGAACACCCGCTTCTGTTGCGGTAGTAATTAAAAAGAGAGAGAAAAAAGTGAGTTCCTCAATGACGTACTGAAACCAAATAAACTTCAGTCAAACTTTCGGAACCGAAACTTTGCAAAGTGCAAGTAGACTTCAGCATGCACATGCATGAAGGATAGGTATCAGAATTTCAAACAATTTTTCAAAAAATTCAGGGGGCACTTTGACTGTCTAAAGTGGGTAGAGGCGGAAGCGTTTTCCGCACCACCCTCGCTGTTTCTGTTGCACTGGTGGCGTCACATATATTTCAGTACTAATTACTAAGTGATGGCAAATCACTAATTAATTGTTAATTACTGATTAATGCCTGAATGCTAATTAACTGCTAATTAATGACGCTTAAGCTTCGCCTTTAGGAGTGGAACGCGAGAGCGCGTTGTAGCGCTGCCAGGGAGTCCACGGAACGCCACGACCCGTTCGGCGCGATGCCTTTCCCTTTGAACGCAACGCTTTTTGAGGAAAGGAAATGGCGCAGTAATTCACTGTCATCTCGATGGACACCTGAATCGCACCGTAGAGGAAGGGAGGTGGGAGTGAAAGAAGATAGATAAAGAGGAGCCGTAATGAAGAAAATGAAAATTGTATTTCAGGAAAAGAAGTACGCAGTAACTGTCTCACATATCTTGGTGGACACCCGTCAAAATTCAGGGGGCCACTTCTTTGACCTAAAGTGTGGTCACTGATGTGTGGTTAAGATGTTAAGCTTCGCCACTAAGAGTGGAACGCGACAGCGTCTTGCAACGCTGCCAAGGAGTCCATAGAACGCCATCGCCCATTCGGTTACGCCTCGCTCGTCGGTAAATTGGTTTTTGAGGAAAGGAAATGTATCTGTCTCTCATTTGTCGGTGGACACCTAAACCTCGCCGGAAGGGAATGGAGGAGGATGAGAGTGAGTGAAGACACCGTATTCACTAGACGCGCCTTTGTTCATTCCAAGCCAACGAGCTGGCATGGCGGAGTGGATAGCGTGCTCTTCTCTCACGCCGAAGACCGGGGTTCGATTCCTGAGCTCGACCAATTTCTTAATCGCTTTTATTTATTTATATGGCCTGACTATTAAAGCTAATTAGGCTAATTGGGTAATTAAGCAATTAACTAAGCTCAGTGCCACTTGGAGCATCACTATACGATCCCTTCAATTGGTTGTATGGTCACTAGCCAACGTGCAATTGGCCCCGTTTGAAATTCGCTCACTGTGACGTCACGACCGTTTCCACCAATTGAAAAGCGTGACATTTTCTGTCGACAACTGCTGCTTACAACGATGAGACATTAAAGGCTTCCGCCTTAAAATCGAAACAGGCAAGCAGCTAGCATGCTTGATTTATTATAGAAATGTTTTGCCGAAATTATTGACATTAAATTCCTCGGAATTAGGATATTTTGCTTTTGAAGCGAGGCAGTATGTATGCCCAAAGCCTGGATAGCGCTCTTAGGGGCGCCAGAGATGGTATGGTAAACGCTACTAGAAAGGAAGTGTTCTGGTAGCAGCATAGCAGTACACAAGATATTAGCGCGTTAGCGTTAAGGGCCCGTGTCGCAGAAAAGCCGGTGTCGTCGTCGGCGGCGTTGGCCGTGAGCGAAAAATCCCAGAAGCCCGATAATTTCTCTCTTCGCGTGGCGCCCACGTAGCGCCATCAGACGGCGCCCACTAAAACCTCCTCCTCAGAATGTACGCCACTGCCCCAACAGACAGCGCGTGACGGCAGCGCTTTCCTCTCGCCTCGTTCAAGCGCAGTGGGGTCGTGCTTGCGTATGGGCATGGCATCCTTTTCCACAACTTTTGACGGCAATCCTATGTGCGTTACTAACGTGTAGGTTTTATTGCGAAAGCAATACTACTTGCACTTTCACGCCTTTGCCGTTCCGCGGCGGTGACCACCATCGTGCCGCGGCGGTGACCACCATTTACCTTCAATACTGTTTGCACTTTCACGCCTTTGCCGTGCCGCGGCGGTGACCACCATCGTGCCGCGCCGGTGACCACCATTGACCTTCATTTGACCTTGATTGCATTATTGGATTAGATTGGATTGCACTGGATTGGACTGGACTGGATTAGATTGGATTGGATTGGAATAGATTAGACTAGATTAGATAACATTGGGTAGGATTGGATTGGATAGAAGTGGATTGGATTAGATTGGAGTGGATTGAATTGGATTGGAATGGAATGGATTGGATTGGATTGGATTGGATTGGATCGGATGGGATGGGATTGGATTGGATTGGTTTGGTTTGGATTGTGTTGTATTGGATTGGATTGGTTTGGATTGGATTGGATTGTATAATCGATGCATCACCACAAGTCTAACCACAAGCACCACCACCAGCTACACTACAAGCTGTACCATGACGTAGGTACGGATATTGCTTTCGCAATTACCGGGCTTAAGCCAGCTAAGCCACAGCGAATTTTTTTTAAGGACGAAATTTATTAATCTAGAGATAAATTTAAAAGCAGACTAAAGTTCGGAAATCTGCTTCTTCCAGAGGCGTTGCTATAAAAAACTATCTGGAGCAAATTGTTAAAGGAGTATAGGCACCTAAAGTTGGCGGCATGTTTTTTTTTTTATCTCCAATGATCCGGGTGACACTACTACACATCAATCACCATCTGGTATTCGCCTATGGCCGCTAAATAATTTATAATCTAATTTTTCTGTCATGCTCTTTCGGTTTCAGTTTCAACAGCCGAACGATGGCAAAACAATTTCTTTCTTACGCCCATTCGTTCCCCGTACTTCTAAGCAATGGAACCATCTTACTGATGAAATTGTATCATTACTGACATAAATAACTTTCGCGCAACTTTGGCTGGTGTCGTATAAACTCTGACGATGTTGTTCTGCACTAATGTATTTTTGTCTTAGCTAACCTTGTATGCACAGGATTAATCTTTGATGTACCCGTTTCCTTTTTCTCCATTGCTTTGTTCTATATTTTCTGCCCACTCCCCTCTGCAATGCCTGCAAGGCCCTGAGGGTAAAATCAAATAATTAAATAAATAACGTCAAAGTGTGGTCATATGCCACGTGAGGCATAGAAAAATGGCGATATAATCACTGCTTCATCGTTTTCATTCCCTACAGTGTTGAAGCCAGCCTTCCTCAACAACCGGAATGACAACGAATATTCAAGCAATGAATATATTGCAGTTTTTTATGCCTCACGTCAGCTATAACTACACTTTGACGTCACAGTCACCTTTCGGCTGTTTAAACCAAAGCCGAAATAGCACGAGGGAGAAATTAGATAAATTATTTAGCGGTCGTTGGAGAATACCACGTGGTAGTCGATGTAGAATGGTGGCTTAAGCATCATTACAAAGAAGAAAACACGCACCCAAAAATTAGGTGTCTACACTCCTTTAAGGTTAACCATTTTAAAATTGCCACCTTGCTCAAAGAGGAATAAATAGTCAGTTACATTCTTCAGCATGAGTGAGAACGTGCGAACGCCCCTATGGGACTAGCTATCGAGACGATGGATGAGAGGTGATGTGTGTTCTTCAAAGCTTACGTCTAGCCCATTGCCATGTTGTCACAGCATAGCATGCAAGCCCCAAAAGGGATAAATATGAGATTTTTTATATTTATGATGATGTGCGGCAGTTGGTGTAACAATCACTATTGAAGCTATAGAGGTCACTTGTATCTGAGCAGTGTTTGGAAAAGCAGTCACTAAAATCAGAGACTCAGGCGGAGCAATTGCCGACAGGCCACTGTAAGGCTTATCCCTTCTATGCAAGGGCAGATGCTGGGTGTGTAAAATTTTCGTCAACATTTTCCTCACTGCGTAATAATTTGGGATTCGAAGACACGTATACCTAGAAGGTCGGCTACAGGATTGGGAACTTGAGCCCGAAATGACGAAACGACGATTTTGGACCTTCAATTGTGATGGGCAAGTAATGGAACAAACTATATTCAAGAGAAATTCCGGCGAAAGAGCCGACAGGTGCCTTCACTCTTTCTCGGCTTTTGTAATCTTGGTTACAAATTTCAGGTATAGTCATTTTCAAATGCCTCTGATGAGAACGAATTATGGTATGCAGCACATTGATTACTTAATTCCTGATTTACTTAATAAACACCCACGTATTATGGAACTTCTGCAGCAGCCTCGTTCCCCCCGTAACTTCAAGAACAATGTTAAAATGTACCTTCTGTCCCTATCTCCTCCATAAAATGTCCAGTTTCTAGTTTTTTTTTTTTTTTACTCGCTGGGTGTATGTCCAGGTTCGCTATTTTTGGTTTTGTTGTCCTAAAGACGTAGAAGGCATGCAATGCGGTTTTCATTGTTTTTGGTTTGCGTGCTATTTCTCCCCTTGCCTGTATGTTAATTCTATGCATCTCATTGTTTGCTATTTCAATTTTTTTGTTTTGTCCTAGCTACATTTTAGCTATGCGTTGTTTTTTCCTTTATTTTTCATTGCATCTGTGTTAATTATGTGTAAGTTATTGATCGTTATATATAATTCATGTAGTACGTATGCGATGTTGTTACTTTTCTTGTTTTTGCTTTGTGTACTTTACTGTGTAATTTGCCACCCCCCTGAGCAATGGAACGGGTGACGGGGCCACGTCAGGCAAAAAATGAATTGCCTTTTGTCCCGTCACCTCTGACAAATCGATGTCAAAATAAACTTCACATTACTTCACATATAGCCGGCATTGATTTGGTAAAGGCTTTTCTACGTCAGGTTAAATGGCACAACACTGTATATTGGCTCAGATGCTTTATGACCGAGACCCCAAAACAGGCACGCGTACACCATACAGAAGATTTTGTTCTTTTAGTCAGGGGTACCTTACATGGCACCTTACAAACAGTGTACCTCTGTTCAGATCTTTCTATCTGCACGTATATCACGATGATGCAATGTTTAAATAATCCTTAACAACTATGATACTTTATGTTTGCATGTAACACAAGCGAGCAGAAATATGAACGCCAAACGCAACTGAACGATTGAAGTTTATTAAGGCGGAAGCCTTTAATGTCTCATCGTTGTAAGCAGCAGTTGTCGACAGAAAATGTCACGCTTTTCAATTAGTGGAAACGGTCGTGACGTCACAGTGCGTGAATTTCAAACGGGGCCAATTGTACTTTGGCTAGTAACCATGCAACCAATTGAAGGGATCGTATAGTGATGCTCCAATTAAGTGGAACTGAGCTTAGTTAATTGCTTAATTACTCAATTAGCCTAGTTAGCATTACTAGTCAGGCCATATAAATAAATAAAACCGATTAAGAAATTGGTCGAGCTCAGGAATCGAACCCCGGTCTTCGGCGTGTGAGACGAGCATGCTATCCACTCCGCCATGCCAGCTCGATGGTTTGGAATGAACAAAGGCGCGTCTAGTGAATACGGTGTCTTCACTCACTCTCATCCTCCTCCATTCCCTTCCCGCGAGGTTTAGGTGTCCACCGACAAATGAGAGACAGATACATTTCCTTTCCTCAAAAACCAATTTACTGACGAGCGAGGCGTAGAACCGAATGGGCGATGGCGTTCTATGGACTCCTTGGCATCGTTGCAAGACGCTGTCGCGTTCCACTCTTAGGGGCATCAGTGACCACACTTTAGGTCAAAAAAGTGCCCCCCTAAATTTTGTGAGACAGTTACTGCGTAATTTCCTTTCCTCAAATACAATTTTCATTTTCTTCATTACGGCTCCTCTTTATCTATCTTCTTTCACTCCCACTTCCTCCCTTCCTCTACGGTGCGGTTCAGGTGTCCACCGAGATGACAGAGAATTACTGCGCCATTTCCTTTCCTCAAAAAGGGCTGCGTTCAAAGGGCAAGGCATCGCGCTGAGCGGGTGGTGTTCCGTGCACACCCTGGCAGCGCTACAACGCGCTGTCGCGTTCCACTCCTAAAGGCGAAGCTTAAGAGTCATTAATTAGCAGTTAATTAGTATTCAGGCATTAATCAGTAATTAACCATTAATTAGTGATTTGTCATCACTTAGTAATTAGTACTCAATTATATGTGACGCCACCGGTGCCACAGAAACAGCGAAGGTGGTGCGGAAAACGCTTCCGCCTCTACCCACCTTAGACAGTCAAAGTGCCCCCTGAATTTTTTTTTCGGTCTGTCCTCCGGTACGAAGTTCTGGATCGTCAGACTCGTCACTTTTTTTAGTATTTTACAGTTTCCATCACTACTGGTAGATTTCTTGTTTCGTTTTAATCTCTTGTACATTAGTGTTCCTGGAATGTGAATAAGGAGCGGGTATGCGAAAATTTATGCTGGCAAAAAGTCGGTTCCTGCAATCCAACGAATTCAGTATTTTCTTGATAGCTCACTGACTACATCAGTCTCTACCGCACATTTTTCGAAGCACTTCGAAGACCAATATTCAAGGCATTTTTATCCTAGTCCCAACTTTAATGAATGACGAGTTGCGGGCGCTAGAATAATCGACTTTCCAAATAATGTGCTGCTTATGTATCAAAGGTGTATATTTATTCCTAATTTATAATGGTTAATCTAGTTCTCTACAATTTGTGCGACGCACTCACTCGCGGTATAAATATCTTAGAGCATTGTATTCTATATTGCTGCGCATACATTTACCGAAATGGAACACCACAAACTCAACTAAACCTTGAAAAGATAGAAAGAAACGCATTTAAAACTTTAAAGCCGACGCTTCAAACAGCTTAAATGTTTAAAGCAGAGGCTTTTGCCAGAGCATTCCTCTCAGCCTTCCTAATAGGGCGCTATAAAAAAAAAAGCGGTTAAGGACTGCTAAGTACTCAAACGAACACATATTTTACAATGAGCATTTGTAAGTCATGGTGAGACCAACATTCAAAAATCCATGTCCTCGTTCAAGATAACGTCAAAAAAGATGCCGAGAAAAGAAAATAATCGGCTAGGCATCAAGTAAGCATCATTGCAACCCTGTCAATGAATCAGTGGATACAGAGACAAAGGAGCACATCTGCCGTCGTTCGGTTTTATAACAAGAATGTCTTCAAGTTCCATGACAGCCTATACTATCTGCAAGTCCTGATTTAACAACCACGCCGAGCAGATGCACTATTACGCACATTAAGGAAATGCAAGAATATGTTCATCTTTCAAACAGTCTTCCTCTATTACATTTCTTCCTTGATTACATTTCACGCTAACATGTAATTCCCTCTTGGCTTCTGCTGCACGTGAACGGTCCTGAATCCACTTCGCACAACATCTTCCTGGGCAGCGGCCAGAGTATTTAAGAAAAACTTTTCTCCTAATGCGAACAGATTCATACGAGGAACTTATTCGCAAGATTTCACGTTCTCTGACCTCTTGCACTGTAAAAGAAGATCATTAAATTTTCTGTACAAGAGTGAAACACCATACAATCCAAAATATATGAAAATTCCATTCCTGCCGACAGTCAAGCTCAGTATGTCATTGTGATGGAGGAAGTGCAGTTTATTGATTGTAACCGTAGTTTTCTCTTCCCAAGTCAGAGATTAAGTTTTTCAACAGAGTGCCTATTATTCGGCGAAAGGGAAACTTAAAATTCTTCCGTAAATTCTTTCGTGTGCGTCTACTCGTTCTTGGTCCCTTGTCCTGTTCGCGCTATTGCTCCGAAGAAAAAAAGAATTACATATTAGAAAGCACTGAACTGCATATTATATAGACCCTGGCTGTAAACTTTCAGTTCTTCCATCTCTGCGCAATTATCCTTTAACTAGCGCCAGCATTTATATCTATTTCTAAACGCAATTATTTTATTCTGCTGGTCTTTAACACAGTACAACATGTCATGGTCTGCATGATTTCTTTTTGTCCCCGTTATGCATGCTTTGAAAGAATATTCTGCTCCTACAACCCACTAGAATTTCTCTTGCCTTGCAGCGTGCGTAAGACAATAGAGAAAACTTATAGGGCTATATTGTTCTCAAAAGTTCACAATTTTGTTGACCTAGTGCCATGTACAGTCTTTGCCAAAAGTAACCGGGCACAGGTGGTTTGTTTCTTAGCCGCGTAGCGAAGCACTCATGGCAAAGTATAAGCTCTTAGTCTGTGTAGAGTAATGTGAGCCCTTTTCCTCACATTCTGGCACCTTTTGGTCTTTAGGGGTGCCATAACGACTTTGTTATACGGTTGGCAAGCAAAAACATGTTGCTCGTTACTTCTGGCAAATTACGCACACTGTTCGCAAAATCTATCGGTAGCTAGAGTTTCCGTCAAATATTTCCATAAAAAAATTGTTCGCTAAAGATGAGTCAATACGGCCGGACTTCTGTCAATGATAAAGCGATAAGAAGTCCTTTATTCATTGCGCCTAAAAAAACATAAGCAAGAACATCTAAGATCAGTATTTCAAAAAACTTATCAAGTGTTATGCGCCGACACCGTGAAAGGAAAACAAACATTACTCAGACGAAAGGACATGGACAAGTAGAAGAAATATGAATATGCCAACAACCTTATAAGTAAAAATGTTCTTTGTAGTACAAACGCACTGCTTCGTGTGGTTCTTACTGCACATTATTATAGTCCCCCTCTAAAACAGATTTATTCCACAGCAGAAAAACCTCTGTACCCAAGATTTGGGGACCAAGAGCGCAGTTACACCCATGAAGTTGAACGGCTTTTAACAGCGCGCAGCTATAGTACCCAGGTTTCAAAACGATGGTGCGTGCTCGACATTTATTGCGAGGAAGAACCAACCTCTCCTTCGTTTCTAATCGCGAAGTTATTGCCCCACGGTATTCCATAAATACATCACAATATAATAAGATAATTCATGTCAGCGTAATTTCGGTGCACGCCGCACGTGTTTATAGAGGTATGCTTGCCGCGCTTAGAGCAAACTCCGTCCAGATTACAATCGTCATACTTCGAGAAAAAAAAAGTACGCGTCACCTCAATGCCAGGCATGCCTCAATGAGCACCCGTGGGCTTTAAACCCTCACGGGTAGGGTCTAGCGTTCTTAATTACTTGCTCTTAAAGAACGCATTACATTTTAATGCTTGCTATAAAATTCATATAAAGATATGGGATCTTATACAGCGAAATTGGTATGGCGCTCAGAAACTAAATTGAGCACGGATGGTCTGTACTCACCGGGCTGGCCTGAGTACTAATCTTAATTTCTCCAGCCGTACGAACCGTACGAGCCGTATGCGCCCATGCCCATGGCACCCATGCCGCCAAGCCCTGTGGAAACAGGGAGCAGAAACAGAGCTTGATAAAACAGCTGTGCAACAAATTCTACTTGCGTCTCTTTTTAGCACTACCAAGAAACCATACCCATACGACAGGCAAGGACATACGATCCCTATTTAATTCTCAACAAAGGTCGGCCCTTTCTTTTAAATACAAATGGATTCACTGGGCCCAGGTGAGAGAAAAAATCCAGCTGCGCCTTAGAGCGACGCCACCGTAGTCAGCACCCCCTATTCCACCCGCTGCGGTGGGATCTGCTGTATGACATAAATGGGCACTGTTACGGTGAACTTTGAAATTATTGATTTGTATTCATGGCGAATCCTTACATTGTATTTCCACCAGCGAGTGAGGCAGTTGTTTCGTATGTAAAATTGGGGGCCCTTTAATTTTAAACGCGGTGAGAGTTTCTGGCAAGGACTTTCAGCAGAATTGATCACGTACCACTTTGTTAATTCTAATTTTCAATTCTTCAGGGCTCAAGTGGAGGACCGCAAAACTAAAGGTAGATACAAAAATACAGATCCATTTAATCAACACACTTTCGAGCAAAACCTGCGCGATGTCCTGAAATCATGTGTCGCATTAGGTTCAACCTTTCTCAGAAACCTCTCATTTATCGCATGTGGTTACTGGTAGGGGATGATGCATGATGCAGTCCACAAAGCAAGCTTGACCTGCAATGAACACTTGGGGTTTGCTCTCGAGATGAACTGCCTTGATTCTGCATCGTCTTGTGCATCAGTATAGAAATATTTCATGCTAAACGAAATGTACAGGGGTGAAAACAATAAATGCGAGTAGCGCAGGACCACATCTTCCATTTTTCGCATTTATTTTGAGCACGCTTGTAGGTTGGGGGTGAGAAAATTACGCTAAAGCTGTCCATGGAGTCTACCGTATGCGATTCCAACGACAAAATGATTTTAGAACCGTTCATGTCACAATTATGGACTACTCTAGCGTCTTTCTCTTCCCGCCCAGGTACAAGAGCGATGAAAGTAAAGGCGAACACCGAAGCACGCAGATGTCATACTGTTCGCATTTCTTTGCAGTGCGACAGTACACATAGCCAACTATCTAGTGATGAAGTGAATCAGCATTTAAAAAAGGCCAACGTCCATTTAAACCAAATAATTCGTCGCGAAATGCGATAATTAAAGGTTTTGCTCCTCTGCCTGCTTGCGTAATCGTTTGGGTAGTAGATAGTCATAGATGAGAGAAGTAGAAGAAAAGACAACCATATGGACCTTGCCGTTCGAAGCTATAAGCTCCTCATGTGGTATGTAGTGCTCTACCAGGCACCTTCTCTTTTTTAGCTGGTTCTTATTTTGTATACATCTAATAAAGAATAAGCACAACTCAATCCAATAGCCATTCTTAGTAAAAATCGATTTTCGGGGCTCGCTCTTCCTGATTACATTTAATTTGTCTTGGTGCAAAAGACCCATTCATTACTGAGAAAACTGCACTCTCAATTTTTCCGCCACTGGATTCAAACTCGGGACGACTTCCGAAAATTAGTCTGTGCTCACCACTCTGAAGAGAGTGAAGGTATAACTTGCCTCTGAGATCCGCGGATTTTCTTTCTATTCCCCACAGTTTACTTGCGGTATCGGCCGGCGGTGACAAAATATCTAGCATTATTTGGCCTTTTCTCGCTTACGAAAGCTGCTCTTCCATGTAATGCTTCCTCGTTTTCGTTCGAATCTGGTACTATGTCAATGCAGGCTAACTTGAATATGTCTTCAGTGTCCCTTTGAATCTGTGAATGCTACTAAAAGGTGCCGTCTTCAACCATAACGGTGGACGTCGCACATCAAGTAGTATAGCCGGCGCCATACTGAACATTCTCGATATAGATCGATCGATATAGATATAGATATCTTTGACATGAACGACAATTCAACTTACTTTCATTTACAGATCATTGCAACCCTGGAAGTTCACCATCCCTTAGCTTTCCTCAGTTACAATGAATGTTCGCTTCTTTCGAACGCATATCCTAACTAGTATGTCACCGCCTTACTTTTTCTCTTCTCTGCTCAATTATTAATCTAGAGTTTTCAGAACTCCCGTTGTCATACCGCAGTGAAAACGTTTTTGTTTTCCTCTATTCCAGGGGAAAACATACTGCCTGCTATTTCAAAGAAAAATCAACAGCTCTGGGTCAATTTTTTGTAAAAAAGTAGTCAGTGGAATGTGTGGAGCTCATCGTTTGACCTTGTTACCTCGCCACGTGAAGATGGGCTCGGACCTCCTGACACGTAAAAAATCTGTGATCTGCTATCGTGGCCCTTAGATGCAGTTTTTAAGGCGAAAATTTTTATTGTCTCATCGTTGTAAGCAGCAGTTGTCGACAGAAATGTCACGCTTTTCAATTGGTCGAAACGGTCGTAACGTCACAGTGCGCAAATTTCAAACGGGGACAATTGTACTTTGGCTAGTAACCATGCAACCAACTGAAGGGATCGTATAGTGATGCTCCAAGTCAGTGGGACTGAGCTTAGTTAATTGCTTAATTACCCAATTAGTTTATTTACTTTCTAGTCAGGCTATATAAATAAATTAAACCGAGTGGGAAATTTGCCGAGCTCGAGAACCGAACCCCAGTCTTCGCAGTGCGAGACGAGCATGCTATCCACTCCGCCATGCCAGCGCGATGGTTTGGAATGAACAAAGGCGCGTCTAGTGAATACGGTGTCTTCGCTCACTGCCATCCTCCTCCCTTTCCTCCTGGCGAGGATTAGGTGTCCACCGAGGTATAGGAGACAGATACATTTCCTTTCCTCAAAAAACTGACGAGCGAGGCCTAGAACCGAATGGGCAATGGCGTTCTATGGACCCTGACAGCGTTGCAATTTGGTAATTTGGTAATTTGGTTTTTGAGGAAAGGAAATGGCGCAGTATCTGTGTCACATATCTCGGTGGACACCTGAACCGCGCCGTAAGGGAAGGGAGGAAGGTGGGAGTGAAAGAAGAAAGCGAGAAAGAGGTGCCGTAGTGGAGGTCTCCGGGATAATTTCGACCACATGGGGAGCTTTAACGTGCACTGACATCGCACAGCACACGGGCGCCTCTTGCATTTCGCCTCCATCGAAACGCAAGAGGCGCCCGTGTGCTATGCGATGTCAGTGCAAGATGCTGTCGCGTTCCACTCTTAGAGGCGAAGCTTAACATCTTAACCACACATCAGTGACCACACTTTAAGTCAAAAAATTGCCGCCCTGAATTTTGACAGGTGTTCACCGAGATATGTGAGACAGTTACTGCGTAATTTCCTTTCCTCAAATACGTTCTAAGAGGATTCTGGTGTGGGCTAGTTGGTTCATTCTTAATAAACAGATTCACAACAGCGCTACGGAACGAGGACAGAAGGAACACGAAAAACACAGGACGGGCGCTGGACAAAAAAAAGAGCCCAATGTAGGAGAAATACGTTCTAAGAGGATTCTGGTGTGGGCTAGTTGGTTCATTCTTAATAAACAGATTCACAACAGCGCTACGGAACGAGGACAGAAGGAACACGAAAAACACAGGACGGGCGCTGGACAAAAAGAAAGAGCCCAATGTAGGAGAAAAACGTTCTAAGAGGATTCTGGTGTGGGCTAGTTGGTTCATTCTTAATAAACAGATTCACAACAGCGCTACGGAACGAGGACAGAAGGAACACGAAAAACACAGGACGGGCGCTGGACAAAAAAAAGAGCCCAATGTAGGAGAAATACGTTCTAAGAGGATTCTGGTGTGGGCTAGTTGGTTCATTCTTAATAAACAGATTCACAACAGCGCTACGGAACGAGGACAGAAGGAACACGAAAAACACAGGACGGGCGCTGGACAAAAAAAAGAGCCCAATGTAGGAGAAATACGTTCTAAGAGGATTCTGGTGTGGGCTAGTTGGTTCATTCTTAATAAACAGATTCACAACAGCGCTACGGAACGAGGACAGAAGGAACACGAAAAACACAGGACGGGCGCTGGACAAAAAGAAAGAGCCCAATGTAGGAGAAAAACGTTCTAAGAGGATTCTGGTGTGGGCTAGTTGGTTCATTCTTAATAAACAGATTCACAACAGCGCTACGGAACGAGGACAGAAGGAACACGAAAAACACAGGACGGGCGCTGGACAAAAAAAAGAGCCCAATGTAGGAGAAATACGTTCTAAGAGGATTCTGGTGTGGGCTAGTTGGTTCATTCTTAATAAACAGATTCACAACAGCGCTACGGAACGAGGACAGAAGGAACACGAAAAACACAGGACGGGCGCTGGACAAAAAAAAGAGCCCAATGTAGGAGAAATACGTTCTAAGAGGATTCTGGTGTGGGCTAGTTGGTTCATTCTTAATAAACAGATTTACAACAGCGCTACGGAACGAGGACAGAAGGAACACGAAAAACACAGGACGGGCGCTGGAGGAAAAAAAGAGCCCAATGTAGGAGATATACGTTCTAAGAGGATTCTGGTGTGGGCTAGTTGGTTCATTCTTAATAAACAGATTCACAACAGCGCTACGGAACGAGGACAGAAGGAACACGAAAAACACAGGACGGGCGCTGGACAAAAAAAAGAGCCCAATGTAGGAGAAATACGTTCTAAGAGGATTCTGGTGTGGGCTATAGTAGGATACAACTTATAAAAACAGCAGTTGCTAACACTGGGCCGCGGTCCACGGCGTCTTGTATTACTCCGCTGGCGAATCGCAACTGTAAACGAAATCAATTTTTTAATGCTTGACTATATCAAACAATCGACGTATCAAAACTGTAGAGCTCGTAACTTTTTTCTTGTGCTAAGCTTCTTGTTTACGTAACAAGAAATGTTTCAGCCACAGACTACTTTTTCGTCGTGGAGGAATTCTGCGCGCGGAGGCTGAATGTGGGCGGAGCTTCACTGCAGACTTAAGTTGTATCCAACTATAGTTGGTTCATTCTTAATAAACAGATTCACAACAGCGCTACGGAACGAGGACAGAAGGAACACGAAAAACACAGGACAATGCCGTTTTCTCCTTTTTCTAACATTGTTCTCGCTGCCACAGACGCAAACCTTTCATCGTGTTCCTCCGCCGTTGTAGCTATCGCTTGTGACTTTCTTCAAGCCCGCCTTATATTGTTTAGGCCATCCTTCCTCTTTCTTGGTCTTGCATATTTGTTCCGCTGCCTTATGCCCTGATCGCGCTATCAACTGGCCTCGAGGAATTATTTTTCAAAACCGTTCTTACGACTTTCCATTCTCCATCGCACTAACTATATCATCACCATGGTAACATTTTCTCCTTGACAGTATTCACCATTCGCCCCCTTTCGACATGGATACCATCAGACCACTTCTTCCCGCAGTCGACCTTTCGTCTTTATTTCCTTCACTCAGTCGATGCCGCTCGGCCTCCGATTGAACGAATCGAACTCTCTGCGCGATTTTACCAGTTTTGAGCTTTCCTGGAGTCTCGGCAACACGCGTTCCACACGGCAACAACTCGCTCTCCAACACGCGTTCACTGTCGGAAATCACAGTGGCATCGCTGAGTGAGTGACAAGTGAGATGAGTGACAAGATTTTGCGCTAGAGGGTGAGAAAACGATTCAGATCGGCTTGACTCCTCCCTCAAAAAGCCATAAGGCCGCACTCTTTGTGCTCATTGAGAAGGAAGATGGACAATTTTCTATATCGATTACCACATTTCTGTTAATGCCTTGTGCAAAGGCATCTATTTTCTACCCCTAGATAACAACTCTCCGGGCTACATATTTAGGGCACAACTCATTCCCTTGCTACATTTATGGATTGGTACTGACGCTACCGATTGACGGCGTAGGTATACCCCCAAAGCCACTTTTTTGACACCTGATGGCGGGTGTGAATTTGACACCATGCTTTTAATCTTTTGTAAGGTACGTGCACTTTCGAGCACATGATAGATACTGAATTAGAAGAGGCTCATCTACTACTTTCTCCACGCAGTTACCTTTTCACTAGGGCCCCGAGACCTAAGTCTAGTGCCCAAAAAAGGGATGTTCATCCTGACCTTTTAAAACTCTTTCCGCGACATTTCGTCTCTGCAGTAACAACTGAAGAGCGGACGAACAGAAGCGGCACCGGCTTCAGCGCTGTGCTCACCCATCGGAAGCGTCTATTCAACGAATACTGAATTCCTCGTGCCAGCCGCACACTAACAAAAGCTTACTTAAACTAATCTGTGTGAGATAATTTGAGCATTAACATCGTCAGGACATTTTCAAAGTTTTGACCTTGCTGGCACCCAGCACTTTTGACATAGTTACGAACAACCATGCGCGTTGTTAGTGCTCTACGTTACAAGATACATCAAGCCGCTGGTGTGATTGGCTCATCGCCTTTAAGAATATCAAATCTGCACCATCAACGTGTCTGGTATAAAGAACCAGGTCTCCTATGCCCTGTCTCAGTCCCTGCTATGATGAGACTACCATCTTCTTCATCTGTACGCAATCTTCGATATGCCTTCCGAACAGAGCAAAAATTCCTGAATTGCTTTTATTCCTCAGCTTTCTCTAGAACACATTGACCGTTTTACTACTGCAGTCACTCTGTCGCCTCGATTCAAAACTGGAGATTCGCTATGCCCTTCTTCACCACCGAAACTATGGCCCCAATAAATAGTAACAGTTACTTTTGTACCCTAGCATTCTCGCTTCCAAACCTGAACATCTTTGCACGCACACGCGCATTGAAGTCACGCAGGATTTTTCAATATGCACACACGCATATATCTGGGATACTACTGAGCTCAGATGTACGAAGTTTTCTGTTTTATATTGCCTATTTACTTTCACGGGCCGCATATTACTTTAAACATTGGCGGTAAAAATGAGTCCGAAAGGCTTCAGCCCATTACTCATTTTCAGCGCTACTTTCACTGCAATATTGATGGGCACTTTCTACTTACCTCGCGGTCTTTCCTGAGTCCTGCCATTTGGATATGCAGGAGTTTTCTCTGCAGCTGCATTCTGTGACTCTGAAAAATTACGGGAGGGAAGTTTCTTGGAACAGTCTTGCATCAATCTTTGGGATATAAACTCGAAGGCGGGTGTTTGATTTGTTATAATCGTGTGGACTAGAAGTTAAATAAACACCGGTGGGAACCAAAGGGTGATGCTTTGCGCTGCGCCAATAGCCCTAACAAAGACGTGCCGGCACGCTCCGCGTGCACGGAAGTTGAAATTACTCAAGACGGTTTATTTTTGCAATGATTTTAATGCCCCTTTAAGGGCTGAGCGGCGTCGACAATGGCGGTGATGGTGTAAGCAGTTCGCGTGATGATGTTGATGATGATGGAGTCCTAAGGCTTAATGGAATATCGCAGGCATATTCCTCGCGCTGCCTTTGTCCTCTTTGAGCTAGCTCCAGCTGACCTGTAATCACGGGACAACGAGTAGCTCTTCATTTGGAGCAGGTTACATCCCCTATAGGGGATGTAACCTGCTCCAAATGAAGATGCATTGTTCGCCATCATGTGGCGCTCCTCAGAATATTTTGTATTGCGCTTAATTAGTTAATTAACTAAGATGAATTATGCAATTTTTCATATATTCACTTTAGTGCCAAGACCATTACGTTAGGTTGTAGAGCAGGTTTATAAACAACGAATACAGTTTATTGTAGCATCGTATCTCCTACGGGGTCCTTTTTTCCGGCATCTAAAGAAAGCCCGCGAAATATGAAAAAAATACCACGTGACTACGCTCGTGCGCTACCAAATTGCAACGCTCTCAACGGCGTTTTCAAGCAAACTGAGCATGGAAACTGAGTGTGCCCGCTGACCGTGGCGAAGTGAACGGCCGCCGCTCTTAGCAGCGGCTTGACAGTGCGTCAGCACTTTCCGCAGCGGCGCGGCGGCCGTAATAAAATCAATAACTCTATTTTTTTCAGCTGCGAGTGAATCAATATTTTTCTCGCCGCTGCATGTATGTTCTAGGGTGCGAAAGATGTAAACCATGCCTCAAAGTGCAATGCTCAAAAGCGCATACTATCGCCCCCGTCAGAGCGTTTGTACTGCCTTCATAATTAGTTAAGTTGGGATCGCCATGTGGAATGTTGCCTTAACAATCGCGTCGATGCATCAGTGAAACGTGGATAAAATGCCGAAAACGCATGTTACTGCTTCACACGTGCACGTGTTGTTGTCACAGTAACCACGCCAACACATTTTGTCCCATAAAACGCACGAGCTACAGCTATATTTTATGTTTTTTACATTTCCCTTCCCCAATTAGTCCGGCATGCATAACTGAGGCGAAGCCAGCTTTACATTTTTTAAAGGAACACCCTTGCCTGCACTGGCGGGTATTTTGACCATATGCACCCGCCCCTAAAATGCTAGGTTGCAGACGGGTGCAGGACGGGTGCACGAGTAACAGAAACTCCTATTTTGTCGGGTGCGAGGGTGTGTTAGTCAGTATGTTCCCTTTAAAGGTGTGAAATTTTTTACAGTGTAGCATGCAGGCTGCGGCTCGCGCATCCTGCGCCCTTTCTTGTCATCAACATGTATTGGGGTGCACTTAAGATGCCTCTAACGGTTTCGCAACGCCTCTCGAACTTTCCGTTCGCGTCTGTGCCGGAGTTATAACTTGTATAAAAAAAGAGCGGTAGTAGCCATACAGCGTGTGGACACATCCACAGTATCGTGAAACTAACACGACCAGTCCTTCTTTCGTATAAGCATTCATTGGTCTAAGTTTAGCCTTGTCTTAGAGAGGTCAGCTTATTTTATGTCCTTCCTCAGTTTGGCGACGACCTCGTCCGCAATTCATATCGCCATGAAGACGATGAGACCTAAGCGCCATCAGCGCTTCTTCATCATAGGTGGTCTCCTGCTTTAGCTGTTTGCACCCGTTGCTGGTTCCTAACGGGTTTGCCTAGCTGCTCCATGTGCTTGTGGCCCCTTCGCCATCAGTAAATCGCCTCTTAAAATATAATGATGTTTTCAGTGCCTCATCAATTGTAAGCTCGTTTCGTAGTCGCAGCGCCGTCCGGGTCAGCGCTGTCTGCTGCACACTTTGTCGTCGCTCCAACACGCACTGTGTGTTTATGAAATGACGGCAGTGCCCGTTGTGCTGGCTAGACTTTCCAAACTGGCAGCTTATCAGGAAGCTGATACAGCCTGATTTGACATTGCGCTGGAAAAGAAAGCCGTTGATACTGCTCGGAAGGGGAACCATGCGCAAGACTACAGAAGTTGTTGTACATGCACTTAAACATAGAAAAGAAGTCCAGTAATTTAAGCTTTATTTTAACATCGTGATGTTGGGTGGGCACATACAAAAAGCCAAAAAGAGGCTTGACGGAGAATGTGCCCCCCTGTACAGGGCAGAGGTGGTTACATCAGTGGGGTGAGTTACAAATAAACAGTGAAAAACACCATGCGGTATCTGCGTGCAGCAAAGGTTAATAATTGCATAGGACCACTATACAGGCTTATTAATGAACAGAACAACAAAAAAAAACGAACAGCAAATGCATCCATTCAGATTCGTTAAGCATTTGGGGAACCAGAACTCGAAGCATTTGGCGACCATAATTAGTGCGGGAGCGAAGTATGTACCAATCATCATTAGCTCGCGTAGTGTACGGTTTGTCTTTGGGGGTTAGGCTAGAACGCAAAAATGGTTCACTCACATAATATAGTTAACTCTCAAGCATTTGCATTACACACTAGCAGCCGTACTGCAAGTTCATTCCTCTATGATACCTAGACATCATAAGCTTCCTAAATATTCTACCTAAATATTCTACCTAAATATTCTAAATAAATGCCGCCGCGGTGGCTCAGTGGCTATGGTGCTCGGCTGCTGTCCCGAAAGACGCGGGTTCGATCCCGGCCGCGGCGGTTGAATTTCTTTGGAGGAGAAATTCGAGGCCCGTGTACTGTGCGATGTCAGTGCATGTTAAAGAACCCCAGGTGGTCGAAATTTCCGGAGCCCTCCACTACGGCGTCTCTCATAGCCTTAGTCGCTTTGGGACGTTAAACCCCATAAACCAACCAACCTATTCTAAATAAATATTCTACCTTTATCACGAATTACGTCCGATTCTGGAGAAAGCTTTTCGCCAAACTCGATCGTATACCCGGCTCGCCCCTGAATAAAAAAAATTATTTACAGAACAATTATACGTGGACGTATATTACCAGCATCATAGCTTCATTACTCTCAATCTTTGCAAGAAAAAAAAACTAAATATTGCGTCTCCAAAAAAACTCCCCGCTCGAGACGAAAGATAGAATTAGATAGCTGCATCATAGGACATCATAGGCATCAGTCGCAGACATCACATGTATTAATCCGTTCAACAAAAGGCCATCACACATCTGGCTCTGCGCAATTTCTGTGCGCCTACAAAATACGTGATATACTCTGCGAACTCCTCTATACAGTAGCCGCACTTCCAGGTCCGCCCAACGACGTAGATACATGCTGCCAATTCAGCCAGCCGCGATGGCTCAGTGGTTATGGCACTTCGCTGCTGACATGAAAGAAGCTGGCTCGATCCCGGCCGCGGTGGTTGAATTTCTGTGGAGGCGAAATTCTAGAGGCCCGTGTACTGTGCGATGTCAGTGCACGTTAGAGAACCCCAGGTGGTCGAAATTTCCGGAGCCCTTCACTACGGCGTCTCTCATAGCCTGAGTCGCTTTGCGACGTAAAACCACATAAAAAACCAAAAAAACATGCTGCCAATTCAAGATGGTTCCAACTGCTCCGTAGACTTGTATCCTATTTCTCCCACCATTCATGAAAAATGTTCTTTAAGTAGAAGATGAGAGAGCGCAGTTTCCGGTTACTAAGTACTGCGACGCTTACTCCGTTTAGTCTACGCATATAAAGAGTACTGAACAGGATTCTATGAAAAATCGAGGCGTGAAGCATTAAATTAAGGATGTCCTAAAAGTATTTAACAAGGGTAATCTGCAAAACCTAATCTTCACTCAACAGAGGAAACCACTGTTTAATAGAGAAATCAAACTTTGCAAAGCTCAAATTCTCATTCTCAGTGCAAGTATACGAAAAACAAAGAATACCTTCACCAGACACCGAAAGAGCAAGGAAGCAAATGGCCAATGCTAAAACTCGAAAGCGAATCGTCAGCATTTCTGATAAGGGTAGGCGCTGCAGCGATGAAACCGCAGTGCTCGCTGTTCAAAACGCGCCCTTATATTTGTGAGCGCACAATCCGTATTTTTTGTAAATTTGTTTCCCCTCCTGACATAGCTCAATTCTGTAGGTGTAACTTTAGAATTATTATCGGCATGAAAAATACACGTATGCAAATTATGAGTGAGGCTTGGGCGAAATAATAATTTTTGAAAGCCTAATAAAGTGAATTTTTATTACAGAACGTATCATTGTGATTTATTTTATTCCTGATAGTGTAAGCGACATACTAGGATATTTTTCAAAGCGACTTCATTCTCTTGCGAATTGTCCTGACATATGATTAACGTCCGGGGCCAATAAGCTAATGAAGCTAACCTTTTCCACATAGAAAAACAGTGTAAGGAATATTCGACCAAGATATGCTCATAAATTATTACTCGTCATCATGTTCTACTTGAAGTTCACAAAAATAAATTAAGAATGTCGCTACTCCGACCGATAGCTTTGATGAAAGTCTCATTTCTTAGAACGCAAAGGCATGTCATTATGAAGCGACGCTTCATCGAAAGGTTATTGTAATCAAATTTATTTCTGTTCGCTCATCTCTCTGCGATATTGATCTTTACTCTTTGTTTTCATTATGAGGTTGATACACAAGAGAGTTTTTTGGTGCTTATGGCCCATTAATATTTCGAAATTGAAATTAGTGACTAGCGCGAATGTTACCTTACGACGGGGTATTTAAACGTGTCTTATTTCACTTCCATTCTTTGATTCTGTGCACGTCGTCGGTGCCCCTGTGATACCAAAGCCGACGCCTCGAACTGCAGGCTGACTTCTAGTGCTGGCATCGCAGGCAGTAGCTACCAGCGATGAAAAAAGGAAAGAATGGGCTTACAAAACAGATCTCGGAAGTACGAACTAGCGAACAAACACGAGCATGGAAGCAAGATAACGCTTGCTTCTACTTCTGGTCTATATTTTTTTATTCTTCTGCTATGTATTATGTATACAAACCCAACAAGAAATGTCAATTGAAAAAAAAAATTAATTGCAGCTTTTCGCACACTTTCGAAAAGCAGCCCTCAAAAATGCTCAACACTAGCAAGTGTTTGCATTCATTACTGCCCCACAACAGATTTCTACTAGTTTCTCCCTAACTGTGGTCCAACGTCGAACTATCACTTTCCCTTTTATTGCGCTGCGCTGAAGAAGTATTCTGCTCCTCAGACGTTATAATGCCAATGCAGTAGATGTTATTCTGAAACGGTTCCGAAACGTCCTCCGCAATTCTTTCCACGGTCATTCTCAGTTCCTTGGAAACTGTTTCCAAAAGTAATTCGTGTTCAGACAAAAGTAACACGCTAGTTGATATTCCCAAATGAAGATTTTCTTCGCAAAAAAAAAAACCCAAAAAATAATCATGTGTGCGAGCAGTTCAAGAAATAGGCCAATTTATTCAAAAGTAGTCGGCATTTGGTGCATATTCCTAGCATATAATTAATGTGAAGCATCGGTTTTTTAATCTTTAGAGCAGATTTTCGAATTAAATATTATCATCTCCAATACATTACCCGCATCTGCTAAGCAGTTTTGTGCTCGTGGTGAAGTCACAGTGTCTGGATGTATTCCCTTAATATTTGTCGAGTTTGACTGATGCGCCGAAGCTCCTCAAAATCCTAGCCTCTCTTTAGTATTTCAGTTGAAGCATAACTTTCATCTACGCGCAAAATTTGGACCCTTTCTCTCCGGCGCCTATAGGAGGAGGAGGAGAAAACATTTATTGTTGCACTGTACTGAATTGGTAAAGGGAGGTGTGGATGGTCGTTGGCCTGGGTGGCAGTCCCTATTCCGGGACGACATTGGCTGCCGCCGCTGCCCGTGCTCTCTGGACCAGGGCCCGCTGGGCCCACTGGGCCTCCAGGTCCGAGCTGGACAGGGCCGCCTCCCAGCCCTCCCTAGTTGGCTGACTTATAACTGCTACATTTGTATTTAACTGGCAGGCCCACAACATGTGGTATAGGTCAGCATACTGCCCGCAGAATTTGCACCTTCCCGTGAATGTCGGGTCCATGTGTTTTAGTACTGCCGGATTTAGGAAAGACCCGGTTTGGAGCCGTCTGAGGTGGCACTCCTCGGTTCTGTCGAGGCCATTGGCGGGTCCCGGGAGTACCCTCCTGCAGAGGCGTAAATGGTTTGTGATATCCGCGTAAGACATTAGCGGAATCGGTATGATTGCCGCGGCAGAACCGGGGAATTGAGTGGAACCCAGGGGAAGGAACGCTCGGGCAGCCGTGTGAGCGGCCTCGTTTCCCTCACCCCCTGGTGACCGGGCACCTATACTATCTGTTTTTTACTCATAGCCGAATTCGAATTGCTCTCAAATGCCAATAGTATTCTGCGGGCGAGCGGCGCTATCTTATCCCGCACGTAATTTCGGCAGGCCTGCTGCGAGTCGGACATTATGTACGCTGCGTCGGAGTGGGTGGCGGCCAGTGCAATCGCCACTTCCTCCAACATTAGCGCGTCGCTACTTTTTACCGAGAGCCCGTTCACCTGCTTTCCCTCGAGCACCACCGCAATGGTGCAGATGCCCTCCTTGGTTATTGGACCCGCTGCATCCACGTAGTATATGCCTGTCTTATTTCCGTAATAATTTTGAACTAATTTTGCGCGGCTTCACGCCTCCCCTGATTACACTCCCAATTCATATTTTTGGGGAGCGGCTTAACAGTATTTTTCCATGCCTCCGGAATGTCGACTCTGCGTTCGGTCGTGGGGAGCAGCGCGAGATTAAGGTCCCGAAGGACTTGTCTGCCAGTGCTGGACACCGACAGCCCGGCAATAAGGCAGAGAGTGTCTGTCGCCTTCGTATGCGGAGGCGACCCTTTGGGTAGAAGCGGCGGCCTCCAGGTCATGACAAGTTAGAGACTCTGGAAAACTCACTGGACGATTACGATACTCGTCAATCCGAAATTTGAGCTCAGCTGTTGAGGTATATCAACCATAGGCGATCGCAGACGGAGCTTGACAGATCCCACTTTGCCTCTCGGTCGCTCTGCCAGTCACGTCGTCGAAGGCAACAGCGACGCTAAACCCCGGCACGGGCGCTTACAGGGACACTGCGGACAACGCCATCCAAATATTGTACTCGGCAGAATTCGATTATCTGCCTCTTTTTTCGCTATGTAATCGACGCTTATTCGATAGCAAACAGCGTATTTTTATGCCGAGAAAATTTATTTGAAGATCCTCCCGCCGGACGATTCAAACTCGTTGACGTCGTTACCGAAAAGGACAGGATCTGCATGTGGTGACGCTGTCCACCCCTTCGCCGTACGTGTGAATGCAGGCACTAGTAACATGCCGATGATGGCACCATGATATCATCCCCAATGTTCTGCCTCTCCGCCGCCAAACTTGGGCTCTCTTCTACATATCCTCCTCCTCCTCAAACTTGGGCTCTCTTCTACATATTCTCCTCTTCCTCCTCTATACCCTGCTCTGCTTCGTCTACACGTATGAGAAGTGCTTCTTTCCCTCCCACTTTTCCTTTCCTCAAAAACCACTCATTTCTCCCGTGTAACTGCGCATATGGGCGCGGTGCGGACGCCGACATAGACCACGCGAATCAGCCAAACGAACTAGCGCTGTAAAATGAATAAGGACGGTCTCTACTCACCAGACTGTTCTGCATAATCGTTCAATGCTCGTGGCAGTAAGTGGGCCGATTCTGTACAAATAAGACAGGAGACACTTCTTGTAGCGCTCTTCTACGCTTAATAAAATTAGACGTATGTTTTCACTCCGAGAACATAATAAAGGGTGCTTAGAATGATGCGCGAAAATTCAACGCTTACACTCCTCGCTCTCAGGGCACGGTTCTTATTTCAATTTAGCTAAGATTGCGCGGTTAGACTTGAGCCTAGTTAAAGGTTAATAAGATCTAAGTTGGAAAGCCAGCTTATCCCCGTAGGATGAGCACTCCAAAACGACAAAATTGCTGTGCGTCATAAATGTACGTACTTACGTAATATTGCTAGCGATTTCGAAGTCACCTTTGAGGAATGAAATTGCATCAGAATGTACGAATTACATTTAACTGAGAGAATTAGTCTGTCTTAACCCCGTAGTAATTTTGAATAAATTTTGCCCTGGCTTCACGCCTCCCCTGATTATACTCCCAATTCATGTTTTTGGGGAGCGGCTTAACCGACAAAGTATTTTTTCATGCCTTCGACTCTGCGTTCAGTGGTGGGGAGCAGCGCGAGATTGAGGTCCCGAAGAACTTGTCTGCCGGCGCTGGACACCGACAGCCTGGCAATTTGGTTTGTTCTATGGGCATCAATCAACTCCTCCACCGAGCTCTAGTTGTGGACACCAAGTTGGAGCAGGCGCTCAGTGGAGGCTTTGGCAGGGTGTCCTAGCGCTTTTTTAACCGCCGCCCGAATCATCGCGTTGAGGTTCCCGCGGTCGCTCTTCATCAGCTTGAGGTAGGGCGCCGCATAAACCACGCGACTGACGATGAACGCCTGAACCAGGCGAACGGTTTCTTTTTCGAGAAGTCCACCATGCTTGCCGGATATCCTGCCAATCATCCTACTAATTTGTTCGCAGGTGGACTTTATTTTTTGCAAGGCCGTCGCATTGTTACCCCGGTTATTAATTTGTAATCCCAATACCCGAAGCGTCTCCACCACTGGTATCAGGGTGTCGTTGACGTAAATTTGCATGTTCTCACCTGAGTTTTTAACCGTTTTAATGTGTAGAAGTTCTGATTTGTTCGGAGCGCATTCCAGACCACACTACCGAGCGTATTCTTGCACTACCGAGGCGACCTATTGGAGGGCTCCCTCCATCTGCCCCACGCTGCCCCGGGGCGACCAGATATTAATGTCGTCTGCGTAGATGGCGGGGCGTACGCCATCCACGGCATTGAGCCTCTCAGGGAGGCCCATGAGAGCAACGTTGAAAAGCTGCAGAGAGACAACTGCTCCTTGAGGCGTCCCCCGGGTTCCCATCACGATGGGCCCGATTTTTTCATTGCCAAGTCGTATAAAAGCTTTCCTATTGTCTAAAAAGTTTTGTACATATCTGAATGTTTTCTCGCCACAATTAGTGGTCTTCAAATTTTCAAGAATTTTGCTTTGTTTAACGTTGTCAAAAGCCCCCTTCAGGTCCAGAGCCAAAATAGCTCTGTCCACCGGGTTCCCGAAGGGGTGGTCGATGACTTCCCTATTGATTTGGAGCAGCACGTCTTGTGCTGATAAATGTGGTCGGAAGCCGAACATTGAGAGGGGCAGCAGCTCGTGCTGTTCCAAATAATTGGAGAGCCTTTGCCTCACTGCCGCCTCCATGAGCTTACCGGCGCAGGACGTGAGATATATTGGTCTCAAATTTTCTATGTTTATCTTTTTGCCGGGCTTGGGGATGAACGTCACTACAGATGTTTTCCAGTCGTTCGGTAACTCCCCCAAGTCCCAGCATTCGTTGATGCATTGCGTAAAATCTTCTGGAGCTGGATCGTTGAGGTTGGCCAGAAGGCCGACCGTAATGTTATCATCTCCCGGTGCCCTCCCTCGCCTCATCTTCATCAGAGCGGCTTTGATTTCCTCGACGGTAAATTTTGCGTCCAACCTTGAATTTTCCTCTCCGGTGTATGTTTTTATCTCCTCATCATAGTCTACAGTCGTACATAAGTACCTTGCTCTCAGTTTGTCGGCGAGTTGTTCATCTGTTCCTTGAAAGTCGTGGAGTGCCCTTCTTAAAGTTCTGCTCTGTTCGCCTTTGGTTTTATTAGGCTCAATGAGACACCTGAGGAAGCTCCATGTACCTTTCGTGCTGAGGGTGCCTTGTAGGGAATCGCATTTAGATATGCAGTTGGTTTTGGCTAGAGACCATGCGTACTCTTCCGCTTGTTTGGTTAGCTGGGCAATTCTAATTTTAAGCTTACGGTTATGTTTTTGTTTTTTCCATCTCTTAGTTAGAGATCTCCTGGCTTCCCACAAGTGCAGGAAGTGGTTGTCTACTGGCGGGGTGCCGTCGGTGGTCTGCAATTTGCGCGTGAAGCGATTTTTTGTTTCAATTAGCGTTTCGGCCCAATCTTCATAGCTTCCCGCGTCGATTTTTTCTTTCTGTTAAACTCTTTACCTGTCCGGTTCCATTTGAACTACTTGTTCATATAACAAAAAAGCGGATCCCTATTTCTTTTCACCTCCACCTATTGAGTGGCGCTCTTACTAGTCCCAATATATTTCTACAAACAGAAGCTGAGCCGTTTGTAATCTACTTTTAATGCAAAGTCGTGACTGGATATATCGAACCTGGAATACTGAGTTATGAGTTTTATCAAGCACAAAGGTTTTCCCTTTGAAATCCCTATGCAAAAAAAAAAAAAAAAATAGGCAAGTCGCGTGGTGTATCACACTCGAGCTTTGTCACTCGTTCTACTTATCGAGCTCCGTACCGGGACCCTGTAAGTAGCGTTTGAGTCAACGACACTCTCCGATCACTTATCGCGTGTGTCGACAGGTATGCTGCACGTATTTGGACAGCTGCTGGCAGGGGTAGCGCATTGGAACCTTGTGACGAAGCGAACATCGACTGCACTAGACAGTGGTCTACGATGTCTTGAACTCCTTTTCCACGGCACTTAGCTGCCATGCTGTGAAGAAAACCTAACTACCAAGAACTTAGCAGCGGCTCTCGCCTGGCGTGCTTAGCTGGCGATCGGAGGCATTGCGGAAATTTGTGCTTTAATTTTAATGAGCTGTTATTTTATATATTGTGGTAGATTGGTTTGCACGGTGTGCTCAGCGGGACTGTCTAGCAAGGCGGTCTTAAGTAGCTTATATGCATGGATCAATAATGAAACTGATAAAAAACTTAAATTAAATAACGAACTTTGTGAAAGAAGGAAGTCAAAGAAGGGTAAGCTTGTAGCCATTCCAGAAATATAATAAATCTAAGGCAAAAAAAAAATCGTTTTATCTTATAGCGCACGATAACTTCATCGCCATCAATATTGCGGCAGCGTAGAAACGTTATAATTCGCTGCAGTATTTTTTTAATATCACAAACAGACAACACGTAAA
This sequence comes from Amblyomma mixtum, assembly GCF_055824585.1. Classification (NCBI taxonomy): domain Eukaryota; kingdom Metazoa; phylum Arthropoda; class Arachnida; order Ixodida; family Ixodidae; genus Amblyomma; species Amblyomma mixtum. Next base: position 19,153,471 of record NC_143019.1, read on the forward strand.
TGAGACTAGCGTCCTCAGTGGCTACTGCGCATGAGTCGAGAATCAAAGATCTATTATGCATATTTAGGCCAAATTGGTGCCTACTTTGCGTATCCATTCAAAAATAATGGCACCATCCGAAATTGATGGTGAATTTGCCTACCAGCGAAACTTTTTGTTCGGTTCATTGTCAAAGTCTGTGGTGCAAAAGGCAAAGCTCACGCGTTTTTATGCGTGTGAAAGACGTAGCAGTAGCCTGGCAGCAAAAAGAAAGTCATGGAAAAGACGCGTTTTCACACAAAACAGGCCATTTGGTTTTGGTTGATATGTTGTGAAGCTGATAATAATACGCCTACACCTTACAAAGTTTACTGGAGGGCTATAGTCATTAAGTCAAACAGGCTTCAGTTATGAGGTGTACTAAGTTGATGATTAAATATGAAGAGCAGCAGATAAATGCCCTCCTTGTGAAAAGCGTGACCTCTTCTTTACGACCAATTATTTTAACAAAAAATATGTTTTTAAAAAAACTTTTTACTTCGCAGTGCATTTGCAACGGAATTAAACATTTGTAAACTTGAAGTTCTTACTGACAGCGCGTGTATAACAGAGCGTGCTCACCTTTAGCGTATGCCGTGACAACCACCAAGCAAAGCGCGAGAGAAAGCAATGCAAAGCGCATCATCGCCATCACAAGCAGTCGGAGGTCGAGAAGTACTGGGCCCACAGTTTAGAATGTGCCTGCTTTCTCTCCTTATATACTCGAGCGGACCTCACATATTTCAGGCACGTGTTTCTTCTCCTTGAGCAACGCTTTTTAGTTGTTCTAAATAATGCACTTCACTTTGGCCGACATCTAGGTTCTGAGCAAGTACTCGCTGGCTTCTAATTTGAATTAAGAAAAAAATATTTCAACTTAGCCACATCATTAGGCATGGCGACAAATACGAAACTTTAACCTAAAAAAAAGGTTCGGTTTCTATCACATCAGAAGAGGAGTGGTTCAGCTACTTTAGGAACACTTGGGGAAAAATTATTGCCCCTCATGCTCTTCTGGACAAAGTTTTCGTTATTAATGCAAAACGGTACTGTTCTCAGGGTTGGCTGCTGAATCGCTTAAAATAACTACCCCAAAGCAAGAATGGGATTTTATGTCGCGCTGTTATATTGCAACTTCACAACATTCGAATGACTTACATATTGTTTTTTATTTGCCGCAGAGCAACTAATGAATTATTGTCTCTACGAGAGAGTAGGCCATGGCTAAAGGCGTTTTTTTATGTCCGAAATAAATAATTGCTTGTTGACCACCCAGCATATCACACCAGGACTATAATGCCAACAGTAATTTTCCAAATAATTTCTTTGTTTTCCTAGATATTCCTTGGGAATAGTTTTATGTCACAGCCGCCACGTCAGTCTCCTTGATGGTCATCTGTCCTGACTTCGCAGAATATAAATACCGAAGGCATTTATTAATGGCGCGGCGGTTTTATGGAGCAACGGTACCTTGGCTGGAGAGGGCTGTGGCACAAAAATTTAGTAGAGGAATGGTAATCATTTGTAATCTGAAATTAACCCATAGCCCTCTTAACTAATGGGAAAATAGAACCTCTAAATAAAATTTTAATAATGAAACAAATAAAACCAGATATTAAATTTGGAATCAGTTATTTAAGTTTACGGTATATTTTCGATGCCTGGACTTTCACTTTCTTGCCTGTTTTTAAGCAATGAATATATGATGATGAGCTGTAATAGAACGGCAAGAATGTCCAGTTTCTTCTTAGGAAAACATCAACAGCAGGCATCAGATATGTCCTGTGTTTAATTATTTTCCGCTATCTTATTTAAAAACGTGAGCACCTAATCATCTCGACGACTGTCATCTAATTCACAACTATTAATTAAAACTCTAATCTGGGCGAGTTGGTTCATAGCTTCAAAAGGGTACGTACAGAGGGCAAAACCCATGCCTAGAACGGCCAAACTCTGTGTTCCGGAGCTCCCAATGCCGCTGCGACCAAAAAGGCAAAAAATTACGATGAAATTCTATGAGTTTAAAAGCACATGTTTACATCCAGACCCTTTTTAACCAAATCTTATCGCTAGTTATCGCGTGTTACGCCCGAAACCCACTCAGAGCGTGTTCTAGACATGCATTCTGCCCTTTGTACTTGCGCAAAAGATGGGACGAAAACGAGGAAACACAAACAACATCTTGGAAGTTGCGCATTGTACATGTCGTTTGTGTTTCCTCGTTTTCATCACGTCTTTTGGGCAAGTACATACCCCTTTCAAAAAAAAAATCAGAACAAGTTTCGTTCTCAGCCACTTCATGTACTGCCCGTTCAAAGTACAAAGTACACTTGGCATTAATGACTGAAAGCTGGCTTGGACTGTCACTAGCGGCTCGAAGCCGCAGTCAACAGGTGGGAGATAATGGGGTCGGTATGCTTCCGGTGGCTGAGGGTAACTGGGAGCAGCCCGCTTTGACAGCCTAGACAGTTTTCCCGCAAACGGGGCCTCACATGCCCCGGCAGCGTGTTGCAGTTTTGTTATCGCTGTAACCTGAAATTGCACGCTTAGCTGCGGCAGCTCGCACGCCTTCCGAGTTTGGTCCAAAGGCTGCCACTCAAACAAAATAATTAATATGAGCAGTATGGCGCGCTTCCAAGTCTATCATTTGCATGCTGAAACTTCAGACAAAAGCAAAAATTAGGCATTTTGGGTAGAACGCGTTTATTACTCTTTGGAGCTCAAAATCACCTTTTACTCAAGGCAAGTTTTTTTTTGTAAAAACCGTATTTTTGAGCCTTTCACAATAAATAACTCGAGGCCGTTGTGCAGACCTACAGCATGTGGCAATGCCTCCAACATTTACCCTGAACGCCAATGTGAAATTTCAGACAACTTGGGGTCATCATTTGCTCATAAAAATATGCGCATCTTGCATATGCGCGAAGTCAAAATGCAGTCTCTGTAGTCGATTCTGCTTTCGCGTTCTTCAGAAGAGTGATGGTAACTAAACGGAATTCCATACCGCGAAAAACAAACGCATACTATACAATCGTTCGTCAGAAAATTTAAGACCCTATTTATGCAAAAACGCGACAACCGGATTTTCCTTAGAGCAAGCGATTCAATACCAAGGGAAGGAAAGCTTGGCAGATGGCCTACATTTAACCATAGTCAAGTGGTCTGATCAGATAAGAAAGTTTGAGGAGAAATTTGGGCTGCAGCTTGCACAGGGCAGGGTGAATTGGAGGGGCATGGGAGAGTCCTTTGACCTCGAGTGGAAGTAGTATAGCTAACGGTGATGAAAGAACAGCGATTTCAAGATGTGTAGAATTTAGATAAGACATGTAGAACTTAGATTTTTAGATAAGAAAAGAAACGTGCCATATTTTCCAGAGAAGCCGGCCAGTAATTCTTAAAAGTAAGCTTATTGAGGTAAGGAGCAGCTTTTTGCGGCGCAGTGATATCAGTGTTGGCGGACGTCAAAAAAAAGGCGAATCATGCTAAACTACTAAATTTAATAAGAAAATTCTAATATTAACCTCTTTTACTAATGCCAATACGCGCTTGAGTAAAATGAGAGAGTTGTAGCAGGCCGCTAGTAGCAGCCGTATCAGTTTCTGGAATTCTGAAACGCTGTTACCCTCACCGCTGTGGCTAGACTAATGTGGGCCATTTGTCGCGCATTCGAAAACCGCGCACTTGCGGGAGGGCGCAGGGTGACGTCAGTAAAATAGCGACACAGCATGACGTACTTGCAAGATGACATCATCTGCCCCGCCCGCGCTGCAGCAGCTAAGTGGCGAGGATGGGAGAGCAATCAGAGCATGGAAGAGGCATAGACCATCGCGTTGTACGTGCGTCACGGAGTGCTGTCATTTGTATGACGTCGCTTTCCGCCCACCCGCAAGCGGACAGTTCTCGAATGGCGCAAGAAATGGGCCAAATAAGTTGAGCCACAGCGGCGAGGGTAATCGACTTTTCGAAAATTTAAAAAGTGATAGGGCTATTACTAACGGCCGGCTACAAATGTCTATTGCAATCAGGCGGCCATCTGCAAAGGTTAAAAAAATAACGATTAGCATGTAGTTACCACTTAACTAGTTTACATCATTCCCCTGTTGTCTTTTTTTGTTTGTTTGACGTCCACCAACACTCGTATTTCTATGCCGCAAAAAGCTTCTCCTTACCTAAAAAAAATGGCTGAGGCTTAACTTAGGTTAAGCCTAGTCAGATGCGAAGCATATTGTCGCCGAGTTGCATATCGAGCACGCCGCTTGGCTAGACGTTCTTCACGCTCTTCATCAGTCTCTGTAGCACGCCGCAACTTTTGCTTCTCATTCCAACGAGCAGCCCTGTCTCCAGGAGGCATCTCTATCCCGTGTACGCCTAGCAGAGGCAGGCGCACCCCCTTGTATACCGCCGCTCCAGCATCACGTGTTCACTACAGCGCACCTAGCGGCAGAAGCAGGAAACACATTGGTCGCGACGCCTCGCGCGACGGCGCGAGCTGGGGCCCCGTTTCTCATCTGCTGTGACGTCACGCACCACGTGGTCATCCTTGGGCCCCCGTTTTTCATTTGCTGTGGCGTCACGCATCACGTGGTATGACATGGAGGTCACGAAAGGTCAATGGTAACGACACCGCCGCGCTCGAGGAGCTGGATTGGGGTATTTTAGTATGCTTCGCATAAAATATCGTTTTAAAAATTCGAGGCCGGCTTCAGTGAAACACCTGGCATATGTATGAAGACGGTAATCAGAAAATTTGCGATGTTCTTTTTGCTACTTTGCTGCTGGCACAGGACAGCTTAATTGCAGAGATATAGTAAAGACCTTTGCCCTGCTTTGGGCGTAGTCAGGCTGATGATGATGATGCGCCATTATTTTTTTAATATGAACCATCACATTGTGATGAGGCAGGCCGGCAGTGGGGAAAATGGAGGCAGGCCTCAAAAAGAAACACATTATTAGGATAACTTGCACATACAAATAATTTAACTAGGAGTCAACGACAGCACAAGACGTGCTCGGCGGTTGTCGAAGAAAAGAATGTCTGCAGCTCTCGACCGCGCTTCATTTAAAGCTCGCATGGACTTTTCGTGATAAAGTGCTTCTAGAAACTACCACAGTCTGGAACTGCGTCGAAACAATTGCGCTCGGCTGCGATCCTTCGAGATAAATCCGGTCGCATCTCTCGTTCCATAAAGCTGCTTGGAGCCTTAAAAAACAAACAAAAAAGGCTTCTCGGAAATGCCGTACCGAGTAACTGGAATGACCATATTTCTCGACGCAGAAAGAATTACGAATAGCTGTGCCATACCTATAGTAAAAAAGGCTGTGCTAAAAATGCATTTCGAACATCTGGTACTAATTTCGTATTAATTTTTGTATTTTTTACTTATACTCAAATACTAAAACGAATTCTTTCTAAGTATGCTTGGAGTAATATATTAAACGTTGTGACAAATATGTCTAAAGTACAATTTTTGACAGCTTAGTGGACATATTATCTAATAAAATGTACACTAAAAATATGCATTAAATACATAATACTAAAATATATAAAATATATTCGACTCGGCTTAAAAAGGGCTAGTGGCCGGCCTTACCGGACAAAATTGGCTAAAGATGTCAACGACCGAACTAATCACAGGCCTTTAACAGAACCGTTTGATCGAGGACCAGTCCT